>NC_041395.2:299587701-299906034 GCF_900747795.2 Erpetoichthys calabaricus
AACCCCAGTGGAGTTACCCACGTGATCCACACCTCGGACGAAGTTCCAATAAGGCACCGAGCTTACCGTGTTTCTCCACTAAAAAAGGGCATAATTAAAGAACGTCTTGATCGAATGCTCGCCGAGGGAATAATTGAACCATCTTCCTCCTCCTGGGCGTCCCCTGTGGTCCTCGTGAAGAAGATTGATGACACCTATAATTTCTGCGTGGACTACAGGGGGGTTAACGGGAAGACGAGCCTGGACGCATATCCCATGCCCCTGGTTCATGAGATTCTGGAGTCACTGCATGGAGCTGCAGTTTTCAGCACAATAGACCTCCGCAGTGGCTATCGGCAGGTGCCGATGGACGAGGGGAGTAAGAAGAAGACGGCAGTCGTCACCCCTGAAGGCTTGTTCCAGTTCAAAGTCATGCCTTTTGGGCTTAAAAATGCTGGGGCCACCTTCCAGCAGCTCATGGAACAAGTCCTGGGGGGGTTGATAGGCAAGATCTGCTTTGTTTACATCGACGACATCATTATTTACTCCCCTTCTATTAAACAACATCTCCAGGACCTGGACACCATCTTCCACCGATTACATCAAGCGCACCTTACGCTGAACACGAAGAAGTGTACCTTCATTCAACCCCACATACGCTTCCTCGGGCACATTCTTTCATCTGAGGGGGTCGCGGTAGACCCCGAGAAGACCTTAGCCATCCGAGACTACCCCGCGCCCACGGATTTGAAATCTTTGCAACGTTTCCTTGGGTTAGTGGGGTGGTATCACAAGTTCATTCCCCAGATGGCTGATATAGCAGCTCCCTTGAACAACCTAAGAAAAAAAGATGTCCCGTGGGAGTGGACAACAGAGTGCCAGGACGCGGTCGAGCAACTAAAGAGCCACCTTCAAGAGCCGCCCGTTCTGGCCCAGCCAGATCCGCAGCTCACTTTCCAGGTATAAACAGATGCCAGCAACCTGGGGCTTGGCGCCGTGCTCACTCAGAAAATCCACCAGGCTGAACACGTCATCGCTTACGCCTCTCGAGCCTTGCACGGTGCTGAGCTCAATTATTCGACAGCTGAAAAAGAGTGTTTGGCTGTCGTGTGGGCTGTGGAAAAATGGAGACACTATCTGGAGGGGGTTGAATTTGAAGTGTACACCGACCATCACGCTCTGACCTGGGTATTTAATCACCCGAAGACCTCCTCCCGTCTAACCAGGTGGGTACTACGCCTCCAGAACTTTACTTTCAAGGTGACCTATCGGAAGGGCTGTGGCAATATCGTGCCTGATGCTCTGTCCAGGGTGTCAGAGCCACCAGGGATGGTGTGTTTGGCAGAGACAAAGAAGATGATCCTCCCTCTGCCAAGAAGCCTGGAAGACCTGGCTCAAGCACAAGCCACCAGTCCATTCTGCCAGAGCATCAGGGAGGGACTGGAACAGCAGCGTACCGACCGGGTACACTTCGTGAACCTCCAGGGGGTTCTGTACAGGACCACTCCATCCTCCCTTGGGGGTCTGCAACACCAACTAGTGGTCCCGGAAGGGCTCATCCCCGACTTTTTAAATTACTATCATGACAGTCCTTTAGGTGGTCACCTTGGAAGGACAAAAACTTTATTAAAGATCCTGGGGGTTGCGTGGTGGCCGTCTGTCCGGAAAGACGTTTGCCACCACGTGAAGAAGTGCATCACCTGCCAGCAGCTCGAAAACCCACCTGGTAAACCGGCAGGATTTCTACAATCGACAATCGCGGATGGACCGGGGGAGACTTTGGGAGTCGACCTGATGGGGCCATTTCCTGTTACCAGCTCGAGGAAGACCGTCCTGATGGTGGTGATTGATTATTTTTCAAAGTGGGTGGAGCTGTTTACCTTAACGGACGCAAAAACTAACAAGATCTGCTCCACCCTGAAGAACGAAATCTTCACCCGCTGGGGGGTGCCGAAGAACATCGTCTCAGACCGGGGTCCGCAGTTCACGAGCTCTGTATTAGATGAACTTTATACAGCCTGGGGAGTGAAGAAAAACCTGACAACAGCTTACCATTCCCAGGCTAACATGACAGAGCGAGTGAACCAGACCCTGAAGAACATGATCGCCTCCTATGTGGGTGAACGCCATCAGGATTGGGATAAATGGCTCCCCGAGCTCCGGTTTGCCCTGAACACCGCTGTGCATGAAGCCACAGGTGAGACGCCTGCTTTGGTTGCGCTGGGCAGACAGTTAAAGGGCCCGCTTGACTGACTCCTTCCCAGAGCCCCTAATCCAGAAACCACCAGTTACAATAACTTATTTAAAATGGAGGAATTACGGCGGAGAATCCAACAGAGGTTGGTGAGTTCGACATCCAGACATGCCAAGTTATATAATGCCCGGCGTAAGGAAGCGCACTTTCAGCCGGGTGATTTGGTCTGGATTAGAGCTCACCATCTCTCGGATGCCAGCAAAAGGTTCTCCGCCAAGCTAGCGCCTAAATGGTTAGGTCCGGCCAAAATCATTTCTCAAACAGGTCCAGTTAATTTCCAGTTTCAAAGGGGTATCGGCACTGACTCCAAGATAGACACAATCCATGTGGCCAATCTCAAGCCGTACTTCGGCACTCCCTTGTCCAAGGTTGGGGGGGGGGAATGTAGCGGGGCCACATAGTTAGTGTTAAATGTCAGTTCTGAGTGCGTCTCGTTTCATTGTCCCGTTTACTGTTTGTGCATCAGTTAATGCTGTCCCCGTAAAGGGGGACGAATGATGGAAGGAGACCACAGCCGCAAACCTGGAAAACACCTGTTTACAATCAATCAATCCCAGCCGTCACAGGACTATTTAAGCCAGTAGGAGGAGAAGGAAGAGAGAGGAGAGAAGGAGATTTTTTTTTTCACAATCACGACCACACTGTACCTGTTGTTTTCCATATTGCGCTTATCCATCCAGTTTGTTTTTCCATCTGCCGGATTTAATTCAAGGACCTCACCACGAGAGACCCCGGGGTAGGACTTAATCATCCACACCACACACGAGGATTCACGGTGAGGCTGTTCCATTTTTTCCGGGGAGAATCAAACAACGCAATTTCACTAATTCAGTCATCCGCTTTCAGGACAGTTTCTTTATTACCGGACTCACGTTCTCATTCATTTTCAGTTTATCATTCATTGTTGTTATTCGTGTTGTGTGTTTATTTGTTATAGGGACAAGGGAGGGTTTTGTTGTATATATATATATATTTGGTGGTGTGTTGTTATTGCTGGGGTGGAGGGATATTTATATGTTTCTATTTCTTGCATGTCTTATTTTACTTAATACATTTAATCCGTTTAAATTTTACATCCTGTTTTGTGTGCTTATATTTTCACCGTCGATTGTGGGGGAAAAGTTTAATTGGTAAGAAGTACGGCTTGATAGTAAGATTATTTCTCAGTCAATTATCCAAGCCACAGGTCTTGGGAGTGTAGCTGCCGGCTGGGTAAAAGGGGTCGGCCGTTACAAAGTCATTTCCAGCAATCATGAGGACACCTATTGAGTGTACCCTCTGGTGGTCACAGAGCTCATTACAAACCTCCAGTATGTTTCTGGCATTCTTACTGTACCTAAAAGTAATTGATAATGTCATGCCCGTTGCCCATAAGCCTTTTCTTATTTTTCCAGAACACAATTTAGTGGCATGGTTGCACAGTGGTAGTGCTGCTGCCTCGCAGTTAGAAGACCTGGGTTCGCTTCCCGGGTCCTCCCTGCATGGAGTTTGCATGTTCTCCCCGTGTCTGCATGGGTTTCCTCCCACAGTCCAAAGACATGCAGTTTAGGTGGATTGGCGATTCTAAATTGGCCCTAGTGTGTGCTTGGTGTGTGTCCTGCAGTGATTGGCTCCTGCCTTGTGCCCTGTGTTGGCTGGGATTGGCTCCAGCAGACCCTGTGTTTGGATTCAGCGGGTTGGTAAATGGATGGTTGGACAATTTAGTGGATTCCTTAACTGGAGTTTCATCTACCCCTTGAGTTGAAGTACTATTGTACTAATTTTATTTAGGGTTCATTTCTAATCTGGGCAGCATTGGATGCAGAGCAGAAACCGAATAATTGCATTTTAGGGCCCATTCACACATACACCCACATTCAGCACATTTAGAATTGCCAGTTAGCATAACACTTACATCTTGGGGGATGTGGGAGGAAGAGTACCTGGAAATAGACTCCACAGGAAGGGATGGACTGGAATCAGACATTTGTGCTGGACATTTATCCAGAATTTCCCAGCACAATCTGGTAGACTTGAGCCATCGTTGCACTGCCACCTTCAGTTCATGTTCATGTAACATTTCCTACTGATTTGCAAGTAAAATAGTATAGTATACTGACCACTCTAAAAGCACAAGCTGAATAGATGCTACCCTGTCCCGCTGGTACTCCTGCACCTCCTTGGTTCTCCTGACTATCTGCTGCTCTGCAGATGCTGCACTTGCCAGAACTTTCATCAGAAAATTGAAATGTGTGAGAATCTATGATAAGGACAGTTAGGCTTTAGTCCAAATTCAACTTCTACTTGCTGTTTGCTTGCTGATGTTAACTTCACTCCAGATGCATTGAAAGTTGACATCCTTGTTAAAGTAAAGCACAAAACAGTTTAGACCATTAGCTACATTAAGTCAGAATAAATAAAATCAAACAAAACTCTTTTAACAATGACATCTTACTTAACTCTTGAGGTTAACACTGTGTTCCTAACCTTTCACCTCTGCGGTCGTTGTTCAATAAATAATTTAAAATGTCCATGAATTTGATTGTTCTGGGAAACTGTCTTGGCTTGTATGCCATTATAAGCTGACACAGAAAACAAGCCGCTGAGACGGCAACTTCTATAGTCTGACCTTGCCTGGAGTCTCACACTCTGAGGGAGTTCAAATGAATCACTAATTTTCATTAACTGATGCTACCATTTTTCAGGGTAATTTACATTGTCTCCATTTGTCAGCCATCTCTTTTCATTTAAGATACTACCTCCATCTCTCCTCTCATCTGTATCAACATTCTGATTCTTTTCTCCAAATAGGGAATGTCCTAATAAATTGATTTGGATAGCAATGTAAGTAACAAGCTGGTTAAGTTTGCAGATGATGCCAAGTTAGGTGGACTGGCAGATAATCCTGAATTTGTTGAATCATTACAGCAGGACTTGGACAGCATACAGGCTTGGGCAGATTTGTGGCAGATGAAATATAATGTCAGTAAATGTAGAATGTAAAAATGATAGGTTTGAATACACAATGGGAGATCTGAAAATCGAAAGTGCCCCTTATGAGAAGGACTTAGGAGTCATAGAGGACTCGACACTATCAACTTCCCAACAGTGTCCAGAAGTCATTAAGAAGGCTAACAGAATGTTAGGTTATATAGCGCCTTGATGTGTGGAGTACAAGTCCTAGGAGATTATGCCGAAGCTTTATAACACACTAGTGAGGCCTCATCTCGAGTACTGTGTGCAGTTTTGGTCTCCAGGCTACAAAAAGGACATAGCAGCACTGGAAAAGGTCCAGAGAAGAGCAACTAAGCTGATTCCAGGGCTACAGGGGATGAATTATGAAGAAAGATTAAAAGAGCTGAGCCTTTTCAATTTAAGTAAAAGAAGATTAAGAGGAGACATGATTGAAGTGTTTAAAATTATGATTGGTATTAGTACAGTGGATGTGAATTTCAAATGAGTTCATCAAGAATACGGGGACACAGCTGGAAACTTGTTAAGGATAAATTTCACACAGACATTAGGAAGTTTTTCTTCACACAGAGAAACATGGACACATTGAATAAGCTACCAAGTAGTGTGGTAAATAGTAGGACTTTATTGATCTTCAACACTCAACTTGATATTATTTTGGAAAAATTAAGTGGATTGGACAGGTGAACTTTGTTGGGCTGAATGGCCTGTTCTCATGCTAAAGATCTAATGTTCACTTTTTCCATCACCTGTGAGCAAGATTCTAAGATACTTGAACTTCTCCACCAAGGGCAGTTGCCCCAAGTTGACCTGGAGAGAGCAATCCATTCTATTTATTTTGAAAGAACACATGACTTCAGACTTGGAGATACTGATCCTCAACCTAATTGCTTCACACTTGGCAATGAATATGGAATTTTTAGTCAATATATATATAATCAGTTACAAATTTTTACGGTATATACTCAAGTGAAATTAAAATGATGAATTGTTAAAAACTAAACAAAAAAAACCTAGTCTGATTCCATTTCGGCCTTATTCAAATCATATTTTTGTGTCAACTTTTATTCTTTGTTCACAAACACTTCAGTCATCAAAATATAAAGCAGACAAGCACTTATGAACACAGAGATGCACAGACAGGTTCTGGAGGACTTTGGTTTGACAAAGTGTTGCAATGAACTGTTGAGGTTCAAGACCTCCACCTTTTCTTCCCTCTTTGAGTTAAGGTCTCTGTAGCAAAAGTTTGATATTTCATAATGCAAAAGAGGCCATTCCTTTAGAAAAAGCTGCAAAAAGTCAATTCAGAGAATAACAAGGGGTCAGAGCAGACAAGCACATTGTTTCATAATTCAAATAGTAAAATCTGCTAAGATGACTTTAAAATTTAATTTGCCATATTTATCACTATAGTTTTTCTGCATTCACACATTTTGCTTCTGATCCAAATTAAGCTCTTGGTTTCCTTCTATAGACCTACCCCAGTTCATTAGCATTACCAAAGTATTGCACGGAACTGAAACCTTCCTTAGCAGCATCAGGCACAGAGTAGAACAAAACCTTCAACAAGATGTCAGTTCATCAGAAGGAACACACACCTAAATATCCCCCACTTGATAAATTTATGAGTTTCTATAATATGCATGCCTTTAAACAGAATTCTGAAGTACCTACAGGAAACCCATTGACATTACATACAATGGTGGTAACTGATGGTATCTGGGAACTGAACCCAAATCTCTGGAGTTGTGAGGCAGCAGCACTTACTGCTTAAGCAACAAATAATTAGAGCTCTAAGATCCTGTCTTCTGGGTTTGAGTTCCTTAGCCATTGTCTTTGTGGAGTTTACACGTCATCCCAATGTTTGCATGGGTTAAATGGCAATGGAAAATTGGTATTTGATTAAGTGAGAATATGTTTTTGGGCCATTGCAATGGGTTGCATTTTTGACGGTGCGAGTCCTGCTCCATGCTCCCTCCTCCAGATTTGGAAGCCTCTTGAACCCAACACCGTTGATAACGTAACCAGATGAGCTGGCAGGTGGGGACAAAACACTCTAGGCAACGGGATGGTGGAAAAGTGTTCAGTGCTTTTATTAACAAAAAAAAAAAAAAACAGTGTCCACAGTGCAGTGCTCAAAGTTAATAAATAAATAATCCATTAAAACAGGTGAACGTGGAGGTTAAAAATCCAATAAATAATTCCATTAAAAACAGGGTAAACATACCGGCAGGAACAGTCCTTCTTAAAAACCCGGTGCCTTTCCCTTTATCTGGCAGCTCCTCTGCTTATCCCTCACAGGCCTTGCAGCAGAGGAGTCACCCTATCAGCAGGTGCAGTTGACCTTCAACAGGTTTGGTTGTTTTCCATCACCCAGGCTACATACAGGCTACCTTGCTGGACCGAGACTTGGGTCTCCAACGGCCAGGGCACTCACGCTGGGGCTCTTCCCCCCCAAGCCTTGTCGACCCCCGCTGCCTTCCCAGCCTTATGTGGCAAGCCTATCAACTTTCTGGTCACTCCTGCTCCTTGGAACTGCTCAGCAGGAGCAACCACTTCCGACTGCCTCTCAACCAAGTGTCAGCCACACACTCCTCCTCAGGGGCCCTTCTCCGAGCTGCCTGGCTTCGCTCATATGAGCCTACAGTCATCAGCTCACTCACTCACTCACTCCCACACCAGCTCCTTCCATCTCCTGCCCCCTTTTTCCTTTAACCTCCATTCTCCCCCCCCCCCCGTACTCACACTTCTCCCTTTAAAAATTGGGATGTTGCACAGCTGTGACAATTAGCAGCGCCTGACATCAATTAAGGCCAAGAGCGATTCTGTACCTGTGTACTTAAGTGCAGGACCACCTGCATCGCGCCCCCCCCCCCCCTTAAAGCTATGATTATTTGATAGGTTTCAGCATCCCATACTTGTTATACTGTAAGTAAGAGTATTTCAGAGTACTACACTGTTTGTATTTTCATTTCTGATGTAGGGCTTTCAATTTCTAGCACTTAACTAGTAGGTCAACCATTTCTGCCCTGTTTGCATTACAAGTGATTCTTAATCAGGCATTTAATTTTGAAGTGAACTCTTGGCTATTAACTACTTAATGTCACTTTGTCCATACTCATGGAAACAGAATATGAAAAAGCTTCCCCTACTTAGAAGTTTTTGTTATTATATAACACTGAATCACAGTGATGTTCAGTTGTTTTTTTTTACATTAACCAACAGAAAAACACTATTTAATGTAAAAGTCAAACCAGAGCTCTGCAAAGTGGTCTAAATTAATTGAAAGTGAAAAACTCCAAATAATTGATCATTTAAGCATTCACCTGCTTCAAGTCATTATGTAGTAGATGCACCTTTGGCTGCCATGACCGCCCTGAGTCAGTGTGCACAGATGTCTTTGCAAAACTGCTCAAACTGGGACAGGCTGCACGGCAATCATGAGTGAACAGCCTTTATCAATTTCGGTCGCAAATTCTTTGAGGTCTGGACTCTGACCTGACTACTCTGGGACAGTAACATTGTTTTTAAGCAATTCCTATGTAGCTTTGGCTTTATACTTGTGGTGGTTGTCTTGCTGGAGAGCAAATCTTCTCCCAAGGTGTTGGTTTCTTGCAGATAACATCAGGGTTTACCTCCAGGATTTCCTTTATTTTCCTGAATTCATTTTTCCCTCTGTCCTGACAAGCCTTTAAAGAGCTGCTGCAGAGAAGCACCTTACTGCATGATGCTGTCATCAACGTTCTTTATGGTGGGGATGGTGTGTTTTTCATAATGTGCAGTGTTCAAATACAGCATTTAGTCTGATGTCCAAAAATGTCAATTTGGGTCTCATCATACCATAGAACCTTCTTCCAGCTGACCTCAGAGTCTCTCATGTGCCTACTCTATGAGATGTCATGTTTGTTTTTTTACCTCTTTGCCACTCACCCATGAAGCTATGACTGGTGAAGAATTCGGGTAGCACTTGTTGTATGCTCTGTCTTTCCAAACCCTTCCAAGTTCTCATAAGACTCCTGGTGTCCTTTCTCATTGGTCTTCTTCTTGCCGGATTACTCAGTTTTTGTGGATGTCCTGCTATAACAGTTGTGTTATACTTTCCATTTCTTCATGACTGATTTATTTTGACTCCATGAGATGTTCAGTGATTTGGATACTTTCTTGCCTCTTGCCCCTGACTTGTGCTTTTCAATCACCTTTTCACAGATTTTTTTGGAGTGTCTTCGTTGTGCAGGTTAGGCCACCATATTGACTCACCAAAGGCTGGACCTTCCAGATAAGGTGAATTTATACTACAATCAAATAAAACCCCAGACAGGTAACCTTTATTTAACTAACCCTGTGACTTCTAAAACCAGTGGGCTGCACCAGCGAAGATTTAGGTGTGTCGTATTAAAGAGTGTTAATACAATAACCAATTATTTTCTGATGTATCTTTGTAATTAATTTAGACCACTTTGAAGAGATCTGTTTTCACTTTGACATAAAAGCATCTTTTCCTGTTCATCAGTGTCAAAAAAAAAATTGAATCCAATGTGATTTAATGATGTATAATAATAAAATGTGAAAATTTCCATGTGGTGAATATTTTTTATAGGCACTGTATAAAGCCTCCAAGGTAATTTTTCAAAAAAATGATGTTCACTTTATTAAAATTCCAGGTTCAAAATTACTCAACCTCCACTTTAAGTTTTTCTTTTACTTGAGCACTAAGGCTTCCAACATTTTTTCGCTTGAGGACAAATTATTCAGTTTTTAACTGTCTCCATCGCCCCTTAAAGTTAGAACATAGAGTGATTACATGTAAAAGCCTTTAATATACTTTTTATATGCTTTGTTAGGATTTTGGGCTCTCATTTATTTAACAATGTTGTTTAACACTCCTCAGGCTAGGTAGTCTTATGAAGCTCATAATAATTTAATTTATATATTTAGATTACGGGCACAGCAGAACTAGTTTTGAATTTAGTACTCTTTAAATAGGGGCTAGGTGTTCTTTATAAGTGCCTTAAGAGTGTTTCAGAATCTCCTGTCATTGGTAAGGCTTTATTGCCAGGACCCCTTCCAATACATATATTTATATGGAACGTATGAGCCTTAATAAGATGTAAGTTATTTACAGTATATCCTTAGGTCCCACTTTGTCTGGCACTGATGAAGGCAGTAAGAGTTCTGAACACGTTGGCCTTGATGGACAATGCCTATATTCATGGATATAAGTTTCAATTATGACTATGGCTTCATTGATTTTGACATTTTGTTATTTAACACCACAAAGCTAAGGACTAATATTGTGATCTGCCTGTGCTTTCAAAAATCTTTTAGAAAATTGCAAGCTCATTAAAGTGGAGGTTGCATAATTTGAGAACCTGTAATGTGTAATAATGTCGTGTCATTTTCTAACCCACTTAATCCAGACCAGGGTCACAGGGGGTGCTGGAGCGTATCCCAGCTAGCATAGAGTGCAAGGGAGAAACAAACTCGGGGCAGGGTGCAGGACGAACACACACACACGCACACACACACACACACACCAATGTAATGTCACTAATTCACCTAATCCCCGTGTCTTTGGATAGTGAGTGTAAACCAGACCACCCAGAGGAAACCCATCCAGACACCAAGACAACATGCAAACCCCACATGAGGAGGCCCTGGGACATGAACTCTGGTCTCCTTACTGCACAACTGCTGCCCCTGTTTAATAATGTGAACACAGATTTTTTGAAAAATGACCTTGGTGTTTCTTTTGTTTTGAATTTGTATACAGTTGCAGCTGGCTTGGTACAATTTCATGTGTTTTTCATTGCCTTGGTACAGTTTAAGGTTTTTTGATTACTGTATAAAGCTTATCATGATATCTTTTGTTCCACAGGAGTACATTATTCATTTAAGCCTTTATTGTTCACTTAATAATTGTTTTCATTTTCTCAACACGTATTTTTAAAAACTGGCCTTCCTGCTATTGTTTGGCACAAAGTGAGCATCAACTCATCATTTGGAGCTGCCAATCTTCCTTGCACTTGGATTATTAGAAATTGAGACGAAAATGGAGAACCCAGAAAAAATTCACACAAACATCTCCCTCTCTATATAAAATACAGCATCTGTCTGTCTGTATATCTGTCCGGTTTTCATGAGAGAACTACTTAATGGATTTAGATCGGGATTTTTTCTATAATTTGCTTGAACGTTACAGTTGATTTTGTGACTTCTCTCATCATGCTAAGAATCAGTTTGCT
The DNA here is from genome assembly GCF_900747795.2 of Erpetoichthys calabaricus. Classification (NCBI taxonomy): domain Eukaryota; kingdom Metazoa; phylum Chordata; class Cladistia; order Polypteriformes; family Polypteridae; genus Erpetoichthys; species Erpetoichthys calabaricus. The sequence goes on from NC_041395.2 coordinate 299,599,129, forward strand.
TGCGGCAGAGATTTATTCATGCTAATCCGGGGAGTGGGGAAGCGTTACGTCAGGAGTGGCAAGCCGGGCAGGGCCCTCCTCACTTACACGCCAGCTTCTGTTCGAGTCAGTCTACCTCTCACCACGTCTTGGAGCGTACCTTGCCTCTGCTTAGCTAGCAATACCCGTTTCTTTATTGATTTTTTAAAGTTTGTCCTGTTTTACTACAACACCAGCAGAGTCATGGGGGACAGCTAGTGCGGAATATATGCAAAATCAACCCACATTGATCAGGTCCTTGTTTTTATAAAGCAGTAGCTCAGAGCCCTGCACCTGGGTGACATGCAGCATATTTTGTGTGGACCTTGTTTGGCTTTCCCTGCATATACCGGAGGTATAAATAGATAAAAGTATTGTGCTATGTATTTGATGTAAGGATCAGCTCCAATTCATAAGAATGCATGTGTCTACCCACCTGTTCAATACACTTCTTCTTGAATGAACTCTGTACCCCAGTTCCAGTCCTCCTACTTCACTTTGTGCAGAGAGGTGGCTATACAGAATGGGCCAATGTGGTGTTATGGGTCCACAGCTCTTCCAGCAAAGGCCAGTTTGTTTTTAAATGAATAATCACCGCACTCGCGGCTTAGGAGGGGGCGTGGTGACTGTAGCGAGCCGCAGGGCGATCTGTGGTGTGTGCACAGGTGAGAGACTGCCGACATCCGTGATTGTTCCTGTGACTAATGGGCTGCAGCTGCCATGTCTTCTCTGCTTATATAGAGAAGCCCGAGACGGTTAGAGGGAAGTACGAGTACAAGAAAAGAAAGGAAAGAGAATGGGAGGTTGTAGAAGCAAGCAGGAAGCAACAGACAGAGAGCGGGTGCGCCGGTGTGAGTGAGCGAGCATGAACAGGTTCGCAGCAGCTGAATAGGCAACCTGGGTGTTAGGCCAACATCCCAGGCATAGTAGTAGTTGTCGCTCCCGCAGAGTTTTATGAAGGATGGGAGTGACTGGAAGGTGGATGATTCTCCACGGATGACCGCGGGAATCAGGACTTGGGAACGTGGTGTCCACCACGTGAGAGCCATGACCGTTGGTGGGATTTCCCAGGTCACTGTCAGAGGGAGCCGACCGGATCGGAAAGGCAACTGACAGTAGCAGTAGCAGAAGGAGATGGAAGGTCAGCTGCGATGAGAGTGTCTCTCGTGTTGAGCAGCCCAGATGGGAGTAGCAGGGGAGCCGCCAGGGTAACCGAAGAAGCACCGGGCTTATCATTTGTTTTTAAAAGACGGCTTCCTATTGAACGTTTTAACCTCGTTTTAAAGGATAGTTGTTTTGTGTATTTTAACCTCCATGTTTCATTTAAAGGATTATTTATTTATTGAACATTGCACTGCAGCACTTTATTAGAACACTGTTTTAGATTGTTGTAAATAAAAGCACTTTGCACTTTGTTACACCATCCCCTTGCTCAAATATTATTGCCTCACTGTCTAGCTCATCGGTGACATTACCGACGGTGTTGGGTTCAAGGGCTCCCTAACAGAAGATGGGAGCATGGAGCTGAACCCGCATCATCACAGCCAAGACCCTGGAAGGAGGACACATAATAACACAAGGCTAAGGACGCACACTTTTGTCTCCCTTTAGCAGTCTCCACACCCACCCACCTTACTAAGTCACATTCCCTTGCTGCAATGAAAAGCAGCCTTTTTACATGAGGAGCGGAACACAACTTCAACATTCAATTAAGATCAGTGTATAATTCTTACTCTGTTGACCACACCTCTGAAAACACAATGATGCATTTCTCATGGAGAAGAGGAAGAATACAGAAACATTTCTCGGAACTATGCTTTTAAATTCATACACAAGTAGGCTTTTGCAAAAGTAACAGAAATGTTTTCTCTATCAGCTATATGTACTTGCCAAAAAGAAAAAAAGCAACAATGTGCCTCTATAAAGTAAAATATAACTGTATCCAACTCAAGAACAAATAGATAAAAAAACACAATTAGGGACACTTAGCTGAGGCAAAGCGCAGTAAATGTGAGCCAAGCTCAAGGTTTGAATCTGCAGAGGACTAGAAAAGATAAACATAATTAAAGAAGAATTATGAGGCAAAAGACAATCTTGTTTTATTTCATTCTCGGGTCCCTTAACTCTCTTAATGTACCTTGAATGGTAGAACAGAGTGGCCTTATGAATTTCAGTGAGCTGAAAAACAATGTTTAGTTGCTATAACTCTTCATTTTTGAGTCTACAATGTCAAAGGAGTCGAGGGCTTCCTAAAATCCCTACAATCTTCTTTTTTTTTCCAAATCCACTTATGTTTAGTTACGGCTGTCTTGGTAAGAATGAACCTTGTATTAAGCGCAAGCCACCCATGCATCCACACTCATTCATACTGTTAGAGTTACTAGTTAACCTGACATATACAGAACGTAATTAGGATTTGGGAAGAAACCAGTTGGTCTGAGAAATCTGCAAACTCCACACAGCAGGTTATCACCACGGTATTCAAATGTAACACCAGAATGGATTTGGAGCCGTCAGGTTTTCTTGTGGACTTTTGTTCAATCTTCATGAGTAGGAGCTTTCGTTTTCTTCCAAATCCTCTGCTCCAAATTGACTTAATGGCATGCTTTCCATCATCAATAGCTCCTGATGCTGATTGCATTAAGATATCCCACATTCCTAGACGTATAATCAAGTAAACAAATTCACGTAATCAATTGAACGAATATCACGATTTGGATGTCCAAGTGTGCATGTCCAAAGAGTTTTCAGTTTACCTGTAATCCCAGCTTTACGTCTCACTTCCTAATTTTGTCATATTCTAACTCATCTTTGACTGCTTTTGAAAGTTGCATAAGCATTTTCTCTGTAGTTTGCATGATTTGTACTTTTCTTAATACAGATACTGTCTATTATCAGGATATTTGTCAAATAGGCAACCTTGAAAAACTGATATATTTTGTGCTGTGGTTGTTGGTGAAAACTTGCGAGCTAGGTTTTGTGGTCAATGGAGTTTTTTATGATTCATTCACTTGCACTGACATCACAGCATCTTCTCTAAGAATGTTGAGACCAGTTGTACTAGGTCTCTCTAAATGTCAGCTCTAATTTTCATTCAAAATCCCAATTATAGCCCACATGTAGACATGAATAGCAGCATGGTGGCATAGTTGTAGTGTTGCCCCTTTGCAACTAGGAGACTGGGGGTTCACATTTTGGGCATTCCCTGTGTAGTGGTTGCACATTATCCCTTTGTCCGTGTGGTTTTCCTCACATAGTCTAAAGACCTGCAGGTTATGTGGATTGGTAATGTTAAATTGACCCCTGGTGTGTGTGTGTGTGTGTGTGTGTGTGTGTGTTCACCCTGTGATAGGCTGGTACCCTGTCCAGCGATTCTTTCTGCCTTGTGCCCAATGCTTGCTGAGTTGGGCTTCTGAAACATTACTCTGGGGAATAGGGTTTAGACAATTGGATGCATGGACATTTTTTACACAACCATTAGAAGGCTTTTCTTCACACAAAAACAAAGACACATTTAATAAATTCCCTTGTAGCATGGTAGGTAGCAGGACTTTATGGATGTTCAGATCTCAACTTGATGTTATTTTGTTTGAAAGTTCTAATGCATTGAAGAGGTTAATGACAACAGACTTTATCTCACTGGTGCATCCAGAGTCCCATGTTCAGTTCTCACTCCTGTGCAGTGTTTGCACATTTTCCCTATGTCTCTATGGATTGTTCTCCAGGTACTCTGGTTGTCCTCTTACATCCCAAAGGCATGCATGTTAATTTAAACTGCAATTCTGAACTGGCCCTGTGTGGGTGTGGGCATACGTGAACACTGCTATGGACTGGCACTCCATGTAGGATTATTTTTGGCCTTGTTCCCAATACTTTCAGGTTTGGCGTTGCACACCAAAGACCCTGAAGTGAACTAAATGAGTTTATGTTATTTTATGACTCATTTGACAGCAATCTGCTTTGTGATCCGCTATATCAGTAAATGGTAGAGGGTGGAAGCAGCTCGAGCTCTCTAAGTGAAATCAATACAAAAAGTCAAGTATACAGTAATCCCTCCTCCATCGCGGGGGTTGCGTTCCAGAGCCACCCGCGAAATAAGAAAATCCGTGAAGTAGAAACCATATGTTTATATGGTTATTTTTATATTGTCATGCTTGGGTCACAGATTTGCGCATGAAACACAGGAGGTTGTAGAGAGACAGGAACGTTATTCAAACACTGCAAACAAACATTTGTCTCTTTTTCAAAAGTTTAAACTGTGCTCCATGACAAGACAGAGATGACAGTTCTGTCTCACAATTAAAAGAATGCAAACATATCTTCCTCTTCAAAGGAGTGCGCATCAGGAGCACAGAATGTCAGAAAGACAGAGGAAAGCAAACAAATCAATAGGGCTGTTTGGCTTTTAAGTATGTGAAGCACCGCGGTACAAAGCTGTTGAAGGCGGCAGCTCACACCCCCTCCGTCAGGAGCAGAGAGAGAGACAGAGAAAAACAAACAGTCAAAAATCAATACGTGCCCTTCGAGCTTTTAAGTATGCGAAGCACCGTGCAGCATGTCGCTTCATGAAGCAGCTGCACAGAAGGTAGCAACGTGAAGATAATCTTTCATCATTTTTAGACGAGCGTCCGTATCGTCTAGGTGTGCGAACAGCCCCCCTGCTCACACCCCCTACGTCAGGATCAGAGAAAGTCAGCGCAAGACAGAGAGAGAGAAAAGTAAGTTGGGTAGCTTCTCAGCCATCTGCCAATAGCGTCCCTTGTATGAAATCAACTGGGCAAACCAACTGAGGAAGCATGTACCAGAAATTAAAAGACCCATTGTCCTCAGAAATCCGCGAACCAGCAAAAAATCCGCGATATATATTTAAATATGCTTACATATAAAATCCGCGATAGAGTGAAGCCGCAAAAGGCGAAGCGCGATATAGCGAGGGATCACTGTACACAAAAAACTATATTGGATCTTTAACAAAGAAGATTTATCCAAATTTTTAAAAAAAACAATAATAAAAGAGGATTAGAGAAATAAAAAGTGAATAAGAGAGGGAATCAATTGGTGCAGTTGGACACGGAGAAGACTGCATACACTCGTTGAATATGAGTGGTGTAGCAGTTGAGGCTTTTATCGACCTCTTGAACCCTCAGGTACCACTCCAAACACCAGGTAAAAGTCCAAGACTTCTTTATTTTATAATAATACAGTGCACCAAGCACCCTCCACTCCACACTACTCATATAATCAATAAATCAAATACAAATAGCAATCCTCCTCTCCCAGACACTTTGCCACCCTACCTCCCAGCTCAGCTCAGCGTTTGGGCTTTCCCTCAGTCCTTTTATATTCCCTGACCCGGTGTTTCCCATCCTACAGTCCATGTGATTTCTTATCACTTCCGGGTCAGATAAAAAGTCCTCTTCAACCCGGAAACACGTCGTTCCTTCTGGTCATCTGATCATGACGTGTTTCCGGGTTATAGGGCACGTACAAGTCCTTGAGCCTCCCTGCAGCATCCTCTGGTGGGCCTCACGGTGTCCAGCAGGGTTGGGAATAAAAACTCCATTGTCCATAATTCCCTGCTGGTCTTCAGGGCACTTCCATGCTACAGGGAGGGCTCCATCTAGCGGCCTGGGGGTATTGGCCGGGATGAACAGCCAGCCATCTCCCACAGTGGGAAGGAAAACCCTAATCTTCCCGGGCCTTCTGTGTACTGGGAACACCTAAAAGAGACCCCTATATTCCATAACTAGGCATAGAAAACTAAAAGGAATCCAATTTTCCTAATATAGCAAATATGTTTGTTTTGCTAATTTGTTCTTATTACATTTTTTTATGTTAGTAGCCACTGAGGAAGCCCAGAAAAGGTGAAATATCTGGCTTTAATTTTATCCTTCCTAAAAACTTTTCTTCTAAACTGTACTGTCGTTCTCTAAGTGGCCTTTGTTAAAAAAAAAAATCAAAATAAGGTAAAATCATAAAATAAAAAAGCAACCAAAAAGTGATATTTCAATCAGAGAAATCAATTCAGTAGATTTCAAAATAGAAACTATAAAACTAACAGGGTGTACAGACCCAAATACACAACAAACAGAGTATACAGACCTAATTATTATGGGCAAAATCACAATTTAAACAATTACAACCCCAGAGCATACGATGTACAATTTTCTAACAAAGTAAAACTTTTTTATAGATGGGTACAAATTATTAAACATCTCCAGACCGTAGAGTTTCCATGAAGTGTCAATTACCTTTGACAGACAAACAGATTTTCAAAAGACACTGATCAGACCAGCTTACCCAGATGATCAAGTCTTAGAACCAATAGAAGCTAATGCTACAAATGGGGAAGTGACAACAATACAAATATTAACGGAACATTAAAGAAAAATAAGGGAAAATGCTAAAAACGAAATTAAACAAATTCTAAAAACAGACCAAGACTGGAATGTGTGCTGGCAAGTAGCCATATACTCTAAAAAGCAATTCAAGGGACCTCTAACCATCACTTAGTCAAATGCATGCTATTCAGGTTTAAAATTCAAATTCAATGATTTTGTTAAACATCTCAATTTGAAAACATTATTTAATGAGTTGACCTGAAAGAATTTTATTAGTACAAACTTTAGGCTTACATTTGTAAGTAATCTAAACTCAAATTCCATCTTTTATTGAAAAACAAAATTCAGGCTCATCTAACCTAATCTAACAGCTATGATTACTTAATTTCTCTGCTTCATGAGTGTGCATAAAACTACGTCCACTTCACAAACTATGACAAGTTCATAACACCACACTGCAAGTGCAAAAACCAACTACTCTGAGTGATAGAGTGGATATCAAAGCTAAATGCTACTTTATTCCTTATCTAATTCATTTGACTGCATTATTATTTGCACAATGTTCATAGGACTAGTAATGCTACTTTACTTCTGTAGAAGTTAAGCTACAAAAGCCATTGTGGCTGTCTAATTAACATTAGGCAAATGAGCAGATAACAGCTAAGTGATAGAGGAGCAATTTTAACCTAATAATTATTTGAATTGCTCGAACATAGTAAATATTTTTTACACATTTAGCATAACAGGTGAATGAGCTCTACTGAAACTTGCTCTACAAGAGGGGAAATTTTATTAGTGCAGTCCATCTTACCTTATTTTCTCAACATCATCTCCACCCGATGATGTCTTCTCATATGTGTTTGTATATTGATTAAGGATTTTAGATGCCACATTGCATTACTGCATGTAAGCCTTGTGGCATATTGAGAAGATATTTCAGTAATTGTAATTATTTTGCTTTGCCTTTACAGTTGGTAAATTTTCTCTGAAGCTGTATGGTCATTTTTCTTAAAGTTTCTGTTTGTTATTTTAAGCCTTCTTTCTTTTTTGCAATTATTCAAAAGTAGCTATTTTAGCCAAGATGTAGATGAATTGCTGTACAATGAACACACCACCGTCATCATATGTGTGTATTGTGCGTCAGCTGTTTTTTGAAGTGTTCCTTTGCTTATAAAATCTGCAGGGAGAGATGGAATCTGTATTGTTATTTGTATTGTGGTAGGTGTCTAAGGATTTTCGTCAGTGTAATATTATATTTGTTCCTGCCTTGCGCACTGTGTTGGCTGAGATTGGCTCCAGCAGACCCCCGTGACCCTGTGTTAGGATATAGCGGGTTAGATAATGGATGGATGGAAGTTTGTCTTTACTTGATCTTAAAGGATGAATGACACAGAGCTCTTTCTATTTTTACACACCCTAACATCCCAAATTATAAAGATAAAATATTGTAGCATCAATTCCTAAAGTCACTTGTTGGTTTGTCAATTACAGATTTTTCTCCCATTTATTTTTTTCTATTTAAAAACTCTAAAGAGGTGACGCCATGGTATTTCTCGGTTCATTAGCACTCAGAGGTTGGCACAGATCTAACAAAATGCAGCGGAACTGCAAAATGTGTAAATCTGTCACGTCCTCCCAAACAGTGTTGTTAAAACATTATAGGTTACACAGTAATCACAGTGGTAAACCTCTGCCTCGTCTTCAATTTGGTTGTTTTTGTTCCTTTAAATTTTGGGGTAGTCTCAGGTCACATTAATCAACTCAACTCAGGAGAAGGTTAAATCTGCGGAAAATCTCCCTTTTACTTGTCCGTGCTGCAATAACTATACATTCTTCACAGAGACAAGAGTTTTTTTGAATGCCTTAGTCAACTTTTGAAAAAGCATGAGAGTGTTATCTGTGTTTTTAAAAACTACAATTGCAAAACTATAATTTATGGGGCATTTTCCTCTCAAAGAAGTCATAAGCACACTTCTCACTCAGTGTAGGACTTCAAAGACAACCTGCTAACAAAGCACGTAAGTTCTCCTAATACAGGTGATTACAGTGACTCTGTTTATCCAGGATGGTGAAGTCTGATACTGAAGATTTTCAAGATGAAGAGGGATAATTCCTGGTGGTTGCAGAGAAAATTATGAAGACCTTCTCGCTTTGCAGGCAGGAAGTAATTGATAAGGCTCCTGCCATTAAAGACCGTTGAGCAATGGCCTGCTTTATTTGATGCAACACAGGTGAGACTGCACACTGTCACAGATGGCCGGGGTCCTTGTCCAGCTGGGACGCCTCTTCACTGAGACAAAACGGGGGAGCAAATGTGGCCAGAACAGTTCCTCCCCCGTGACGCTTGATGGCAGCCCCCTTGGGTTGCAGTGGTGCCTCAGACTCCCGCAGGGCTTCATGGGAGATGAAGTTGAATACAGCCCTATTGGGATCCGGGCGCGCCGCCAGGGGGTGCTGCAGCTGCTGTTGAGCCTTGGAGAGCAGCTCTTCTGCCACACCTGGAAGTGCTGCCAGAATTAGTTCAACGAGCACCTGGAGCACTTCCGGGTGCCTTATATAAGGAGCCAGCAGCCACCACTCGGGGAGCCAGAGTCGGGAGGAAGGAGACAAAGAGCTTGCTAAGGAGGAGTAGAGGAGAAAGACAAAGGAGAAAGAAAGAAAAAAGAAAGTAAAGTGTTATGTTGTACTTGGACTGTGTTGTGGGCTTGTGGGAATGGGGAAGATGTTCTCCATGAGGGAAGAAAAAGGAAAATAAAAGCTTGTGCTTTTATAAGTGTGCCTCCTGCATCTGTCTGTGTCGGGTTAAGCGCTGGTATAGCGCCATCTATTGTCACAACTCTCATGTTAAAAATTTAAAGTCAATATTTTGTTTGGAATGCTTCATACAGTTAATTGCAAAGTGTGTCCAGTCCGGCTGAGTGTAGTAGTTGTCCACATATAAGCAGAACACAAGTCCTTGCTGTGGCAATGCCTTTGAGTGACACAACAACTGAAACTAAATAGTGACATAGAGCTTTACATGATACATGCCTGTGTTTCTGATGGATGCATCCCTAGTTTAAGGTCAAATGATCTGTTAACCTCCCAAGATTTAGTGAACCCAACCAACAAATTCAAGGTAACACCTAGCCTAGTGGACTGCTGGTAAACAACTTGTTTCTTTATATGCCATACAGATGAATGAAGATTTCAAAAGAATAACCACTTTGAGTCTGGAATGTACTTTTATAGCCAAACGTGATGCTCAAAAGTAACGGACCATAGCCTCATCAGGGGCAGGAGCTTCAGGAGTGAGGGTCAGGCACATTAAGAATCTGCTTCTAGAGATATAAGGACTAGTCGAACTTGTCTTTGAAATTCAGGTTGATGACTATCACCCATTTAGATTAGTCATATTGGAATTTAATTTTGTTACAGCTTTTTTCTTCTTTTTCTTAATTATAACAGTGCAGCTGAAGTACGGAGAGAGATAGAGGTGGCCATTCGTTGCCTGGGGGCTCATGTATAAATGGTGTGTATACGCAGAAATGTTGCGTACAAACGTTTCCACGCTCAAACCTAAACTTGGCGTAAAGCCACGCACATTTCCACGGTACCTCATACCCTGGCGTATGCAAGTTCTCCGCTTGGTTTTTCAGTCTGTCGGCACCCAGCGTTAAAGCAGTGCTATTGTTCCTGTGTGGTTACCCTTTCTTTCCATATTCCTGATGCTGCTTTATAAATACACTGAAACTAACTGCATATTGTTTATTAGTGTAATGCATCTGATTGTAATTAACATGTAACAATATAATGGTCCAGGGAATAGCCATAGTATTCCAAATACCATAACTGCTTTAGCGTTGTTACTCTCGCTGCACCTTCTTTTTCTTATTTCAGCTGCTCCCGTTAAGGGTTGCCACAGCGGATCATCTTTTTCCATATTACTCTCACTGCACTACTCAGAGTATTTATATCACTGTTATCTGAGTTTGGAATCACAGCAACAGCTGATCGGAAAGAGAATTATCGGTATACAGCATCAAGCACACGCTGCCTCAGCCATGGCAAAACGCTTCAGAGCCTTTCCTGTATGGACCTCGCGGTTCAGAAACAGTTTCATCCCAAGAACTATAAACACACTCAATCAGTCCATCAAGTGTTCCTTGTAGAACTATTTGTACTTATAAGTACAATTACCTCACTGTAAACTTGCACTACAGTTAAAATATTGCACAACCTGCGCCACTTTATAAAGTGTGTATTTACATATGATGACGATATCATTTTTAAGATGAAATGCAGCAAAATATGTTTATTATATTATACAGATAAAGCTTTAACTTCATCTAAATAACCTATATTGTTAATAATTAAGCATGTGAGGACACGGTGCCGCAGCGCTAGCTAGTTCACGGATTGTGTCTACCTCGTGCTGTATTCTTGCTGGGCTGGCGCGACACTGGAAGGATAGATGGATAGAATAATTAAACACGTACTACAAAGATATTTCAACGTTCCTTAAACGTTCTGAAGAATCGTCATTCTAAGCTAACAAATGGCTTAACGTCTATTACAGAGCAGATTGTGTGGTGATTGGGTATTTGGAGAAAGAAAAGTAAGGACAGGAATTGGAGGTTAGTATGTTTGAAAGAGACAGTACTGTTGCAATAAATTATTTCATCGAAGGTCGCGCATTACGCAGCAAGCATCTTGCGTGAGACATGAACAATCACTGCGCCACCATGTTCCCATGTTTAATAACATGCTTTCATTCCTATCATCATGAAAAAGATATCATGTATACATCTCAGTATTTTAGTTACCGTATATACTCGAGTATAAGCCGACCCGAATATAAGCCGAGGTACCTAATTTTACCTACAAAAGCTGAAAAAAATTATTGGCTCGAGTATAAGCCTAGGGTGGGAAATGCAGCAGCTACTGGTAAGTTTCAATAATCAAAATAAATACCAATACAATTACTGTACATTAATTGAGGCATCAGTAGGTTAAACGTTTTTGAGTATTTATTTCAAAGAAAAACAGTAAACTAGCTCTGTAAGTGGAGAAGAGGGACAACAAAAACAATATGGTATCTCTCTCGCTCGCTCTATCTCTCGCACACATGTGTGTGTGTGTGTGTGTCTCTCTTTCGCACTCGCTCGCTTTCTCTCTCGCTCGCTGCACAGGGAGTGCACAGAGAGAGACTGAACACTTGCAGAAATCATCGGCGCACACAAATCGAAAGGGAAACTGGCTTGTTCCTATACCGGGGGGCAACAGGACCTGACTCGAATATAAGCCGAGGGTGACGTTTTTCAGCACATTTTGGGTGCTGAAAAACTCGGCTTATATTCAAGTAATTACGGTATTCAGAGAGCTGTAATATTACAAACGTAATGACTTCTGTGTCCTGTCGGAAGAAGAGAAAGCCCGGAAGCACATAGTGATTCACACACATAGAGCACATAGAAGATCAAATACAAAACAAAGCATTTAACATGCTACTTTAGTTACAATGGGATTTGAGAAACTACTAAATTAAATGATTTTAAGATGAAGTTTATTGATGTTCTACTTTAATGACAAAATAAACTATGCGATTAAACTGAAAATTCTGAGATTAAAGTTGACATTTCGAGATTTTTTCCCTATTTTTTCCCTTGTGCCTATTTTTTTTTTTCTCTGTACCCTAATAAACTTTCTTATGACACTCAGACGGTGGGCTATGACTCGCCTTTTCACTGCGACTTTGATATGTGACAACTTTTTTTTTATTTCAGGCACTGTGCGACTTTGTGAACTTGAACTTTCGAGTTTCTCCGACACTATATGTCAATCGATCAACTTCCTTTTGTTGATCATATCACTCTTTAAACCAACGAATAGTAAGTTTTTCCATGCCTCCATTTGGTATTCGCTGAAATTCTTCTATTTTCCCCCATGCTTTTCCCATTGTCTTTTCACAGAACGCTGAGCTTAAGAGCTATTAATATTGATTTGCATATTCAAAGAGGCGTAGTTCTGGGAGGAGTTGGGGTGGGGCATCAGGCGCGTGCAAGTGCGTTACTTTTCACGCTGATCGGGATTTATGTAGCGGAAGAACGTGGAAGTTGGCGAACGCACAGAGATATGCATCTGGATTTTTCTGTGCGTACGCACATTCCCGCTTTTGTGCTTACGTCATGTTATAGTGTGAGTTCTACGCACGGCGTTATACATGAGGCCCCAGGTGTTTCTACCGTGGGGAGAAGGAAGAAGGCCTCTTCAAGGAGTTTAACGTAATTTATCACCATGGAATCTACACTTTAACACACAAAGCAAAAACCTGCTACAGAGGACTGTAAATGTTACTGAAAACCAACTTCATTAAAAAGGGTTATTTTTTATTTTTATATTGTTTTGATTGTTTTGCATTTTACTGTGAGATGCCTAAAGAAAGAGATGATTAATTTCATAACATGTAAAAAAGGGAGTAGTTCTCTGTAGACCTCAACCAAAGAAATGGAAGTTGAAAGTTCTAATGTGGCAAAATTTTATATCACAAACAGTTCAAACATTCTCACTTTCCCAAAGAGTGATACATCACAATGCTAGAGGTTAACTAAACACAAAATCTGCCTGATGAGTTCTTTAAATAATAAGAGAAATAACCACTACAGCATTTTGCTAAATTTTGGCAATGGATCTGACCACTGTCCCTTATTTGAAACTGAAAAAAACTATGAATGCTCAGTTCATGAAACAAGGATATGTTCAGATGCCATAAATCATACTCAGGTCTCTGATCAGGCTACCAAACACAATCTCTTCTTGTTGGTGGATTAAAACCTGACCAACTTTCCCAATATGAAGATTCTAGTAAGCTTTGGTGCTCTTATAAAACTTGATGTTAGAACTTTTGACCCCTGCAAACAAAAAAAGCCACTTAAATATGTCTCCATAGCTACTGGGTGATGGCAATGCTACCCACTGCTCATGTTGAGTCAATTTATGTGTATGCATGTATGTTGGAATGGTTAAAAGAAAGTCAGCAGTAATCACACAATTCAGTTTTATTAACACATTTAACGTACCTTTGCATTTATCCTATTGGATACAGAACAGTTTGAGGCAAATCTTGACAGGCAAGTATTGAATATTGCCATCAACAAAGGCCAGGCTCCAAACACTACAACCATTGTGGTCAAGGGAGCCAAAGTCCTGGATGGCATCAATGTCCAAAAGTGCTGTGCTTTGCTCACAGGCTTGATATATGCTCTGAATCTGAGGTATCCCATGGATCTAATGTGTACATACAAACTATTTCAGAAGCTGTTCCTTCAACTTGATAGACTTTAAACCTGCACAAAAGTAATGAACCTCAAGTACAATTTTTTCTAAGAACACTTTTCATTTAAACCACTGCCAATTTCAAGTTTATGCTTTTTATTATTTAATCCTTTAAGAGCTGTTTCAATTGTAAACAGTTTCAGATTTTCATTTAAATTTTAGTTTATTATCTTCCGTTACTATGGTTTTGTAGCCCTGCATTCAAAGAAGAATATTCCAAGAATATTCTTAGATTAGAGTAGGTGTTGTTGTATGTTCATACCACAAGCAGTATTTTCATAATAATGTAATGTTGCTGTGTTTTTCAATATGTTTTTATAACTTGCAATAGAACTCAAGTTTTATACACTTGGCAATTGAATATTTTATGAGTATTATATTGAGGCCTATATTTTTGCTGCTGCAGTATGGCTATTTGTTAGACAACATTTTTGAAATATGTTGAAAAATGTAAAAATGACATTTCACAATAAAGTAAATTTTGCAACATTTCCTTTCTGTAGTGGCTGTATTTTTATTAACAATTTAATAACTAATTAAACTTAGTAAAGCTTAAAACTATAGGCAGAAAATATTAATTTTTTACATCATCACAACTTTACTAAATGAGGGACTTTGAAAAAGTTTTCGCACTTTTATATTTTCATTGGAAACAGTGAAGGTGGGAGGAGTAGTAATTGGTCATATCTAAGAGTGTCATGTGACTGGGAAAATTGCATCGCAAAGGAAGATGATTATGTAGAAAAGTGATGTAATTTGTTTTTTAAATTCTTAATATAGAGTTTAAAAAAAGTGTGGAAACTTTTTGAATGTCCCTCACAGTCCCCACTAATTATTGTTATTGAGTACGCAGAATGTAAGTGTCTTTAAAAATTTCAGGTAAATTAGTTTTGACAACTTAATTTTTTTTAAAAATTTTATTAATTTTATTGTAATCATTCATACAAATCAATCAATTTTTACAAATAATAGGATTGCAAAACAAGTCGACCCTCCACCCCTGAGAGAGAGAGCATGCCCAACGGGGTAAAACTTAAGGCTTGTAAACATACCTAAATTGATGAGTTTAATAGGCCAGTAGAGATGAATGGAGAGGAAAAAGTAATGCGGAGATAATTACTTCCTCTGTGCTTTAAGAGCTTATTCTAAAAAGTTATTGATTATATCCTGCCAGGTTTTTAAAAAATTCTGTACAGATCCTCTAACTGAATATTTGATTTTTTCCAATTTCAAATAGTATAAAACATTGGTTACTTAAAAGAGGAGAGTTAGGATTCTTCCAGTTTAGCAAAATAAGTCTGCGTGCCAAAAGCGTAGTGAATGCAATCACAGTTTGTTTGTCCTTCTCCAATTTAAACCCATCTGGAAGAACACCAAACACAGCTGTTAATGGATTAGGTGGGATTGTGACACCAAGGCTGTCTAAGAGGCACTTAAAAATTTTGGTCCAAAATGATGTTAATTTGGTGCAGGCCCAAAACATATGACCCAGTGAGGCTGGGACTTGATTGCAGCGTTCGCATGTTGGATCTTGCCCTGGAAGCATTTTGGGCAGTTTTAGGCGAGACAGATGTGCTCGATATATAATCTTGAGTTGAGTAATTGCATGCTTTGCACATATGGAGCTCGAGTGAATTCTCTGCATTGCTACTTTCCACTCCCTTTCTGATATATTGATTAAGAGATCTTTTTCCCATTGCCCTCTTGGATCTTTGAAAGGGAGGGACTGTAAAATAATTTTATATATTTCAGAGATGGTATCTAAGTCCTTGAAATTGAGCAATATTTTTTCCAGCATGGACGAGGGTGCAAGATGAGGAAAATCGGGCAGGTTCTGTTTAACAAAGTTCCAAATTTGAAGACAGTGAAAGAAATGTGTAGCTGGAAAGTTAAATTTGGAATGTAATTGTTCGTAGGATGCAAAGATGTTGTCTATATAAAGATCTCTGAGCAATTTAATCCCAATTTTTTTCCAGATATTAAAAACTGCATATGTTTGCGAGGGTTGAAAGAGGTGGTTCTCTTGTAGAGGTGCCACAGATAAAAGCTTCTCCATCTTAAAATGCTTTCTATATTGGTTTCATATTCTGAGTGAGTGAAGCACCACTGGGTTATTTGTATATTTCCGATACCTTGCATTTATTGGGACACAAAGCAGGGCATATAAAGAAGTACTGCAGCATTTTACTTCTATTGTGGACCAGGCCTGTGTATGTTCATCTATTTGTGTCCAGGTTTTTATAGCTTGTATGTTTGCTGCCCATTAATAAAACTGAAAGTTAGGCAGAGCCATGCCACCTTCTGCCTTAGGTCTTTGTAGGGTCGCTCTTTGGATACGTGGATGTTTTGAGTTCCAAATAAATAAGGTTATTGTTGAATCTAATTGCTTAAAAAATGATTTATTGATGTATATTGGAATGTTTTGAAATAAAAAAAAAGAAGCTTAGGAAGAATATTCATCTTAACAACGTTAATTCTTCCAGCTAGAGTGTGATGAAGGGCTGACCATCTATGCAAGTCTTGCTTAATTTTTTCCATACAGACGGCGAAATTTTGTTAATAAAGAGCTTTGTGTTTACTTGTGATGTTTACCCCTAGGTATTTAAACTGATCTGCAATAATAAAAGGAAAGGTGTCCAATATGATATTGTATGCTTGAGAATTCACTGGAAAGAGTACACTTTTATTCAAATTAATTCTGAGACCAGAGATCTTTTGAAATTCTGTAAGTGCTGTTAAGACTGCAGGCACAGAATTTTGTGGGTCTGATATATACAGTACCATATCATTTGCATACAGGAAAATTTTCTGTTCCTGTCCTTCTCTGATAATCCAATGTATCTAATTAGCATTTCGACAGTGAACCGCCAGTGGTTCAATGGCAATTGCAAATAGCAGTGGTGACAAGGGGCATCCTTGTCTGGTACCACGTTCTAGTTTAAAGTAGTCTGAACAAATGTTGTTAATACAAACTAAAGCTTCTGGATTGGTATACAGTAATTTGATCCATGCACAAATGTTTGGGCCAAACCCAAATTTCTCTAATGTAGTGAAAAGGCATTTCCATTCAATCATGTCAAATGCTTTTTCTGCATCCAATGATAATAATATTTCTGGGGTGTTTGACTTTGTTGGTGAGTATATTACATTAAACAGGCGTCGAAGATTGGAGGATAAGTGTCGACCCTTGATAAATCCAGTTTGATCTTGTGATATTACCGAAGGCAGCACTTTCTCCATTCTTCTAGCTATGATTTTTGAGAGTATCTTAACATCATTATTCAGGAGTGAAATTGGTCTGTATGATGCACATTGTAATAAGTCCTTATTTTGTTTAGGAAAGACGGTGATTAATGCTTGGCGAAAACTTTGAGGTAGAATTTGATTGTCTCTAGCTTCTGTAAATGTTGCTAATAGGAGGGGAGCTAGCTGAGCGGAGAATTTTTTATAAAATTCTGCAGGGTAGTCATCAGGGCCTGCTGCTTTCCCGCCTTGAAGTGACTTTATAGCATCTAGTAATTCTGATAGCGCCAGAGGTTTATCCATTTCCTCCGCACTAAAAGTATCTTATTTGTGGTAACTGTAATGTATCCAGAAATGCATTAGATTGTGTGTTGTCTTCTTTAAACTCGGTAGAATATAAGGATTTATAGTGGTCTCTAAATGTGTGCTTTATATTTTTATGGTCAATGATTTTGTCTCCGTTCGTGTTGGTGATTACTGGGATTGCATTGCGAACCTCTTCCTTGTGGATTTGTTGAGCTAAAAGCTTATTAGCTTTCTCTCCGTGTTCATAGTAATGATGTCTGGATTTGTAGATTAGTTGTTCAGATTCTTTAGTTGTCAAGAGGTTGAGTTCTGAATGCAGAGCCTGCCTTTTCCTATGTAGAGCCTTGCTTGGAAGCCTGGCATGTTCTTCATCTATTCTACAGTAGTAATTTTGCTTTTCAGTTCTGATACTTTCTTGGTTTCTAATTTATTCCTGTGGGAAAGATATGAAATAATCTGTCCTCTTAAGAAGGCCTTTAGAGTTTCCCAGAGTATTTCTGCAGAAACCTCTGAGGATGTATTTGTCTCTAGGAAAAAATTGATTTGTTTGGATATAAATTCCGTACAGATCTCATCTGCTAATACAAGCAGGTTAAGACGCCATCTGCAAGGTGAGTGTGTGGGGCATAGTGACTTTAGCACCAAGATCAGAGGTGCATGGTTGGAAATAACAATAGCATCGTACTTGCAAGATTTAATCATAGGCAAGAAATTATTATCTATAAAGAAATAATCTTTTCTTGAGTAGCAACAATGTACCGGTGAGTAGAAAGAATATGTTCTTGAGTTTTGGTTTAGAAACCTCCAGGGGTCTGATAAGTTGTGGTCAGTTACAAAATGTGTAATTATCTTTGCAGTGTTAGACGTCATCCTCCCTGTGACAGGAGTCCTATCTAAGAGTGGATTTAAAACACAATTAAAGTCCCCGGCCATTATAATTTTATGAGTGTTCACATTGGGAATGGATGCAAATACGTTTTGTATGAATTCCTTATCGTCGACATTCGGTGCATAAACATTTATCAAAATAATTTTACAGTTAAATAAGTTGCCCATGACCATCACATATTTCCCTTCCGGATCAGATACTACATCTGATGCTACAAATGAGACTGTTCTATGTATGAGAATTCCCACACCTCTAGTTTTCTTTGTATAGCTAGAATGGAACATTTGGCCAGCCCAGTCCTTTTGCCAATAGAACTGATCCTTGCTTAGTAAGTGGGTCTCCTGTAAAAATACTATTTTAGCATTTAAACCTGTTAGGTGAGAGAGTCTCTTTAATTCATGATTCAGGCCTTTAACATTCCAGCTGATAAAGTTAACTGTCCCATCATGGAGATATTGATTCTGAGTTTTTGATGTAATTTTATAATCTTAACTGGAAGTGAGACAGCTTTAACCTTAATTTCCTATTTCCCCAAGAGTTATTGCCATGCAGCCTATTGTTACGTTGGTAGTTATAATTATAAGGATTAAAAGGATAGATTAGATATAGCCTGCTCTCTTTCTCTCCCCCCCTTATCCCCCCCCCCCATTTTGCCTCCCCACATGAGGCTGGACCCCACTTCACAAAGTCTCGGTCCTCTGACATACCTAGAGACAGAGCATGTCCAAAGCAAAAACAAGCCCCCACGCAGCGGTGTTTTAAGATTAAAAAGTAGAGATATCTATTGCCAATACAGTCTAAATACTATATGCCTAAAATATAATCATTAACAAACTATAAGCATAAAATATATAATTTAATCTTCAGAAATCTTAAAGTAAGATAATAAACCCAGGAGATGGTGTTAGAAAGTGGTCCAGGATAAGCATAGAAAGTCTTAATGCAATAATAACAATAAACCAAGAGTATGATGTCAAACAGTCTGCTTTAGGGTAGTAAGAAAAAAAAAAGTTAATTTCTTCCACATACACGTCTATAACTGTAATTAAAACATCAACAGAAAGCATCCGAGTAATGAAAAGGATGTATAATTATAATAACCGTATCATTACAAGTGGATCAGACAGCAGGTGATACCTCCTTGCCATGCCATGACAGGATGCAACTCACTATTGTGTTTCAGAATAGTGTCGGGAACAGCTTTCTTAATTCCTTCACTGCTTCCTCCTTGCTGGAATAGACGTAGTATTGGCCTTTCACATCCACTTTCAGTTTGGCAGGGTACAAGAGGCTGTCTTTGATATCGGCTTGTCGTAGCCGCTGTTTAATGTTGTAGAAGGCTGCACGTTTAGCAGCTGTTGCGGGAGAGAAATCAGGGAAAATACGAATGTGGTTATTTTCAAATATAATCTCTTGCTTGCATCTGAGGAGTGCCATCACATCTACCTTACATAATAATCTCTCGAAGCGGATAATAAAAGACCTAGGTCTAAAGGTATTTGATCCGCGTATACATAAGCTGCTGCTATATCGGTATCTGATTTAAAGTCCTCTCCAATTATTTTAGAGAATAGTTCAGCTGCGAATTTCACTGGGTTTGGACTTTCACGATTCTCAGGTAGACCTTTGATTCTAATATTATTCCTTCTGCTTCCATCTTCCAGAGCAGCAAGTCTGTCTCCGAGTATTTTGCATTCAGAACTGGCAGCTGTTGCTTTTCCATCGGCAGTGGATGCTAGATTTTTGGCTATTTCAATTTGAGTCGTGAATGCCTGCTTAACATCCTCCAGCTGATTGGCGAGTGTGCTCAGTTTAGATGCGCTTTCCTGAATGTGCTCCTCAATTTTATCCAGCATACCATTAAAGGCCGCCTCAAAGCAGATATATATGCGTTTCTCCATGTCTTTGTTATTCTGACGCAACTCTTGTCACAGCTTCTCACTTGCCTTTTCGCTTGCTTTCTCATTTGCTTTCTCGCTTTTCTTTATATCATTCTTTATCTCTTGCTTGAGCTCAGCGATCATCACCTTCAGTTCGGACAGATCATTTCTGCTTGCGAGCATTGTAGGTGAAGCAGCGGGCTCTATTACAGCCGATGTTCCCGGCTCGCGTGGAGTAGGTGAAAGCGCGGACTGCAAGGCCTATTCCAGTTTCAAATGTACTTCTCCAATCGGCGAGCTATCGTGAACCGCGTCACTCGCACATTCGCTCCCCATTTCACTCTCAACTGGAGATGATGCTGCAAACCGTGGTCCCGAGGAGTCTGGGCTTTTGCCCATCTGTTTCAGGTCAGTCTCTGAAAGGCCATACCTTGAGCTTGAACTTGGGCTTGTCGATCTGGGCTTGGGTGTAGCTTTAGTTTTCTTTTCCATTTCTTTCTGAGCCCCTTTCTTGCCGATCATGTTTATATATGCTATAGTAGAACCCTCGGGTTGGATAAATACAGGATATCTCAGGATAATAAGGAAATAATCTGTAGCTGGGCAGACAGCTAAAGGGCCTGCTTGACCGACTCCTTCCCAGAGCCCCTAGTCCAGAAACCACCAGCTACAGTAACTTATTTAAACTAGAGGAATTACGGCGGAGAATCCAACAGAGGATGGTGAGTTCGACATCCAGACATGCCAAGTTGTACAATGCCCGGTGTAAGGAAGCACACTTTCAGCCGGGTGATTTGGTCTGGATTAGAGCTCACCATCTCTCGAATGCCAGCAAAAGGTTCTCCGCCAAGCTAGCGCCTAAATGGTTAGGTCCAGCCAAAATCATATCCCAAACGGGTCCAGTCAATTTCCAGATCCAAAGGGGTATCGGCACTGACTCCAAGCTAGACACAATCCATGTGGCCAATCTCAAGCCGTACTTCGGCCCTCCCTTGTCCAAGGTTGGGGGGGGGGGGGGGGGGGAATGTAGCGGAGCTACATAGTTAGTGTTGTCAAATGTCTGTTCTGAGTGCGTCTCGTTTCCATTGTCCCGTTTGCTGTTTGTGTGTATCAGTGAATGCCGTCCCCGTAAAGGGGGACGGATGATGGAAGAAGACCACAGCCTCTAACCTGGAAAACACCTGTTCTTAATTAATCAATTACAGCCGTCACAAGGACTATTTAAGTAATTAGAAAGGAGAGTGGAAGAGAGATAAGAAAGGAGAAAGGAGACCATTCGTTTTCAACCACGTATCAACTTAATTGCTGTTTTTCCACATCGCGCCTTTGCACCAGTTTGTTTTTCATTTTGCCGGACTGCTTTCATCCTTCATCTGCTGAGACCCCGGGGTCGATTCGCCATGCACCATACGCCGAGGAATCACGGTGAGGTTGTCCCATTTGCCGGGAAAATCAAACGACTCATTTACCACTGGTTCAGTCATCTGTATTCAGGACAGTTTTTATAACCGGACACAAGTTCATAATCATTCAGTATATCATTCATTTTTGTTATTCGTGTTGTGTGTTATATGTTACAGGGGCAAGGGAGGGTTTTGTTGTATTTATATATGGTGGTGTCTCATTGTTGATGTGGTGGAGGGATATTTATATTTATATTTTTGCATTTGTCTTGTGGTTTCATTTAATACATTTAATCAGTTTATTTTTACATCATCTGCTTTTTGCGTGCTTATATTTACACTGTCGATTGTGGGGGAAAAGTGTAATTTGTTAAGAGGTACGGTTTGATAGTTAGATTCATCTCAGTAAATTATCCAGGCCACAGGTCTTGGAGGTGTAGTTGCCGGCTGGGTAAGGGGTCGGCCGTTACAATAAAAAATAACACCGCTGCTAACGGAGCTCTGCTTCAGACGTCCATCTCTCGCAACGGACAAGACCAGAATCCTGACAACTTAATTTTTATGTGCAGTCAATTTTAAAAATTGTGTACATTCTATTATTTTTTTAAGTAGATGGTATTTAAAAGTAATTTAAGATCTAAAGGAAAATCTTTCTTCAGTTACTCAATGTTGTGTGTAACTCAAAAAGCTTGACACAGCTAAAAAACAAGAAGAATAACGGTAATAAAACAAGATACCCCAAAAATACAGAGATTGAGAAAACAATAATATAAAATTGTAAAAACACAACAGTCACCTCCACTCTGAGGGACAAGGGCAAAAGATCACATACAAGACATGTTTGCACTCCTTGCTCAGTAAGTACAGGAACAACAACACATAATACAACCAATACACACAACCAACAATTCAAAGAGTGGTTTGAAGAATGGTGCCCCACAAAACAATACTTACTACAGAGATGAAAAAATAGGACTGATATAAGAAAACAACTCAAACAAATTCTGGACAAGGAGGATAAGGAAAGAAAAACTATTGATATACTGACAGATCCAAATAGTGATGATGACTGAATGAACTTGAGCATACGCACTGAAGATGAGATGGAAATGGTAATGGAAAACAATAACAAATGGAAATGTCTAAAACAGATATAGGGAGAGAACCACAGAAAAAAAACCAGACAACAGACACGAATTAACAGAAATAATAACAAACACCAGACCCTTGTCTAAACAAGAGGAAGAACAAAAAATCTTAGAGCAATCCCTAAACACAAAATTACACAAGTCAGGTCAGGTTTTTTTTTTTGTTCGCCTTTACTTCGCCTTATACAATTTCTTGTATTAGGAATTTGTTAGTTTTCACATACCCCTTGGGGTCAAAGCGCAGGGTCAGCCATTGTACAGCGCTCCTGGAGCAATAACAGATTAAGGGTCTTGCTCAAGGGCCCAGCAGAGTAGGATCTCTTTTGGCAGTGACGGGGATTCGAACCGGCAACCTTCTGGATAGCAGCACAGATCCTTAGCCATCAGAACCACCACTCGGGTTGGGGAGCATGCACTGGTATAGCGTGTTACCGCATCCACCACATGACAAAACAGCTCAGGATCCTAGTTGGCAACCCCCCAGGCAGATATGCGGTCTTGTCCCACCCTCTGGAAATGACCGTCTATCTGCAGCAGCCAGATATTACATGGGCGTGCCCTTGGCCTGGTCCAGCCCCTTGGGCCTTCAACAATTAGGATCCTGTGAACAGGATCACCCTCGGGGAATTGCGCCACATGGCTCTAGTGCCATATCTGAAGCTCCTTCATAATGCAGGTAATGTGCCTCATTCTGGACTCCATGAGCAACCACTCATTTAACACAAAGTCAAACCAGCGGTACCCAAGGATTCTCCGAAGAGACACAGTACCAAAGGAGTTTTAGGTCACTGGATAGCGTCCATGTCTCGCAAACCATATAGCAAAACAGGAAACACCAGGGGCTTCATGTAAAAATGGTCCGTACACACAACAATGTTGTGTACACACAAAAATGTTGCATATGCCTGTTTCCATGCTCACATCGCGATATATAAAAACTAAACTTGGCGTAAAGCCACACACATTTTCATGCCAGCTCAATCCCCTGCGCGCACAAGTTCTCCGTCTGGTTTTGCAAACTGGCAGCACCCAGTGTCAAAGTAGTGCTACTGTTCCTGTGTGGTTTCCCTTTATTTTTTAGATTCACATCCCCCATGCGGCTTTATCAAATACATTGAAATTTACCGCATATCATTTTTTAGTTCAAGGCATCTGATTGTAATCAACCTGTAACAATATAATGGTGCGCCGAATGGGCAAGCTATTCCAAATACTATCGCTGCTTTAGCGTTGTTACTCTCAATGCACGACTGAGAATTTACCCCACTGTATCTGAGTGTGGAATCACAGCTCTATAGCAGCTGATTGAAAAGAGGATTATCGGGTTACAGCATCTAGCACATGCTGCCTCAGCCATGTGCACAGTCTATTTGAACATCTTCCATACAGTACGGCAAACGCTTCAGAGCCTTTCCTGTAGGGACCCCGCACTTTAGAAACAGTTTCATTCCAAGAGCTCTAAACGCACTCATCTTTGCATCAAGTGTTCCTGGTAGAACTGTTTGTACTCATAAGTACAATCACCTCACTGTAAACTTGCAATACAGTTATAATATTGCACAACCTGAGCCACTTTATAAAGCGTGTATTTACATATGATGACGACTGGCTTCTAAGTCGATTTAGATTTTCAAGCGCTATCTTCTTGGAGCTGTTGATATAATTTTTAAGATGAAATGCAGTAAAGCATGTTTATTACATTATACAGATACATTTTAAGCTTCATTTAAATAAAGTATATTGTTATTAATTATACATGTGAGGACACTGTGGACAGCGGTAGCAATGAGCTGCTGCCCCGTTCAGGGATTGTTCTTGTCTTACGCTGTATGCTTGCTTGGATTGGCGCGACCCCGGATGGATAGATGGATGGAATAATTAAACATGTACTACGAAGATATTTCAATGTTTCATACAAGTTTTAAAGAATTGCCGTTTTAAGCTTACAGCTGGCTTGGCATCTATTACAGAGCTGATCATGTTCCCATGTTTAACAGATGCTTTAAGTTCTATCATTATGAAAATATCAAGTATACATCTTAATATGTAATTGTTCAGAGAGCTGTAATATCCTGAATGTAATGTATTCTGTGTCCTTTAAGAAGCATGTGGTAATTCACACACAGAGTACATAAAAGAACACATAAAATACAAAACATTTAATGTGCTACTTTAGTTACAAAGGGATCTGAGAAACTACTAAATTAAACGATTTTAAGATAATGTTTATGACGTTATACTTTAATGACTGAATAAACGACATGACTAAAGTGGAAATTTAGAGATTAAATTAGACATTTGGACATTTTTTTCAACAATGTCCCTATTTTGTTTTCATTTTCTCTCTACCCTAATATGCTTCCATATGACACTCAGATGGTGGGCTACGACTTGCCTTTTCACAGCAACTTTGATATCTGACCACTTCTTATTTATTTCAGGCACTTTGCGACTTTCTGAACTTCAACTTTCGAGTTTCTCCACCACTCTGTTACTCAATCAACTTCCTTACGTTGTTTATATCATTGCTTAAACCAACAAATAGTAAGTTTTTCCTTGCCTCTACATGGTATTCGCTGAACTTCTTTTTCCTCCGTGCTTTTGCCATTGTCTTTTCACAGAATGCAAAACATAAGGGGCTATTTATATTGATTTTCATATTCTGGGAGGAGTCTGGGTGGGGCAGCAGGCGCGTGCACATGCATTACTTTTCACGCTGACCAGGATTTATGTAACGGAAGAACATGGAAGTTGGCATATGCACAGATTTATGCATCTGAATTTTATTGTGCATACACACATTTCCGCTTTTGACCGTATGCCATGTTTTTGTGTGAATTCTTCGCACGCCGTTATGCAAGAGGCCCCAGGACTCTAAAGACTTGGGCATTCCTCCTTTTGCATAGATATTGGGAGTGCCGCACAACCCTTCCAGTGATCTCATGACCCCCCATGCTCTCCCAGTCAGTCTACTGACTTCATAGAAAGAGTCACCAGAGACATGAATGTCACAGCCACGTTAAGTATGCCTCTCAATGAGGTCAACACTCTCTATGCAGACAAACACAATTCTGATGGCTATGCCTACAAGGTCGTTAAAGGCCTGTACCTAGGTTTTTATCCAGGACAGTTGCAAGCCCAGACACTCAGAGTCCTCACTCAGTCTCTGAGAGCACCAATCAGAGTTTCCATTGACCCCGCGAACATCACAGCATCATCGGCAAAATCAAGATCAGTGAATCTTTCTTTACCAACAGAAGCCCCACAGCTGTTGGACCCCATGACCCTGCCCAACAGCCAGTCCATGCAAGCTTTGAGCAGAGTAGAAGAACGAACACACCCCTGACAAACCCCAGAATCAACTGGGAAAACCCAGAGGTTCTGCCTCCACTCTACACAGCACTCACAGTACCAGTGTACAGGCCGGTCATGATATTCAGCAAATCGTGGGGATCCTCCAAAGTCTCATGATGTCCCACTGTAGTTTCCACAATCCCTTTCCTTTCCAGATATGGACAATTCCTGTTTTCCAGTCATTTGGGATGATGCCAATTCTCCCAAATTGAAGCAAAGACTGCTTGCAATGCTAGGAAGACAGCCTTACCACCAGCCTGGAGAAGTACAGCCCGGATAACACAGATCCCTGCAGCCTTCCCTACCCTTCAGCTGGTTCATCACCTGTGCAATCTCTGTGAGACTAGGTGGTTCACAGCTAATTGGAGAATCAGCCTCAAGAACCATGGACCCAGAGAGGTTTAAAGTCCTACCCGGAACATCAGCTTTAAATAGATGCTCAAAGTAGGCAACCCACCGAGTCACAACTTCACTGTCATCCATAAAGATTATTCCATCACCCACCTTGAATGTGACCTTCTGAGGAACAGATTCAGACGTGCATAATGCTTTTGACTCCTCCGTAAGCAGCACGTGGATCACTAGACCATAGCTGGTGTGTCACGTGCTCACAGATTCCTCTAACAAATGTCTCTTTGTCTGCCCTCAGAGCCCTTGCAGTCATCCTTCTCTGTTCCTGGTACAGACTGAAGTTGCCATCAAGCTGTGTACTCCGACTCCTCTCGATGATATCCAGGAAGCCCTGTTAGACGAAGCACCTCCTTCAGGGAATACCAGCTATACCAACACAGCCCTCAGAAACCTTCAGGGTCTTATCATGGAAGGTCTCCCACATCATATTAGGATCAGCAATTGTGCCCAAGTCTGTGAGTTCCTCACACAAACTGCTTGCAAACTCATTAGAAACAGCCTGATCTTAGAGTCTGGCCAGGTCCAGCCTCATTCTCCTAGTAGGTGGTAGCCTACTGGACCCATGCTGGATGTCCAGAGTAGCAACAACAGGTCAGAATTCAAAAATCAGGCACTTCTGTAGACCCTGCAGTTCTGTAGGAGCTTCCAGCATCTGCCCATGAGGATATGATCAAGCTCCTTCACCGCACCACCAGTATTGGCTTACCAAGTCCATAGATACAGCACAGTGCACTGGAACCAGCAATCTGCAACCCCTGATCTTTTGCTCAGTCAAGGAACATGGAGCCACTTTCACCACGGTCACCAGACCAATGGGGGACTGACACACCTCACGGGTATCCATCAACCACCGAGTGAAGTTGCAAATAAAATGTTTCCCTTACTGAGGCATCACTCACTGTGGTCGGAGCATACAGTGAAACAACTGAAAGTGCCCCCAGAGACTGCCTTAATCTGAGTTCCATAATATGCTCGGTGAAAGGAGTGACATCGGACACCATCACAAGAAGCCGATCTGCCACATCAACAGCTACTCCCTGAGTACAACAGCCATCAGAGAGACCAGACCGATAAAAGGTGTACCCACCTACAAAGATCTGGCCAGTCCCAGGTCTGCGAACTTCAGAGAGTGCCACCATTGGAATGCGAAGTTTACGCAGCAGAGGAAGATGATCACCATGCCGGAGAGATAAGACGTTCAACACGCCTACCTGGATGGGTAGATGTTGGGACCCAAGTGCTGCTGTGCAGTGGATAACGTTTCAGCAACACACCACTTCTGTACCCAAAAGGCCTGACCCCATTGGCTCTCTGACAGTTTCAATTCTTCTTGGGCTGAGGATCCCGAGAACTTTCCCCCAAACCCTTCATAATACAAGCATCTTTCCTATGGACAACTGCAGCAGAGCTACTTCCGTGGACAGCAGAAAGGATTCCTGTCTCCTGTTTCAGTGCTGCAGTAAGTTTTTACTGCGGCTAGAGTGCAAATCCTGCCACCAACACCCAAGTTTTCCAAAGCAAAAATACACCAAACATTATAAGTCTAAGACCAATTATACATTAAGGGGAAACAATGACAGATACACAATCAAAGGAAGAACACTCTTATATAATTAACCAGCTATTAGAAAAACAATTTAAATATGGGCCACCAAGAATATACAGAGAAACCATATCACATTTTGGGTATACATCAGAAAACACACTGGGGAAGATAATAAAGAAGAAACACGATCAAAAACTTACATAGAGAAAGAACAAAAATATTAACACAAAAGATACTGAAACAAAAATAACTGAAGCGGAAAGTGAAATAATACTGGAAACAACATCAGAGGAAAACAACAGATCAGATAACATCCATTTCCATCCATTTTCCAACCCGCTGAATCCGAACACAGGGTCACGGGGGTCTGCTGGAGCCAATCCCAGCCAACACAGGGCGCAGGGCAGGGAACCAATCCTGGGCAGGGCGCCAACCCAATGCAGGACACACACACAAACACCCACACACCAAGCACACACTAGGGCCAATTTAGAATTGCCAGTCGACCTAACCTGCATGTCTTTGGACTGTGGAAGGAAACCGGAGCGCCCGGAGGAAACCCACGCAGACACGGGGAGAACATGCAAACTCCATGCAGGGAGGACCCAGGAAGCAAACCCGGGTCTCCTTACTGCGAGGCAGCAGCGCTACCACTGCGCCACCGTGCCGCCCCGATCAGATAACACTAGTGAGAAAATACATAACACACAACCACAAACACAAAGATAACATCTCCCTACATCAAAAAAGAAAAAATAATACCAAAAAAGAAGATGAAAAACAAAAAAAATAAATAAAAAAGTGAAAGAAGATAAGGTATAACTAAATACAGAGTTTAATCTTAATACAAAATGCATTCTAACCCTAAAACAAACACAATATTACACATAATCCAAAAATTGCAAATTTATTCTAATCTTAAACTCAATCCAAACCAGGATCCTAATTCTAACCCTAAAAATCATTTGATACCTAATCTTAATATTAACCCTGTACAAAATCCAAATCCTAACCTAAATCCAAACTCAAATTAAAAAAAAAAATTCTTTTGATTAAATAATTCCACAAAACCATAAACCAAGTTCTCCAAAAAAAAAGGATTACTTTAAAAACAAACTCTAATTTATTAAATTAATTCCTTAACCTAAAATTAAAATCATTTACCTAATATGAGTAACATAACAGATGTATTATAAAAGACAACAAAATAATAAATGACAATTAATTAATAATAACTACAATAAGAGTTACAAGATAAGATAAGAAATTACAGCAGAACAGAATACAAAGAAAATATTTAAAGGAAAAACATACTACAAACACACTAAATATTTTAATGTCCATAAAACATGGAATAGAGATGAAAGATTATATAGTAAACACTTAAAAAAACATAGAAGATGCATAAATAAGACAAATATTAAAAGACAACACATAAAAATTATACTTAGAAAAAATATCTGGAGACTTAGTATTATAAAATGAATATGTTTTGTAATAATAACAATAACAAAAAATTACAATACAGTAAAAATTACAACAAAAGTAAAATTATTCAACCTATATAATTATACTGCAACCACATTAATATTTTAATATCCATAAAACATGGGATATAAATTAAAACATATACAACAATACAACTACATAAATATTTTAATATCCATAAAACATGGGATATAAATTAAAACTGATACAACAAACATTCACAAAAAAGTAGTATTGTAGTATTGTTTTCTTTGATAATGCCTCACCTGGGAGCTGGATTATATAATAATTGTGTCACTCTAGGAATTATACGATGCCCCCGCTATATACACCGCAGATCTCGTTGGAGGCTGCACTGGAGTACGCCCTCCGGTTTTCTGACTGACAGTTTTATTTTTACCATCTGTTCTGCTCCTGGAAATCTACTTTCCGGATCAAGTGGGAGGGGTGGAGGAGTTAACTTTGACAGCCTCCGTTCAGTGAAGGCTTTATGAAGAGGCCTTAATGAATGTTCTGTCCGCAGCCAATAAATCTTTAACTTTAAATTACTTTTTCACGGCCTGAAACCTGGACTTTTTATTTCATGTAAGAGATGTGGTGAAGTGCTGGCAACTCAGTTTCTCCTCCCGATTGTAACTTTTTTAATGCACCTAGAATCTGTGGTTGGGGTGGTGGACCAGCTACTGTTTTTCATAATCGTTTTATAAATAGACTTATGTTTATAGACAATTTCTCCAGTTTCGATGCTCAGCTGTTGAAAATTGAGCTTACCAATCCCATACCATGTGCATTTGTTTATAGACCTCCTAGATATAATAAGGATTTTGTCCAGGAGTTCTCGGAGGTCTTATCTTTTATGGGGTCACATCTCTGATAGACTGCTGATTCAAGGAGATTGGAACATTCATGTCTGCTGTCTGACAAAACCCCTGGTTAAGGAATTCCTAGGTCTTGTTGACTCTTTTAACTTGGCTCAGGTGGTTTCAAATCCCACACATCAGAGAGGTCATATGTTAGACTTAGTTCTAACACTTGGTCTCTCTCTAAATAACCTGGAGATTTCTGATGCCGGCATTTTTGATCACATTGCAGTTGTTTTTGAAACGAAAGTTTTGCGGCTACCCATCAACTCCACTTATCCACATAGCTACTCACATCCTATAAATAGTGATACAGTGCTGCAGTGTTGTGATATCTTCTCAGACACTCGCTTATCTTACATGACAGAAGCCCTTTCCGTTTGCTGTTATTTATGGAATGGTTAAGCTTTTACATTTTACTTGAAAGAATACTCTGGATCTGAGCCGCACCCTTAAAGTTAAGGAGAGCCAAGGTTAAAGCCAATGTTCAGCCCTGGTTAAATGACGCCACTCGAGTTGTCAAACAGGAATGCTGGCAGACCAAGTATAAGTGGAAAAAGGACTAACTTCAGGTTTCTTCTGGAATTCTCGGAACTCGCTTCAAATACTACCAAAAGGCTCTGAGAGCAGAAAAATCTAAATACTGTATATACTCACAGATAAGTTCTCCCTCGGATAAATCAGGACTTGATTTTACCGTATAATTTCTGATATTTTACAATCTCGGTCGTATAAGTCGAATATGGAAAACTCACACTATTGGTCCAAGAGATTATGATATGCTAACGCTCACCTGAGAGACTAACCAGGGAGCACACTGCCTTCTATGTATTGTGCCTATGTGACCACATGGTAATACCTGAATTATTCTGAAGCAACGTTTGCACTGATTTGTGTTTTTTGTATCTCACATCCTCATACACCTCTATCATAAGAGCATCCCTTATCTACGATGGAGCGTTCAATCAGAAGAAAATATGATGCTGGTTTTAAATTAAACGTTGTTGAAGTAGTGATAGAAATTGGTAACTGCGCTGTTGCAAAAAAATTTGATGCATCTGAGAAACTGATGTGAGATTGGAGGAGGCAAGAAGATGTAAAAAAAATGTAAGTGTCGCATTTTTGAACGGGTCTGATTTTATGATTGATTTTTTGGGTTTCAAGACCCGACTTATACGTGAGTATATACGGTATTTAACTTGTTTATTTGCACATGCTGCCTTGAGACCTAGGTTGCTTATCAGCAGCATGAACAGTCTCTTAAACCCACCTGTCACCTGTCAGCAGCTCCCCTTTATTAGTATGCCCAAGCTACTTCTCAATTTCTTTAAAAATAAAATTCAAGTCACTCTATCCAACATCATTCATTCAGATGCTGATCACTTTTTGCCAATACCATTTACCTTTAGGCCATCTTACTCTTTTTTAACCAGTTTTCTCTTCTCAGCTAACTGATATAGTCCTCCATATGAAACCTTCCAATTATCCATCAGATATTTTAGCCTAACACCTGTTTAAAGATTCTTTCAGAGTCATTAGTCCAATTGTTTTAGCTATTATTAACATCTACCTAAAATCTTGTATTATGCCAGACAACTTTAAACATTCAATTGTCAGCCACTGCTGAAGAAGCCCACTCTTGATCAGTTCTTTCAAACTGCAGGCCTATTTTTAAACTCCCATTCCTGTCCAAAATTATGGAAAAGGTAGTTTCTTTACTGTTACTTCCATATCTGGAGGATAACAATTTATGTGATGTTTCAATCTGGTTTAAAAAACTTCATAGTAGAAGATCTGCTTTGTTGAAGCTGACAAGTAATATTTTATTAATCTTGGACTTGGGTTCTTGTTCATTCTTAGTTTTATTGGATCTTAGTTCAGCATTTGACACAGTGGACCACAGGATTGTGTTAAAATGGCTTGAGGATGAAGTTGGCATTCAAGGCTGTGCATTGAAATGGTTTAAGTCTTACCTTAAAGGTATCAGATCTACGTCTGTTAACATAGATGGTAACATCTCTCATCCAGGACCTCTCATATAAGGTGATCAACAAGGTTCCAATGTGGCCTCTCGTGTATTTACCCTATATCCCTTCCCCCTGTGGACCATCTTTCAAAAACATAGTGTCGCTTACCATCGCTATTCTGATGATACCCAGCTATACCTCAAATTAAGATCTGACATCATTCCAGCACTAAAAAAGCTATTGATGATATTAATTATTGAATGGTGTAAATAAATAAATAAAAATAAAACAGAGGTCATTATTTTTGGTAAATCCCCAGTTGAAATCGGCACTCAATTAGGCTCCTTGTCAGCAATTATTCATTGTGATGTCAGGAACCTGGGTCTCATTTTTGAGTCATCACTAAGATTTGATAAATACGTTTCCACGGTAGTAAAGTCCAGTTTTTACCAACTGAGGCAAATCTCAAAACTAAATCTTTTCTCTCACAGAAGGACTTGGAAATAGTCATTCATGCTTTCATCACATTCCAGCTAGACTAATGTAACTCCTTATATGTGGGGTTGCCTAAATCTGCTCTCTGTCACCTTCCACTGGTTCAAAATGCAGCAGCTAGATTTTTAATTAGGACTATAAAAATGATCATATATCTCCTGTCCTAGTCTCTCTCCATTGGCTACCGGTGAGATTTCATATTTATTTTAAAATGTTCTTGTTTGTTTTTAAAGCCTTGCATTGTCTCGCTCCAAAAAACATCTACACTCTCCTTCATGCCCACTTGACACCGAGGGCATTGAGGTCATCTGGACAACTGCTTCTCATATTTCCAAGATCTCAGCTAATTCTAGGGGAGATGGAGCTTTTTCAGTTGTTGTGGTGGTCTTCCTCTAATGAGATTTTTAAAATTCGGGTAAAGACCCACTTCTTCTCTTCTAACTTTCACTGTGTGTAAGGGTGTGAAGGATGGTCTTAATTGATTTTTTATTAGTCTGTTCTTCCACTGTTGTTTGTATTGTGTTTATTTTATTGCCCCTTTGTACAACACTTTGGCTCAACTTCTGTTGTTTAAATGTGCTTTTATAAATAAATCTGACTTGACTTGAATATTTTATATGCATTTACTTTTGTTGTAATTTTTATCTTGTGCTGTAATTATAATGTATGTAATAATATATAAATTATTATAATAATCCATCCCGCTGAATCCAAACAAAGGGTCACGGGGGTCTGCTGGAGCCAATCCCAGCCAACACAGGGCACAAGGCAGGAACCAATCCCGGGCAGGGTGCCAACCCACCGCAGGACACACACAAACACACCCACACACCAAGCACACACTAGGGCCAATTTAGAATCGCCAATCCACCTAACCTGTATGTCTTTGGACTGTGGGAGGAAACCAGAGTACCCAGAGGAAACCCACGCAGGACACGGGGAGAACATGCAAACTCCACGCAGGGAGGACCTGGGAAGCAAACTCAGGTCTTCCAACTGCGAGACAGCAGCGCTACCCACTGCGCCACCGTGCTGTCCTATTATAATAATTATGTTTGTAATATATGTAATTATTTTCTCCCTTTTTTTATAACGCTAAGTCTCTAGATATTTTAAGAACCATTTTTAATGTGTTGCCTTTAATTACTTGTCTTATTTATGCATCCTATATAGTTTATTTTATTCCTTTTTTATTTCTATTTCATGTTTTATGAATGTTAAAATATTTCTTGTGTTTGTAGTAGCGTTTTCTTTAAATGTTATTGTCTGCTTTATTTTTTTATCTTCTGTTGTAATTATGATTGTACAAGTAGTTATTGCTAATTATAACATTATTTTGTTGTGTTTTATAACTCTTCTGTTATGTTATTTATATTGGGTAAATGACCTTAATTTTAGGTTCAGGAATTAATTCTTAGAGTTTGATTTTAGGGTTATCCTGTTTTTTTTGGAAAACTTAGATTAAGGGTTTGTGGTATTATTTATTCAAAATAAATTTTTAAGATTTCAGTTTGGATAAGCATTAGGATTAAGGTTAGGATTTTGGTTTTGGATAGGGTTAGGGGTTATATATAGGGTTAAAACGGTTTTAGGGTTAGAATTAGGATCCTGGTTAGGTTTAAGATTGGGATAAATTTGCAGTTTTGTGGATTAGGTGCAATATTATGGTTTGTTTAGGATTAGAATAATTTATGGGTTAAGATTAGATTCCCTATTTTGTTATACTTGTTTAACTTTCTTTTTTATTATTTTTCTTTGTTTTTCACCTACTTGTTATTATTTTTTCTTTTTGGTGTAGGGAGTCTCTTTAGAAATTGCAAATGGGCAATCCTATTGTCTCAAAAATCTGAACTTTTATGTCTTATATAAACATTACTAATTTTCTTTAGTCTATAAAGATATGGGCGCTTCCCAAACGGTTCCTATATGAAAACAAAGTTATCTATCATTTTAGTGGATAGTTGATCCCATCAATTTCCTTAGCCGGTTTCTTCCATTGCAGTGTTAAGTCTCAAGTAGAGGAGACTGCATGGGGACCTATTGTAGGTCTTCAGAATCCTCAAAGGCATTGATAAAGTAGATCCAGCAGGATTCGTTCAGACTAACAGTGAATCATATACTTGAGGACATCAGAGAATATTAAGGGGAAGAGCATTTGGGACTGAAGCCAGGAAGCACTTCTTTAAACAGATAGTGGTGCGAATCTGAAACAAGCTACCAAGACATATAGTAAATGCAGAATCCTTGACAACTTTTATGAAGTATCTGAATGCAGTACAGGGAAACTGTAGATATTAGATTAGATATATGAGATAATACTTCAATCTGGAAATTCTAGATACATTCTAAATTTTTAGCAAAACCAACCAGTCTGATGGACTGAATGGTCTCTTTTCATTTGTCATATTTCTTATGGTCTTGTGGATGGTGAGATTATGTTCCCACCACTACTGGGCACAAGGTATGAATCAGCCAATGATGTAGAAGCATTCACTCATATAGGAGTCATCAAAACATAACATGCATATTTTTCAGCTGTGGCAAAAAACTGAAGTATCTGCAGAAAATTCACACTGACAATGTGAAGGCAGACAAACACCATGTACTGCATACGGAGACAGGGCAATGGCTGAGAACCAAACGCAAGCCTGTGCCGCTGGAAAGAAAAACGGAAATTAAAAAATAAATAATTGAATCATTTTTGCAAGCTGTAACTGGCTTCCCCATATAGTATTTGCTTTCAAAGCCTGCTGCCATTTAGCTTGTGTGTGGCACTACTTAATGTGTTTGGGGAAATGTTGAGTTTTTATTAGGTACATGTAGCTCTTTTCCAAAGTGGGAATCATCAATGAATTTATCACATTATCTTAAAAGCCAGTAAAACATCAGTGTGTCACCCAAGAAGAGAAGTGGGCATTTGTAGCCCTGATGGACACAATGGAAAAATGGCTCCAAATTAAGTCTTATTTCCCGATTCCACCAAATAGAACCTGAGCATTGCAGGGGTCTCAATGTATCCCAGCAGCACTGGGTGCAAATCAGGAAACAATATATGTATATAGCTCTGCCTTGTCTAGCATGCCTAATCCAGTTCAGGGCCATGAAGAGCTGGAGCCCATCCTAGAAAACTCATGAGCAAGGCAAAAACAAACTTTGGATGCGGCCCCAATTCGTACAAGGTTGAAAATGTCGCATTCTGTTTATGAAACTTTGATTTACCATTTAGGGTTCTTCCAACACCTCCCCAGAGTACTGAAGGTGGCACCTTAGAAATTAAGCAAAAATTATAAAAGATGCTTTTGGCAAATGTTCTATGCAGGGATAACCTTTTCTGTTCTAGGATTAGATACATGTCTGTGATATCTCTTTAGTATACTTAGTGAACAAATCTTAATAAATGACACTGTGCATGTTAGTTTACTAGGTAAGACTTGCCCTTCCAAGTGCCAGCAACTGAGACAGTGCCCTTGGCAAGCTGTGACGGTCCTGACTTGCTGACTATCATAGCCATTCGGTGCCAGCTCCAGCAGATGGAAGGTCTTTTTTCCATGCATAATATTACAGGGTGCAAGTGTTCTTCAGATTGTCCATGGGTGAGCTTCTCATTGTCACTGCTCAAATTTCTTACATCTTTGTCCATAGAGTTGTGACATGGTTGTACACAAATAATTATGATTTGTTACAGAGTTGTTTTCATTCATATCTTTCTTGACACTTTTTTTCCTGATTCATTATTGATGTTCAGTTTTGCCGATAAAAGTGGCTGGTGGTCCCTCATCAGCTCCAGTTAGGTCTGATTAACCTGTCCAAAATGGTGCAAACGAGCAATACCTTTGAAAGGATCATGATAAGAAAAATATCGCGTATGGCCTTTTAGCCATGTTGAAGTAATACTCACTTTTAGGTCATACTGATGTGGCAGTGCCAGCCTGCCCTGCAGCCGCTTTCCTCCCGGCACAGCGTATTTTAATTCAAATATTGATTTTGGCATCTTAACCACCCTGTTGATGATTTTATTTTAGCCAACACATTAATAATGTAAAGAAGTTGCTTTAAAAAGGTAGTCGTTATTTGTGCACTCAAAAACTATGTATAAATATGTATGTTGTTACTCTCGGTGCACCTGTATTTTAACCCATTGTATCTGAGTGGGGAATCACAGCTATACAGCAGCTGATCAAAAAGCTGTATGGCATTGTGTCAAGTACACAGAGAATTGTCAGGGTAGAGCATCTAGCACACGCTGCCTCAGCCATGCGCACAGTCTATTTCAACTTCTCCCATCAGGAAATGCTTCAGAGCCTTTCCTGTACGAACCTCGCGGTTCAGAAACAGTTTAATCTTAATTTAATTAAGAGTTATAAACACACCCAATCAGTCCATCAAGTGCTCCCGGTAGAACTGTTTATACTTTTAAGTACAATTTATTGTTATTGTTGTTGTGATTACCTTATAATAGGAAAAAAAGGTTATGGAAAATTTGCATATTGAATCTCATTGTACCATACAATAATAATAAAGGAATTCAATTCAATTCAATAGAAGAGAGCACGAATTTACAGAACGATGAGAACTGGCTTCTAAGTTGATTTAGATTTCCAGGCGCTATCTTCTTGGATCTCTTGATATCATTTTTAAGATGAAATGCAGTAAAGTATATACAGTGCATCCGGAAAGTATTCACAGCGCATCCCTGAATCCCTGAATGGGGCGCCAGTTCATCGCTAGCGCTGTCCACTGTGTCCAGATGTTTAATTAATAACAATATACATTATTTAAATGAAGTTCAAAATGTATCTGTAAAATGTAATATACAGTGCATCCGGAAAGTATTCACAGCACATCACTTTTTACACATTTTGTTATGTTACAGCCTTATTCCAAAATGGATTAAATTCATTTTTTTCCTCAGAATTCTACACACAACACCCCATAATGACAACGTGAAAAAAGTTTACTTGAGATTTTTGCAAATTTATTAAAAATAAAAAAATTGAGAAATCACATGTACATAAGTATTCACAGCCTTTGCCATGAAGCTCAAAATTGAGCTCAGGTGCATCCTGTTTCCCCTGATCATCTTTGAGATGTTTCTGCAGCTTAATTGGAGTCCACCTGTGGTAAATTCAGTTGATTGGACATGATTTGGAAAGGCACACACCTGTCTATATAAGGTCTCACAGTTGACAGTTCATGTCAAAGCACAAACCAAGTATGAAGTCAAAGGAATTGTCTGTAGACCTCCGAGACAGGATTGTCTCAAGTCACAAATCTAGGGAAGGTTACAGAAAAATTTGTGCTGCTTTGAAGGTCCCAATGAGCACAGTGGCCTCCATCATCCGTAAGTGGAAGAAGTTCGAAACCACCAGGCTGGCTGGCCATCTAAACTGAGCGATCGGGGGAGAAGGGCCTTAGTCAGGGAGGTGACCAAGAACCCGATGGTCACTCTGTCAGAGCTCCAGAGGTCCTCTGTGGAGAGAGGAGAACCTTCCAGAAGATCAACCATCTCTGCAGCAATCCACCAATCAGGCCTGTATGGTAGAGTGGCCAGACGGAAGCCACTCCTTAGTAAAAGGCACATGGCAGCCCGCCTAGAGTTTGCCAAAAGGCACCTGAAGGACTCTCAGACCATGAGAAAGAAAATTCTCTGGTCTGATGAGACAAAGATTAAACTCTTTGGTGTGAATGCCAGGCGTCACATTTGGAGGAAACCAGGCACCGCTCATCACCAGACCAATACCATCCCTACAGTGAAGCATGGTAATGGCAGCATCATGCTGTGGGGATGTTGTTCAGAGGCAGTGACTGGGAGACTAGTCAGGATAAAGGGAAAGATGACTGCAGCAATGTACAGAGACATCCTGGATGAAAACCTGCTCCAGAGCGCTCTTGACCTCAGACTGGGGTGACGGTTCATCTTTCAGCAGGACAACGACCCTAAGCACACAGCCAAGATATCAAAGGAGTGGCTTCAGGACAACTCTGTGAATGTCCTTGAGCGGCCCAGCCAGAGCTCAGACTTGAATCCAATTGAACATCTCTGGAGAGATCTTAAAATGGCTGTGCACCAACGCTTCCCATCCAACCTGATGGAGCTTGAGAGGTGCTGCAAAGAGGAATGGGTGAAAATGGCCAAGGATAGGTGTGCCAAGCTTGTGGCATCATATTCAAAAAGACTTGAGGCTGGAATTGCTGCCAAAGGTGCATCGACAAAGTATTAAGCAAAGGCTGTGAATGTACATGTGATTTCTCAGTTTTTTTATTTTTAATAAATTTGCAAAAACCTCAAGTAAACTTTTTTCACATTGTCATTATGGGGTGTTGTGTGTAGAATTCTGAGGAAAAAAATGAATTTAATCCATTTTAGAATAAGGCTGTAACATAACAAAATGTGTAAAAAGTGATGTGCTGTGAATACTTTCTGGATGCACTGTATATTACATATTACAGATACATTTTGAACTTCATTTAAATAATGTATATTGTTATTAATTAAACGTCTGGACACAGTGGACAGCGCTAGCGATGAACTGGCGCCCCATTCAGGGATTGTTCCTGCTTTGCGCTGTATGCTTGCTGGGACTGGCGCGACCCTGAATGGAAAGATGGATGGAATAATTAAACATGTACTGCGAAGATATTAATGTTCCTTAAAAGTTTTAAAAAATCGGTGTTCTGACTTTTATTAAAGAGCTGATTGTGTGGCGATTGGTTACTTGGAGAAAGAAAAGTACAATGGGATTTGAGA
Source organism: Erpetoichthys calabaricus (assembly GCF_900747795.2). Taxonomy (NCBI): domain Eukaryota; kingdom Metazoa; phylum Chordata; class Cladistia; order Polypteriformes; family Polypteridae; genus Erpetoichthys; species Erpetoichthys calabaricus. The sequence goes on from NC_041395.2 coordinate 299,638,540, forward strand.
AATTAGTAAATTTAAAGATTTTAAGATGAAGTTTATGACGTTTTACTTTAATGACAAAATAAACTACATGATAAAAGTGGAAATTTTGAGATTAAAGTTGACATTTCAAGGTTTTTTTTCAACTGTGTCCCTATTTTGTTTTTCTTTTCTCTGTACCCTAATAAGCTTCCATATGACACTCAGACGGTGGGCTACGACTCGCCTTTTCACTGCAACTTTGATATCTGACAACTTCATTTTTATTTCAGGCACTGTGCGACTTTCTGATCTTGAACTTTCGATCAGCTTCCTTTTGTTGGTTATATAACTGCTTAAACTAACAAATAGTACTTTTTCATTACCTTCACTTGTTCTTTTTCCCCCGTGCTTTTGCCTTTGTCTTTTCACAGAATGCTGTACTTAAGGGAATAGTTATATTGATTTGCATATTCAAAGAGGCGTAATTCTGGGTGGGGCAGCAGGCAAGTGCACGGGCATTACTTTTCACGCTGACTGGGATTTATGTAGTGGAAGAACATGGAAGTTGGCTTACACATGGTTTTGTGCATCTGAATTTTTTTCTGCATGCGCACATTTGAACTTTTGTCAATACCCCATGTTTTAGTGTGAATGTTAAAAGTCATAAAGTATTAAGATATAAATGTATGTGTTATTTTTAGCTAGAGTTCCTCCCCTTGCTTATGCTTAAATTTCTTTTTTTCTGTGTTCTTCTTTCAATTTTCAGTATTGTTCATTTGCTATGATCATTTATGCTAATATTGTTCTGTCCATTTATTATTTAGGTATGTTTTAATGTATTCTTAGGTTTGCTTTTTGTAAATCATTTTTGTCATTTATTTATTATTTAGATGTCTCTGTTGTGACTGTGTCCTGTTATGCTCCTTGTATTTTGTGGGCGGATTCCCCAAGAGGTGTGGCCACCCTTACCTCACCACAAAGGGACAGCCCCCCCAGCCATTAGAAACATGCTTGGAAAGCGAGTTCCTTGCAGTTCCTTGAATGCCCTCTGGAGGTGGGTTGTGTGAGTACTGCTATTTATTTGGATTTTGCAGAGTTTCTAAACTTTAGTTTCTGTTAACTAGAATATTCTTCTAGTTTCATTTTGGGACTTGTTTGGTCTGGATTGCTTTTAAGACAACTCCTTTTTGCTTCTTTTTTGAGCCTTTTCATTTATAAACATTCCTTCTGGCACTAAGCCAGAGTTTTACAGTTCACTCCCTGTTGTAAGGCATACTTATTGATATGTTTTTGATATTCTAGGTATATTTTGGGACACTGCTATTTTTTTTCCTGTTCTACTTGTTTGGTGCCTTGTATTCTGAAACCTCACAGTTTCCTAAGGTAAGGCTCTAGTGAGGTGAGACCTATTTTTGGGCCAATCTGTTAGGATTCCTGCCTATTTTTGTGAATATTTTGACAGTCTCAACCATTCTGCTATTGTGTGGTGTTAGAATCTCAACAGTGTGGAAAGAAGGAAGAAAGCCCAGGAGATCACATGGGTGAAAGGCAAGCTGGTGTGGGAAATGCAGCCCTTAGAGAGCATAGAGGAGACAAACATTAGTTGGTTGTTTATTGCTGTAGGAATATGTCATTTGAGTTTGAGAATAAGCTTACTTCCTACTACTTTATTTTGAAAGATTACTTTTAAACCTTATGAAAGAACGCAAACAGAAAGGTTAGTGTGGTTACCATCCAGAAAAGGGAAATGTTTCAAACAGTCTTGATCTTGACTGCTCTGACATGTTCCCTTATAATGATCTGCAAGCTGTCAACACTGTTTACAACAAATACAACAATGAGATTTTAATAAGAAGGAGGCTCACTGTCTGATGTTAAATCATCCATTGGGCCTAAAAATATGCACAATTTTACAGTTGTATTTGCAAGTGAGGTGGAGGTGCCAGATGGAACATGAAATGCACAGTGAGGAAGGTGGCTTCTAATTGTTGAGGAAGCATTGATCAAGAAATCACTGTAGGTTAGCTGGTCAGCAGTAGGAGGTCATGAGGGGAATTGGAAAAAAACCTCCTCTGGAAGGATCAGTCAGTAAAACAGGGAATGTGCGATACAGAAGGAGTGCTACGATGGGAAGGGTGATTGAGTGAATTTTGCTGGGTCCAGATGAAGGCTTGGTTTACAATATAAAAATGATATTCTCTGATGATATAAAATATTAGCATTCTGAGCACATCTGTACAGAGAGTGTGCAGAGATGACATGTAGAGATGAAAACTGTGAAATTGAAAGTATGCATTGAATAAAGTTTTAGAGATGAAACTGTCAATCAGAGGGTCTGCAATGAATAAAGTTTTTAAGTCCTCAGATGAGACAGCAGAGATTTGTGCCAAGAAAGAGTAGAGCAGTCATTCTTGCATTTTCTGCGGAAGTTCAGGCTAATCTTTCTGTTTACTGTGTGTGGCAGTGTCTTGCGTTTTATCGTTTATTGTGACAGTGTGTAGCAGTTTGTTTTGTGACGGGAGTTATTTGTGGAAAGCTGCTGTGACTTTCCTATGGATGTGTAAGCAAAGCCACATGTACGCTATGTGTCCATTTTGATTGAACGCAGCCGTTCATTTCCTCTCAGGGAATGCATGGTTCCACGTCTTCGCTGTCAATGTCAAAATCATGAGTCACGTTGTGTGTGTCACATACCCACCTACCCATCTAACCTTAAACCCATAACTCCCAATTCTTTTAAATTTACACAGAACCTCTCATGTGCATGTGAAAAAGAAATGATGAAATGATCAACTGGAGAAGAAATTTGAAAAGCAAACAACTTATGAGTAGTATTTGGAATGGAGTCCCAAATAAAGGGCTAATACCAAGAATAAGGAGGGAGGAAGCTGAAAAGAATGAAGAATGGAAAGGCAACAGAACCAAATGAAATACCAGCAGAAGTGTTGAAGAGTTTAGGAGAAGATGGAGTAGATATGTTGTGGGATTTAATGCAGAAGAACAAGACAGAATGCCGGAGAAGTAGAGGAACAGTGTGATTTTATCAATTTTTAAGGACAAGGACGATATTCAGGATTTTGGAAACTATAGAGGGATAAAGCTGTTGTCAAACAAAATGAAAATCTGGGAAAGGTTTATAAAGAGTAGGGAAAAGACCACCATAGGGCAGGAGCAGTTTGGTTTTAATGCCAGTGAGAGGAACAACTGATACAGTCTTTGCATTGAGACAGCTCATAGGGATGCATCGAGTCAAATAGAATGGACTACATATGTTGTTTATTGATTTGGAGAAGGCGTGTAATAGATTGCCATGTCAAGAGTCCTGAAGATGCATGAGAGAGAAGGGAATACCAGAGAAGTGTGCAAGGATTGTTCAGGATATGTATGAGGGAGTGAGGACTTGGGTTAAAAGTAGTGTTGGGGGTAACAGACACCATCCCAGTTAGAGTAGGTCTGCACCAGGGATCTTCTTTAAGTCTCTTTGATCTAGTTATGGATTTGTTGAGCCATGGGATAAAAGGCCAATCCACCTGGTGCATTGTTTTTGCTGATGAGATTCTGTTGTGTAGCATCAGAAAAATAGAAGTGTAGAGAAGGTTGGTACAATAAGAATGGCTTTGGGAGATAGAGGATTAAAGATGAAAAGGAAGAAGACAAAATATATGAGTTCAAATGATGATCAGGCCACAGAAGTTAGCCTACGAGGAACGCTATTGAAAAGAATGTCTAAATTTAAACATCTAGGATCAGTGGTAGTCCAAGATGGAAAACTAGATGCAGAGATAACCCACAATGTGCAGTGTTGATAGAACAGTTGGGAAAAGATATCAGGAGTATTATGTGATCAAAGAATTAAGGTGAAGGTTAAAGTGAGGTTTTTAAGACAGTGGTAAGGCCAGCAATGATGTCTGGACCTGAGACATGAAAAGCGCAGGTGGATGGAGAGAGTTAAAGAAGATTTGAAGCCTTGGTGTCACAATCCCTCCTAACCCACTAACAGCTGTGTTTGGTGTTCTTCCAGATGAGCTTAAAGTGGAGAAGGACAGACAAACTGTGATTGCCTTCACTACACTATTCGCATGCAGACTTATTTTGCTAAACTAGAAGAATCCTAACTCTCCTCTTTTAAGTCAGTAGATAACTGATGTTTTATATTATTTGAAATTGGAAAAAATCAAATCAAATTAAAGCACTGACGAAGTAAATTCTCTTCCTTTACCCGCCTGTTAAACTCATCAATTTATTTATTTTTACTAGCTTTAAGTTTTATTCCGTTGGCCATGCTTTCTTTCTCAGGGGTCGGGGTTGATTTGCTTTCAATCCCATTTTTTCTAAAAATTGATCTATTTGTATGGAATGATTACAATAAAATCAATAATATTTTTTAAAAAAAGAAGATTTGAAGGGAAAGGGCTTGACTGGCAAACTGTTTGGAGAAGGTTGATCAAGCACCTTGACACCCTACATAGAAGAGGGAAAAGATGAAGAAGAAGTAGGATAACAGCAATTCATTTCATTAAGTTAGTCCAAAGTAAAGTTTAATAATCTTTGAATACTGCATCTGATGGGGGAAAATTAGATAAAAGTCAACATTAGGACTTCAAGAAATTTTCAGGCCAGTTTTTTTTAATGATTTCTCAGTTTATTAACCAGAAATTGAAACTTGTGTTTGAAGGAGACCATTACTCAAGGCATCAGCCATTTGCCTTACAATTTATAATGAATGTGACAAGCAGCAAATGGTTTGGACCAGGATCATTCAAAAATGAATGGCATGAACAAGTAGGATTGTAGAACTGAATCCCAGTTCAAAAAAGAGAGAAGAGCAGCTCCGCACGTCCCCATTGGTCTGCCTGTGCAGGCCAAAGACTTGCTGTATGACTGACCACAAGAGGGCCTGCTCTGTTTTGCACCTTTGACATCGTCAGAAACAAAGTGAGGACAGAAAATCATCACCTTTACAAATTTATGCGTTGACAATAGTTTGAAGCATTAACCAGCAGATATGACTTCAATTAGTTAAATTACAAAGACAAATTTCAATTACGGCTGGATTTCAAACTTCTGGCATTGTTATGAGGGTTGTGTGAAAAGACTGACAAAGAGAGGATGTAGCCATTTTATTGTGATTGCATTCCTCCTTGATGATTTAGGGGATTTAATTTGCATATTTTAATCACCCTACTTGAGAGAATGTGCTGTTTCTTGTTGTCTGCCGGGCATTATCTAATTAAATATTCAAAAGCACAATGGCTTGAATAAAGTTTTGAAAATTAGTTAATAGCTACTTATGGGACTCGCTTGGAACAAAAACATATTTTGCCCAAAGAGGTTCTAACACTATATTGTTGTTGCTAGAACTCGAACAATGTTCAGCTTAAAGAAGATTTCTGAAATGTCCACCAAAAAGAGGGCCATCACTTGCTTATGATAACATTGCTCTTTCAGTCCTTTATGATTTAGTGGCATTCAGGTTTATTTTGTGGTACTTTTAAGTCTACATTTTCTTTCATTCCTCTAACAATCAAAGCTGCCTATTCCATCTGGATTATTACTCAGTAGGCCATCAGTACAAGACAGGAACCCACCATGGAGTGGATACCAGCCCACCACAAGGCACATTCACAATGGGAATAGACCCAATGCACACATATTTGGGATATTACAAGAAAGTGAATGTCAGGAAGACTCCATACAGTAAGTGACAGGGTCAGGACTCGAACGCAAGTAGCTAGAAATGTGAAATGGTACTGTGCCACCGTGAGTAGTACCTACATTTTAAAATTTGGGAATATTTATCACTCTTTCATATGGCTTTTTATTAATACTTTAGAACATTAGGAAAATTTTGATGGGAACGGGCCATTTGGCCATACAAAGTGTTTCAATCCTATTAACCTTTTTTCCCCTAACTGACAGAGCTGAGTTTTGAAGGCCTCCAAAGTGTCCCACACTACTAGGTAATTTACTCCATATATCTACAAAATAGTTCTCTGTGCAAAGAAGAACTTTCCTGCCCTTGTGCAAAATTCACTTTTACTCAGACTGTATGGGTCAGTTGCAGTGTACCTGAGATAGTCCTGTACTAAAGATCAGACTACTGTACTGTCCTCAGATCTTTAGGAAAGTGACATTTTCATGCATACTTATTTCAGCTGGAACATGCGCCTCATCTTAGTTTGTTATTACCAAAAGCCTAAACATTCCTAGTAAGATTTTAACACATTTATTTTCTGATCTGACCTTTTCCAGTATTGAGCCACAGAGAGGCAGAGCGTACATAACTAGGGCGTAGTCTTGGGTCCTACAAAATGCATTCCTCTTGGTGAATTGAACCATCATGAGCTCATGTTGCTCAAATGATAACACTGGTCAACAAGCATTTTGCTACTGGGAGTCTTTCACCTTTACTATAACAGGTTTCACTTGCTGACTCAAACTTGTGGCACCCAGCGTCAAAGCAGTGCTACTGTTCCTGTGAGGTTTCCCTTTATTTTTTAGATTCACATCCCTGATGTGGCTTTATCAAATACCCTGAAATTAACCGCATATCATTTTTTTAGTTCAAGGCATCTGATTGTAATCAACCTGTAACCATATAATGGTTCACGGAATGGCCAAACTATTCCAAATACCACAGCTGCTTTAGTGTTGTTACTCTTGGTGCACCTGTATTTTAACCCATTGTATCTGAGTGGGGAATCACAGCTATACAGTAGCTGATCGAAAAGCTCTACGGCAGATTGTGTCAAGTACGGAGAGAATTGTTGGGGTACAGCGTCTAGCACACGCTGCCTCAGCCATGCGCACAGTCTATTTGAACTTCTGTCATCGGCAAATGCTTCAGATCCTTTCCTGTATGAACCTCGCGGTTCAGAAAAAGTATCATCCCAAGAGCTCTAAATGCCTTCAGTCAGTCCATCAAGTACTCCCGGTAGAACTGTTTGTACTTTTAAGTACAATTTATTGTTGTTGTTGTTATTTTGCCATTTTATAAGAAAATAAGTTTATGAAGGATTTGCATATTGAATCTCATTTCACCATACAATAACAATAAAGTAACTCAATTCAATTCAACAGAAGAGAATGCATATTTTCAGATGATGACGACTGGCTTCTAAGTCGATTTAGATTTCCAGGCGTTATCTTCTTGGAGCTCTCGATATAATTTTTAAGATGAAATGTAGTATAGGATATATATTACATTATACAGATACATTTTGAACTTCATTTAAATAATGTATAGTGTTATTAAACGTGTGGACACTCAGTGGACAATGCTGGCGATGAACTGGAGCCATGTTCAGGGATTGTTCCTGCCTCGCACTGTATTCTTGCTGGGGCTGATGCGACACTGGAAAGATAGATGGATGGAATAATTAAACATGTAATGCAAAGATATTAATTTTCCTTAAAAGTTTTGAAGAATCAGCATTCTGACTTTTATTAAAGAGATGATTGTGTGGCGATTGGTTACTTGGAGAAAGAAAAGGAAGGACAGGAATAAATTATTTAATCGAGGGTCACGCACGGCGCAGCAAGCATCTTGTGGGAGGTAGGAACAATCTCAGGACAGGGCGCTAGCTCATCACTACCATCATCAGCACCACTGTGGCCCTTTGTTTAATACATGCTTTAATTCATTTCATCATGAAAATGATAACAAGTATACATCTTAGTATTTAAATTGTTCAGATAGCTGTAATATCACGAATGTAATGGATTCGGTGTCCTGTCTGTGTAAGAGAAAGCCCGTATAAGAAGCATATAGTGATTCACACATATAAGAGTACATAGAAGAACACATAGAATACAAACAACTTAACGTGCTATTTTAGTTATGATGGGGTTTGAGAAATTATTAAACAATTTTAAGATGAAATTTATGATGTTCTACTTTAATGACAAAATAAAGTACATAATTAAAGTGGAAATTTCAAGGTTTTTTTTTCGACTATGTCCCTATTTTTTTTATTTCTCTGTACCCTAATAAGCTTCCATATGACACTCAGATGGTGGGCTACAACTCGCCTTTCCACAGCGACTTTGATATCTGACAACTTCTTTTTTATTCTGGGCACTGTGCGACTTTTTGAACTTGAACTCTCAATCAACTTCCTTTAGTTGTTTATAAAACTGCTTAACTCAACAAATAGTAAGTTTTTCCTTGCCTCTACTTGGCGCTTACTGATATTCTTCTTTTTTCCCCCATGCTTTTGCCATTTTCTTTTCACAGAACACTGAACTTAAGGGAATATTTATATTGATTTGCATATTCAAAGAGGCGTAATTCTGGGAAGAGTCTGGGACATGTGGCAGCATTACATTTCACGCAGACCGGGATTTATGCTGCAGAAGTGCGTGGAAGTTGGCTTACACACGGTTTTCTACATCTGAATTTTTTTGTGCGTATGCACATTTCGACTTTTGTCCGTATGCCATGTTTTAGTGTGAATTCTACGCAGGCCCCTGGTATTAGGAAACAAATTTCTGATGTAGAATTTGATGTTGTGATGAATGATTTGGAAGGAGAGGCTTGGATATCATTCAAAGAAGTAGTTATTAAGTTTTTAGGTAACGATAAAGATCCAAACTATTAAGACGTCATGGAAATTTTACTAATTAAGTTTAGGCCGATTTGGTTGCAACATGTGTGTCAAAGTTCTCTTTTTGGATTGGCATTTGGAATTTTTCCCTGAAATTCTTTAGGAGTGGTGAGTAAAGAGCAGAGTGAAAGTTTCCAACAGGATATCAAGGACATAGAAAGAAGGTACCAGGGGCCTTTCAACAAACCTGCTGCTTTTGTTGTAACTATAAAGTTTATTTCAAAGAAACAAATTCTTGAAGTGGAAGGTTGATAAGATTCTCCAAAGATATTCCATCATGATTTTCATAGAAAGTGGCCTGAAGGCAGAAGAAGATTAACTGTAAAAGATCAGAGTAAAGTTCTACAAAACCCAGGTGAGAGCAGCACCCCACTTCTATCTGACATTACTCACAATAGGCGGAGGGCACTTACATTACTGATCACTAGCTTCTGCAGGCTGGGGCCCTCCAAACAATGTGCCACTCACTCAGGCCCTCCTCTGTGTAGGTGAACTCTCGTCTTAGATCCTTGATAGCAGTTGTCCCTTACATCCAACTGTCAGCACTATCGCCTCGCTAACACCTAACTCCCGAACTTTCCACATGCTCTGCTCCATGTTTGTGACTCCTTGTCCTCAATGATTAAAACGTAAGCCGTGTATGGTGTCTAAAACTGCTTCAAAATCCAAATGAATGCAGAACAGAAATGAGGTAAACTACAGGATGCAGAATTCTTTACCAGCTTCCATCACAACCCATTCAGGCAGTGTTTTTAGCTTCCGTCATCCAGCAGTATAATGTGGTACTTGTCTCCTCAAACACTGGGGAACACCCATTCTACTTTTTCCAATCATGTCTCTCCATCCTCTACGTTTTCCTTTAACATTCACATATAAAAAAAATGTTGAACATTCACTGGCTGGACTACATCCTCCTCACTGCTTAATTAATTAAGCAATTAGAAAAGCTCAACCCTTGCATCTCTAGTTAATATAAACCAGTTACACAAGAAGTATAAGCAATTGTGAACAATCTACACTCTTGATTTCACAAACATTAAGACAACAAACTGAAAAAGCTAAATTTAAAAAGAAGGACTGTGGATAGCTGTTGATGATGCACACACAACTAGGAAATGGTTTGCAGTTCTTAATAAGAAAATATGAAATTGTACTCTTCCAAATCATACTGCATTAAATGAGAAGGCACAAATCAGTTCATCTTGCATTGCAGTGTCTTTTATAACTGGGAGGTGAAAAAGGCCTAACAGACATACAAATATTAATCAAAAATACTGCCAGAGGTCTGTAATTAAAGAGGCTGAAAAATACAACCAGCCAAGTCAAACATCAAAAATGAAACTTGAAAAATGTTACAAAGTGCCTGAAACAAAAGAGGAGAAACAGCCCTAGCCAAAGATATTTAAACACCAGGCTACCATGAAATATCTTTTTAGAAATTTCTTAAAGCTGGACAGTCAGGATTGCACACCACCCTGTTAAATAGGCATAGAGTGATGATGTAATATGTCACATGACCTCAGTGTCAAGTGACTGGCATAGAGAATTGAAGAACATGCAGCCATGACCAGGAGAGACAAAGGAGCAGAATGGCAGCAATTTCAACTGAAAGTGAAAGCAAAATGGCAGCCTGAAGAAGTCAATAAAGTGCCATGACACTGAAAAATAATAGCAAACAATGAGTACAAATGTGTCTCCAGCTTTCAAAATGAAAGATTATAATAGAAGTGAGTTCAGAGTGTCCCAATTGGCTATTTTATAGTTACTGTTCTTTTATAGAGGGAATACTTAAAAAATTGACACTCTGTTTATACTTTCTAATTTTTCAGTGGTGGCTTTTGATTTTTGCTTCAGAGTCAGCTTTTGATTTTTTTACCCTTGCAATTAACAATGCTGTCCTTGGACACTTCAGAACATTACCGCTCAATTACAGAAGAGATTTAAACAACACCCTAGGGGCTTTTCAGAGTGCCTTCCGGCTCTTTTTAAATGTCTTCCTGAAGACCCCCTTGGGATTGAGACCTCATTTTTATTTTCCTTTGGAAAACCACAGAAATCAAGTAACAAAGTCAGGAAACATTTAGGCAGACAGGCAGTGTGGTGTAGTGGTTAAGGCATTGGACTTCAAACCCTGAGGCCGTGAGTTCAAATCCTGCTATGGAGCAAGTCACTTCACCTGCCTGTGCTCCAGTTGGGAAACAAAGAGAAATGTAAAAATTTCGGATGTTGGAAGTTGACTTGGATAAAGGCATAAGTCAATGTAAGACTACTTTTCCTCAGAATTCTTAATCCAATACTGAGCAATGGGGTCAAAGGAGACCCCAGTTACATTAGATAGAAGCAGGAAGTGGCTCTACACAGTCACCAATCAACTTAATGTGGACGTCTTTAGGTTGTGGAAGTAAATGGAAATCTCCAGAAAGACTCACAAACACTTTCCAGTGCATTGAACTCAGATAATACCCTACATCTGGAGCTAACAGGGATCGCCAAAATCCTCCACAGGACACTTTAGTTAGTCTGCACATTTTAGGGTTGAAGCGGCCATCCTTTTGTCTGCTTGAACCTTGGAGTTAAACACGTACAGAAGACTTTTGCTGGTCAGGAACAATGAGAGTGCCTTTAACAGGACTGTTAACAGGAATTTTGATAATGAGAATAAGACAGCTGGATGATGGGAAAAGGTCACGAATGTGATCAATGAAAACAGGATGTCCAAACACAGGATGGCCACAACCAAAAGTTAAGGAGCTCAGAACTGAAAACAAAAAATCCTTCACACGAGAAGCTGCACTTGTTTATGGCTGTGAAACAGAAGCTTCCTTAAAAAAACATATTTCTGTATGTCATACAAAGAAGTGCATCTAAATATCTGAAAGTAATGTAAAGCATTTCTGAGCGCCTCTCACTGCGTGGTAGTGTAGCAGATTGTGAGGATGAAGGGCTGTGTTTCTAATACGGAGGTGAGCAACACTGGAGCACCACAAGGAACAGCACTGTCTGCATTTCACTTCACTCTGTACACCTCAGACTATAAATACAACACCAGGTCAGGTCACTTGCAGAAATTCTCAGATGATTCTGCACTTATGGAGTGTATTGATAAGAGGGTGACACAGAATATAGGTGTCAGGTGGAGAAGTGTGTGTCTTGATGCAAACAGAATTGTCTTCATCTAAACATCAGCAAAACTAAGGAACTGCTCATTGATTTTTCACCAAAGAGCCCTTATGTCCAGTCACTATTCAAGGAGTAGATGTAGAGGTGGTGCACTACTACAGGTACTTGGGGGTCAGCATCAGTGACAGGCTGGATTTGTCTAGTAACACAGAGGAGCGATATAAGAAAGGCAGAACAGGCTCTTTTTCTTAGGAGACAGCATTCCTTTAATGTGAGTAGTGTCTTCCTTCACATCTTCCACAACTCTGTGATGGCTGGTGTGATTTTCTGCTCTGTGGGGTGCTGGGCTAGTAACATCATTTCAAGAGAGGCCCACCAAATACACAAGCTAATTAAAAGGGCAGACTCAGTTATTGGATGCACTCTGGGCCCACTGGAGGTCATAGCCGAGAAGAAAAACTGAATGCCATTATGAACAATGCTCCACATCCTTCCTCTGACACACAAACATGGAGGACTTTCAGCCAATGAATTATTCAGCAGAAGTGTGTCAAGAAACACAACTGGGGGATCCTTTGTACCAACAGCAATATGTCAGCATAATGCCTCACTGGGACTTGGACAGCCAAGTCAGACGTTTTCTTTCTTTTTACAATTTTCTTTCTTTTTAGTCATTCTGGTGTGTGTTATATATATCTGTATATATACATAAATATATAAAACTGTTTGTTTTATACATATATATATATAAACACTAGCTGTGTAAGCCTGTGCTGTAAAAAGCCCAGGGTCCTAGAAACTATTGAAAGCATCAGAAAAAAATTGAAATGTAGAGATTTCAGGTAATTGAAAGGAACTACTCTGGGCGTCTCTGTCCTAGGAGGTTTCATGTTGCTGACGTGCTCGCATTGTTTGTGCACTAGCGGCTAAGGACTGTCTTTCTTCAGGGGTTTCGTCTTGACGATGTGCTCGCCTTGCTTGTGTATCTTTGGAGGTGGAGCCCTCACCCCAACTCCACCTCTCACTTCCCGGGACAGACAGACACACACACTTCCACACATAGACGTTTATGTGTAAGATGTTTATTTATTTAAAAAGCTCCTGTAAAAAGACAAATTTTCCACTGTGGACAAATAAAGTTCTATCTATCTATCTATCTATCTATCTATCTATCTATCTATCTATCTATCTATCTATCTATCTATCTATCTATCTATCTATCTATCTATCTGTAGCACTTTCTTTACCTTTTAGCCATAGTATAGCACCCTAAGTTCGTAAACTCTATTTCCCTAAACTGATTTATGAAAACCCCTTTAATTTTAAACATGTGTTTTTAGAGGATAAATTAGATTCCCTTAACTAATACCTACTCCCCAGTAATAAGCTGCCAGCTGTTTCACAGGGGTGGACAGAAAAAAACAAAAAAAAAACTCCAGAAAGCTGGAGAAAAAAATAAAATCTGTAGGGGTTCCAGGCAACAAGACCGCCCAGTCCCCTCTGTGCATTCTACCTAACATAAATGAAATAGTCCTCTTTGTAGTTAGGGTTCTCACGGAGTCACTTGATGTTGATGGTCATACAGACTTCTGGCTTTTAATCCATCCATCATTGTTGGAACATCATGGTGCTTTGAGTAGATGGTGATGGCACACGCCACCACCAAAAGGACACCGGAAAAGGAAACAGAAAAGAGAGTAGGGGTTAGTACAGATTTTAGAGCCACCATGAATAGTTATTATAATGAATTGGATATACAGAGTATCAGGATTTAAATTACAGTAAAGTTATGAGAAGGCCATGTTAAAGTAATGTGTTTTCAGCAGTTTTTTAAAGTGCTCCACTGTATTAGCCTGGTGAATTCCTACTGGCAGGTTATTCCAGATTTTAGGTGCATAACAGCAGAAGGCTTATAGTTAAGTCCAATCAAAATTCCCAAAAATCATAGATTACAGAAATTAGAAAACTCACACAAATTGCAGTATATTTACCCTTCACAACAAATACCTATAGGTTCAGGCAGTGTACTTAAACCTTACAAATGTACTTTTAACTGTTTGCTTTTACCAGCACTTAAAACGTCCCACTGTTAAAGAAAAACACAATAACCAAATCTATAATATGAGCAAACTTAATCACTAAAACCTCACTTTAACTTAACAACTTTAGGGGCCCACAGACACACACACACACAAGCCAGCGGCCACCAAAATAAAATATTAACATAAACCCCCCTCGTTGCAAGCCTGATCGACGCTCGTGAACGTGGTGGCTAAAAACGTTAAGGCCCATTCACTCTAACAAGCCAACATAAAAGGTCACAGTACTCACAAATAAGCAAGGTGAATATCAGTGTCCATTGTCCAAACACAGCACTTCCACGCTGTGGATAAATTATGGAGTTGCCCGGCAGGCAGGCTCACGGCAAAACGCTGCAAGCGAAATGGACCTAGTCCATCCAAATGGGGTGAAACTTGCTGTTTTTTTCTCCTTGCCCGACGAACTGCCAGGCTTTCCTTTGGTCACCTGGAGCGCTATCCAAAGTAATGGGGATTATGGAAGAGAGGTGAAAAAGAGAGTGCAGGCAGGGTGGAATGGGTGGAGAAGAGTGTCAGGAGTAATTTGTGACAGACGGGTATCAGCAAGAGTGAAAGGGAAGGTCTGCAGGACAGTAGTGAGACCAGCTATGTTATATGGGTTGGAGACCCAGAGGAAACAGGAAGGCCTAAGAGAAGGTTTATGGATGTGGTGAGAGAGGACATGCAGGTGATGGGTGTAACAGAACAAGATGCAGAGGACAGAAAGATATGGAAGAAGATGATCCGCTGTGGCAACCCCTAACGGGAGCTGCCAAAAGAAGAAGAAGACTTAATATGTGCTTAAATATAATTTAATTATAATATTTATGCAAATCACCTTTAGTTGGACAATCAGTATGAACATAATAAATAAAGGAATTATCACTGTGTATTGCTAAACTTTACTTCTCTAAATATTATGCATATAAATATATTGCGAACGCCCCTTGAGTGGCAGTGCTTGTCATTAAGGGAATACTCCACCCAAAAATACTTTTTTATGCTACTTTATCCATGTATTTTCCAATGATGGCTGAGAAACATGTTTAACTCTTTTGGGGCTAATTATTTTTTCTTCTTTTTGTCCCAGGGCTGAATATTTTTGCAAAATACTCACTTTTCTAAAAAGCACACAAAGCAATGGTTTCATGCATAAATCAACATAAAATACTTATGTTGTCACTCTGTTTTATGTTCCAGGAGCCCCTACAGTAGGCATATTCACATACTTATTACATACAGTACGTGTTTGTCCCATCACTCATAAGCTGAAAGGCAATTTCTGGTAAAAAAAAACTGCTTGAAGTAGTTGAGTGGCTACTAATTCGTAGTGTCCACCAGCAGGCCATGTCGTTTGAAGTCCAGTTGCCAGATTGGTCCCACAGATCGATGTCTGTGTAGTCCTCCCAGGGCGAATGTTTTGGTTGGCGTGTCAGCTGCATGAGCATGTCCAACACTACAATCAGCTGATGCAGGCACCTGACTTTCGTTTTCGATCTCCACATCACTTGTATCAAAATCAGACTTCGATAAGTCAGAGTCCGATTCAGCAATAATACACAGAAAATAAAGAAAGAAATAAATAATATGCACAGAGTATCTCGCCCCGATGTCAATGTCACTCTAGAGGTTGCTTACTCTACGCTACTCACGTACATGCAGGGTCTCATTATCAAGTCAATGAGTTTAACAGTCCTCCGAGCAAAGAGGGTCTACCTATAATGTAACAGTGAGTTTTACCAACATTTACAGCTTTCAGTCGCCCTCTGCCCCTGATGTCCATCCTCAACCCATTGTGTCGACAAAAGTCGACATCCGCCCCAAAAGAGTTAACCCAATGTTTTTATGCAGAACGAGAAAAAAAAGTTTCTAACAAAATTATGGAATGTTATGGCAACCTGATCTGCTCAATGGCAAACCATGTGAAAAATGTCCACACAAGAACCAAAAAAGTAACTCTAACGTCACTTGTTTCGCATAATCCACATGTGTTTTATTCATTCATTGGATTAAATCATACCAAATGTGTGCATTTGTTTTTGCTAAAATATTATTCTTATTTCTAGAAACCTCAGTGTACAATATAAACTGGAAATATGCATTGCCACAATGTCATGCATTTAAACTGAACTTTTGACCAATGAATGAGAGGGAGAGGCGGATCTTCAATCCAAACACACAGTATTATGGGAATCATGTCTTTTCTGTTTGTCTTGCATGATGTATCATTACAAACTACATGGTATCAAGTAGTATCGTTTTTGAGTGAAGTATTCCTTTAATAGGCTACTGACTGAGTAACATTTTTCAGGTTACTGCAAATCCACTACAGGTTAACTTCTGGAAAACATAAATAAATTTACCAAAGCTGCTTCTTAGAACTCCCCGACACCTGGATTCTATTGGCTTTAACTAGCTCATCAAAATGTGGAGCAGGGGCATCCATAGTTTTAGCGCCTATTAAGTGAAAATGCCATTAGTCCATCATATATCTTAGGTGGAAAATTTTTCACACAGTGGAAGAGTGATGTCTTCTGTGAAGTTTTTGCACAGTCGTCAATGCCTGTCAGAATGTGGTAGAGGATGATTGAGACCTCGGCTCTCAAGATCAGGGATGATGTAGAGGAGAGCTTTTGAAAATCAGGGGGTGGACTCCTAAGATTAAAAGCTAAAGCCCCTTCAGTAACACCAATGTGATGCCACTGATCTGGAGTGAGCCTCTGTACATCAACAACTTTCTTGCAGAATATCACTTCAGTGCCGAGTAAGTAGCTCGCCTTCACAGGGGCTTCATTCACCTCACGATTATGAGAGAAAACAGACTTTGGGTGAGGTCTGAATCTCATTTTGCTTGTTTTTTGCTTTTTATTTTTTCATTGTTTTATTGTTATTGATTCAAAGTAAATGGTTGTATCTGATAGGTCATATGTTTGATTAGTAGAATGCTACTGTAATATTTAGGTTTTTGAAAATGAAGAAAAGAGAGAGAAAACAGACTGCCGCTTTTTAAGAGCTGCAATTAACTAATTGGCCTTGTCTGTCCATAAGATTCACAGACGTCAAGCAATCATTACATACAAGAGATGAGCAACAAAGTACTAAATATGACAGCTTTAATAGACCTGCCATTGCTGTGTCCCGAAGATTATGATGCCCTGACATGGAGGGACCATGTATAAAAAATGTCATTTCTAGATGTTGTGACCAAAATGTATGCAAATACTCTTAAATTAAAGTCTGAAGAGTGCACTTTTATCTCGTCTAAATTGTTTGAATGTAATTTTAAATTGTGGAGCAGAGGGGGACATCAATTAAAAATGTGTCTTTGTCCCAAACATTATGGAGGGCACCGTGCATGAGGCTTGATACAAGAGTGCACACCAAGCTGTAGCATGTAGAACATAAGTAGCAACTGATTAATACAGCGGTACTGGACACACATACATACTGATTCAGTAAAGTTCTTCTATAAAGAAACAGAACATTTTCTTTTTTCTTTCTTTCTTTCTTTCTTTCTTTCTTTCTTTCTTTCTTTCTTTCTTTATGTTTTCCATTCAACATCTGAGTTTGGCTTAGTAGCAGCCTCTAGAGACTACAACTGACATATGCGGTGCCGGACATTCTTACCTAATTCTATACCTAAAGGGGGTGGGCTGCCAGTTGTGTTTTTCTTATCACACAGTGTTACAGAGAACAAGAAGATACGAACACATAACTCCAGTTCTTAAATCCTTACACTGGCTCCCGGTTAAGTTTAGGGCAGATTTTAAAATCCTCCTTTTAACATATAAAGCCTTAAATGGCCAAGGTCCGGCTTACTTGTCTGAACTTATCATGATTTACAAACCAGAGCGCACATTAAGACCTCAAGATGCCGGTCTGCTTATAATTCCAAGGATTAATAAAATAACAGTGGGAGGTCGAGATTTTATTTACAGGGCCCCTAAACTGTGGAATGGTCTGCCTGCTACTATAAGAGATGCCCCTTCAGTTTTAGCTTTCAAATCCCGGCTCAAGACTCACTAGCTGCTGATTAACTGTACAGACTGCATCTCTGTTGTTAGTCATTAGTACTAAAACATAAGTAACATGATAGTTATAATTTGTTACTAACCCTCACCTCTTCTATTTCTCTTCTTGTTGCTCAAATGTGGCACTTGGTGCCACGGCCCACCTGCCAAGTTGTTTTGCCTGCCTAAGGTAAAGTCATCCCTGATGGAGGATCGCAGGAGTCGTGGGAAAGAGGGGTCCTTTCATCGGATTGGCTGGCCCAGTGCTGACTGAGCTGTGGAATGGCCAATTGGGGGAGGCAGCTTGATAGATGAGGTCTCCAGGACCCTGAACAAATCCAAATCGTATTATGGGATATCATCTTCTGTTAAATTCTGCTCTGTACTTGTAATATTTCTATTGCACTATATATTATATTGAGGATTACTTGTGTTTTGTTCTGTGTATTGTATTGTATTGACCACCTTCTTTTTGACACCCACTGCACGCCCAACCTACCTGGAAAGGGGTCTCTCTCTGAACTGCCTTTCCCAAGGTTTCTTCCATTTTTTTTCCCTACTTGGGTTTTTTTGGGAGTTTTTCCTTAGAGAGTCAAGGTTGGGGGGCCTGTTAAAGCCCATTGCGGGCACTTCTTGTACAAAAATAAACTGTATTGTATTGTATTGTACAGTGCATTGTGAGCACTTGTCAGTATCACGGTAGCCTACGTCACTTTGAGAACAAGAAAAGCACTAATGCCTGCAGGGGACTCCAATTAATTTTTTTTCTGTCAAAGTCCCCACCCATCTCTATCCTGACGATCCTTATTGCTTGATGTGCTTTTCTGCCAAACCTCCATCCAGTGAATGGTGGTCTGCCAGCTACTACAATACTTTCTCGCAAATCCCAGTCATCGGTATCTAGTGATTTTAACACAGTCACATATTTTTTGTGCTTTGAGTAACTGCCAAGAGTATAGACTTTCAGGATTTTGCACCACGATTCACTGTTATGTGTTCCAGCTGGTATTTCCTTTTGCAGAGATGTCCTAAGACTTGAACACATTTAACAAACTGAAAACCCATAGTTTCACTCTGCCCTCAGAACTTTTCCCAAGATTCTTCATTCCCAGTTATATAAGCTAATGATTGATATTCCAAAGAAAAGCCATTATTAGCATGATCACTATAAGTGACTTGAATAACAGACTATCGAAAGTCAAATTTTAAAAGCAAGTGCAGCAATAAATCCTGATTTCTTTACCTGTGGGTTGGCTTCAAGCAGTTGCCATCCATCAGATACAAGAGGCTTGTAACGTCTTCTCGATTTGCATTTTAACAGTACCAATGATCTTATCAGTATTCACTTGCGGTTATTGGTCATAAATTATTTAGCACAAATGTGCAGCTTTTTCACCATTAGATGCGAATGTCAAATTTGAAAGAATTTTGAGTCTCAGTGGCCAAATGTTATGCAGGTGGAGGAGCTGACACCTTTTGGAGTTCAGATGCACTTTGACAGCAGTTAATGCAAGAAACACTCAAACTGTATTTCCGGCAGAAGCATGAAAATGTGACACTTAATGATCTTTATTCAGCGATTGCTGCTATATAAATTATAAAGTACTTATTTACAGCATCAACACATTACCCTGCTGACACTATAAATCTATCCAGTTACAGATTACAATCCAAGCAATAAAAATACTTCTAAATGCCTTAGAAATGGTGTGCTCATTGCGTGTAATTAGGCCCTTTTGTGCCCCTTGGGAAAATGTCTCACTCGCATTACTTCTCTAGTGCAGCAGCAGCATCAATAAAATTAAGTCGCTGGCTTTCTTCTATTGTATGTCACGTTACAGTGTTTCTCACACTATAAAATAACATTTTCAAAGATAATCAATCCAATTCACGGTCACAGCACTGACTCCTGGATGCACCGGGCACAAGAAAGGACCCTACCTTGGACAGAGTGCCAGTCCGACACAGGGCCCACTACTTTAGAATTTTGCTTTATTACAACATGCACATCTTTAGGGATATGGGGGCAATCTGGAATACCTAAAGCGAAATGCACACAGACCCTGAAAATGGCACCTGGACAACAAGTTGGCATGGGATTTGAACCTAGGACATTGCATCCACAAGCAGCAACCGCAGCCCACTTCACAAATAAATTATTGATTAATAGAACAGCCCTAGAGCATCAATACTGCAGTATATACACACTTTTCTTTGTTCATGGCTGGTGCTGTGTTTCAGCCAGGGTGTGCTCCCTAGCTTGTTTAATTTCATATCTTTTGTCATTATTTTGTATTTGTTTCTGTTAACTAAATGCATTGTGTAAACATTGTTCTGTTTATTTTTTTGCTTTCTGTCTTTGTATCATATATTGTCCTGTGTTTCTTGTATTTTCTGGGTGGAACCTCAAGGGGCAGGGCCACCTTTTTAGGTAAGCTCTATTTGTATTTTTTGGCCTTTTTCTGACATTTTTTTTTTTGTTCAGATAAATTGCTTCAATTACAAAGTGTTTGTGTGGGACTTGTCTTGCCAGGCCAGAGGCTTTACAGCTCCTATCCCTTGTAGGGCAGATATGTTCATTGGACAGCAGTACAGACTCAACTATAGAAGACCCACGAGCAGGTGGGTGGCCAGTTGGCCGAGGTTTCCAGGACTGTGACTTTATTTTTGACTTTCTCTTTTACAATTTTAACCTCTACTGTTGTCCACTGGCCATAGTTCATCAATTAATTAATGGACAGATATTGTGGTTTCCATTTATGTTTAATCAGTTGCTTCCTTGTTCTTTGTGTGTTTTAACAAATCTGCATTTATATACATACTAGTTCTGAATTTAGTAATTGGCATAATCTATATTTGTATTTAACTGAGAATTGTTCACAGTTCTCTGTGCCCGCACTCAGTGAAGAGTGTTATGCAAAAAATAAGTTATATTGTCTTTTGTAGATTTTGGGAAATGAAAAGCAGTATATTGAACTTCAAAATCGTACATTCCCTTTTGGTGTCAAGCTGTATGAGGATGAGACCAGTAAAGATTTGGGCCTGATTTATGGGTCTTGTATCGGCCTCACAACCTTTAAGTTTTTCAAGTGCACTCAAATGGGGCGGCACGGTCACGCAGTGGTAGCGCTGCTGCCTCACAGTTAGGAGACCCGGGTTCGCTTCCCAGGTCCTCCCTGTGTGGAGTTTGCATGTTCTCCCCGTATCTGCGTGGGTTTCCTCCCACAGTCCAAAGACATGCAGGTTAGGTGGATTGGTGATTCTAAATTGGCCCTAGTGTGTGCTTGGTGTGTGGGTGTGTTTGTGTGTGTCCTGCGGTGGATTGGCACCCTGCCCAGGATTGGTTCCCTACCTTGTGCCCTGTGTTGGCTGGGATTGGCTCCAGCAGACCCCCGTGACCCTGTGTTTGGATTCAGCGGGTTGGAAAATGGATGGATGGATGGAAGTGCACTCAAATCATAACAGCTGGGTAGTAAGCCAGAATTTGCACAAACATGAATTCTAACATGTTCTTTTTTATTTGTGGTAATTATACTTCGAAGACACATGATATTCTATATGGTGTTCCACAAGGCTCTATCCTGGGTCCACTGCTCTTTTCAATCTCCATGCTTCCATTAGGTCTGATTTTCTCAAGGCATAATGTGAGCTATAACAGCTATGCTGACGACACAAAACTGTATTTCTCAATAGCGCCTGATGACCCTGACTCTCTTGGTTCACTGAACCGCAATGTCTTACTTTATGTGTTGTGAGTGGATGAGTAGTAATTTTCTCAAATTAAATAAGAAGAAAACAGAAATGTTTGTGATTGGCAAAAATCGATATAATGAGGATATCAGAAATAAACTTGACGCATTAGGCTTGAAAGTCAAAACAGAGGTAAAGAATTTAGGGGTAACTATTGACTCTGACCTGAATTTTAAATCACATATTAATCAGATCACTAGAACAGCATTTTTTCACTTAAGAAATATAGCAAAAGTTAGACCTCTTATAACATTGCAAGATGCTGAGAAGTTAGTTCACGCTTTTGTTTTCAGTCGGCTAGATTACTGTAATACACTCCTCTCAGGACTACCCAAAAAAAAACATCAATCGATTGCAACTCGAGCAGAATGCAGCTGCTAGAATCTTAACTAGGATAAGAAAATCCGAGCACATCTCTCCAGTTTTGATGTCACTACACTGGTTACCTGTGCCATTTAGAATTGACTGTAAGATACTGCTTATGGTTAAATAATTTCACTCCATCCTATACTGTATATCAGAATGTCTTTCACCTTATACTCCAAATCATAACCTTAGATCTTCAGATGAGTGTCTGCTTATAATTCCAAGAGCTAAACTTAAATGAAGTGGTGAGGCAGCCTTCTGCTGTTATGTACCTAATAATAATAATTCATTACATTTACCTACAATCTGGAATAGCTGACCGATAGAAATGTGCCAGGCTAATACAGAGGAGCACTTTAAAAAACTGCTAAAAACTCATTATTTTAACATGGCTTTCTCATAGCTTCATTTTAGCATAACCCTGATATTCTGTATATGCATTGAATTATCGTTTTTATCTTGGCTTCGCATAACCCCTGCTTTCTCTGCTGTTCTCTTTCTGGTTTTCTGTGGTGCTGATCTGCACCACCACCACCCAATCAAAGCACCGTGCAGTCCTTACATTGACGGATTGAAGGCCAGAGGTCCACATGACCATCATCATGTAATTGTTCCACGTGAAGCCTGAAAATCTTGAAGACTGATTGAGATCATTGATGTTAGGTAGAGTGTCCAGTGGGGGCTGGGTGGTCTCATGGCCTTTGAACCCCTGCAGATTTTGGTTTTTTTTTTTTTCTCCAGCCCTCTGGAGTTTTTTGTTTTTTCTGTCCTCCCTGGCCACCAGACCTTGCTTTATTGTTACTTAGCATTGCCTACTTTTATTTTTATACTTTTCTTCTTGTAAAGCACTTTGAGTTACATCATTTGTATGAAAACATGCTATATAAATAAGTGATAATGCTAGTTGCCCAATTACAATGCAAATTTTAAACATTTACTGTAATTGACTATTCACCCTTGACTCCAGCTGAATAAAGCTGCAGTAAAGTGCATCAGCATACTGTTCTGTATAAAATAAATGTCTGTTGTATTGTTACTTCTGCTCCTTTTAGGGTTACCAGCCAATGCTGCTGAAACTTAATACTGGGATATCTGGGTCCAGTAAGCAGGTGGATGTTTTGTTGTTTGATCTTCCAGCATCGCACAAATTTAAAAATGGACAGATGCATTGTACCTTATAACTCAATGAAATATTGTCATTTTGAACAAGTTGTGGATTTAGCAATGTGATAAATGCAATAATAAACACAACAACACTAGTAAAATGCTGAAAGAAAAGTCTGGGAGCTCCAAGATGGAGAAGAAGCTCACTGAGCCCAGAACAATGCGGCTGCAGCTCCTGCTCACTTCCCTCTTTGCCATTCACAACAGCGCTGCCACCTGTGATGGATTGCCGGTAAGAAATTACACCCGCTGTGCGCTGAGGTGTGTTAACTTCCCTAAAAAGGCTGATTAGACAGCATGGGGCTGGTACAAAAACATAACGAAAAGCTCCATCACCCTCCACTCTGCTTTATTTCCGTTGTTTTTTTTTTTTTTTTTTTTATATCCAGGGCCATCAGAAATACGAAACGGTGTCATTAACAGCTCCAGCATGCCCAGCATTTGACAGCCAGATGGAAGCGCCTATCCATATAGTTTGAATGAGTTACTAAATATTAACCTTGTATCAATAAACACCACAGCAGACAGCCGTCATAGTCGGCAGTCAAGGCCAATTCACATTCGGTTTCAGAGGCTCACCTTCAAATATTTTAAACTTTAATAGTCGGCCAAGTTCCAGTGAACTAATCTCTAATCACAATTCTTTGCGAGACACAGGGCAGCACTCTTTGCCACAAGGTGGTCTTGCCTGGAAATCATCTCACCGTCTCATTCAATTCAGTTCAGAACATGACCGACACAAGCACAAACTTTTCCCTGCGTCCATTTTCTAAGCTTTAGTCCTACAAAAATCATATATTTAAAGTCATAAAACTTGAAAAGTCCCTAAGAAGGATTTTAATTGGCTTGTTTTTTTAAGATTTGTTCCTCTGAATTGCTTCATTTCTTTCCTTAAATGGCACCCAAACAGAAATGAAATGTGAAGTGAGTGAGCCAACAGAAGACCAATTAAGTCAGGGCCTCAAACTCCAACCAATTTCACTCCAACCAGTTGCTTTATTAGGCGCCGAGTCTTGTCATTAATTAAACCCGTTCTTTAATTCCATGGTTTGTTGCTGCTCTCATTGTGCAATAGCAGACATTTTCAAAATTGTTGGTTTTCTCTTTCCTGAGAGCACAGTTCAAATGTGTTGGTGACCTGAACAGATGAGCATTCCTGAGACCTTCATCTTTCTTTATTTTCAGATATTGTGTGATGGACTCAGTTTGCTGGTCATGTTTTAGTTGTTATTGTTTGGCTGCTAATTAAGGAAAAAGAAACAATTAAGGGGTCTGAGTTTTCTAGAGCAAGACAAATAAAATTAATTCAAAAGCAGTTAATTAGCAACAAAAACAGATCACTAATTTAAAAAAAGGGTCTGAATGACAACCTGCAGCCACAGCAGCCCTCCAGGACCAGAGTTTGAGACCACTGGTATACAGTGTGTATGCTTCACCATGTAAAACGGGCACAGTCAGTGTGAAAGAGTGTGTGTGCCAGCTATGGGATGGACAGGCACCTTGTGCAGAGTTGTGGTTGATGCTACCAGGATAGGCACCATCTTCATGTGATTTTAAAGTTGTATTAAGTTAATTCAACAAATGCAACATACTAACAAGAAGGAAGCAATCAATAAACCTTTGTAAGTGACACAGGACCACTTAAGTGCAGTAAGACCAACTGGGTTTCTGTAGAAAAATATCTCTGAAGGATCCAAATTTCAGGACAAATGAAATCACTGGGTTCGACTTGGACCTGAAACGTTGAGGATTTCCATCATTTTTCAGTTCACAGGATTGCATTCATCACTCTGCTCAGCTCAGGCCAGGGCACGTATTTGTTAAAAGGCAGCTCAGTGGTGTAAACGACATCAATTTAATTACTTTCTTATCCAAGTCAGTGCCCACTGAACAGAACTGTGGTACTTTAAAAGAGCTATTTAGAAAGCAGGAGTCTGACACCCCGCTGTCCCCCACCATGGCGAAGAGCATTGATCAAAATAAGAAATGAAAAATCTTGTTAGATTTCAGTCAGAAAAGGAAAAAAATCTTCTTAAACAACGAGTCCAATTAGTTCCTGTATAGCTTCTGATCTGCAGATGGATTGGTACAATAAAGCAGTAAGTACGAGTGGCCGACAGGACCAAGTCTGCACACCCCCATTTTAGCCTCCCTGTGGTGTAACATCACCACCAGAAAGCTCTTAGTCGACCCTGGAACGGCAAATTCAAGGTGTTTATTCTGTAATCATTTGCTTTTAATTTGCACTTAGCTGACTGATTGCCTAAGTGATTGATGAATTCATCAATACATTAAATAACTGGCGAATTAAGAACGTAACATAATACTGTCAACCCTGTTAATTTAATTCAGTTGCAGGGGTACCTCTTCTATCCTGGAAGCAATGCCCGAGAGAAAACAATTAGCAGAGAAAACCATAATGTCAGTAAAGAAGACACAGGGAGACCACGGGAAGTCCACACAGATGACAACAGGGCAGGAGTCTGAACCCGTGAGGCAGCAACATTAAACACCATGCTGGAAGTGAAAGGGAAGTGTAGTTAAAAATACAGTCAGGAAGAACGTCTTCACAAGAGGAATTCTGGGAATCTGAAACAAACTACAGGGTCATGTAGTTGAAGCTGAAATTTTAATGACCTTTAGGAAGAATCAGGGCGAGATTTTTGGGACAGCTAAACAAACGAGCTTGATGGACTGAATGGTCTCCTCTCATCTATCAAACACCTTCATACATTCTGCTGTCATATATGAAAAATATGATACTGTATGTTGTTCAATAATTATGAAAACATTATGTTTAACTAATAAGGTTTGGCTGCTAATACATATTTAGAATAAATATACCATACAGTCCAGTGACTATTGTAATGTGGATAAAGTAAGCCAGGCTTTTTAATGTCTTGTATGCCTGTCCACTAAAATAGTGCTCAAATAAATTAAAGGAACATTTTGAAAACACAAAGGGAAAAAATCCTGCTGGATATCTATAGTGATATGGACTGGGTAATATGTTAGGAATGAAAGGATGCCACATCATTTGATGGAAATGAAAATTATCAACTTACAGAGGGCTGAATTCAAAGACACCCCGAAAATCAAAGTGAAAAAATGAAGTGACAGGTGAGTCAATTTGGCCGAAATTTCATTGCAGCAACTCAAAATCATACTCAGTAGTTTGTATGGCCTCCATGTGCTTGTATGAATGCCGGACAATGTCAGGGGGTGCATGCTTCTAATGAGATGACGGATGGTGTCCTGGGGGATCTCCTCCCAGATCTTGACAAGGGCGTCACTGAGCCCCTAGACAGTCTGAGGTGCAACCTCGGTAGGATGGACCGAAACATAATGTCCCAGAGGTGTTCAATTGGATTTAGGTCAGGCAAGCATGGGGGCCACTCAATGGTATCAATTCCTTCATCCTCCAGGAACTGCCTGCATACTCTCACCACATGAGGCCGGGCATTGTCGTGCACCAGGTGGAACTCAGGACCCACTGCACCAGCATAGGGTCTGACAATGGGTCCAAGGATTTCATCCTGATACCTAATGACAGTCAAGGTGCTGTTGTCTAGCCCGTAGAGGTCTGTGCATCCCTCCATGGACATGCCTTCCCAGACCATCACTGACCCACCACCAAACTGGTCATGCTGAACGATGTTACAGGCAGCACAACATTTCTCCATGGCTTCTCCAGACCTCCTGTCATATGTTTGTCACATGTGCTCAGGGTGAACCTACTCTTATCTGTGAAAAGCACAGGGCGCCAATGGTGGACCTGCCAATGCTGGTATTCTATGGTGCTAGGTAATGAGCACAGGGCCCACTACAGGACGTCGGGCCCTCAGACCACCTTCATGAAGTCTGTTTCTGATTGTTTGGTCAGAGACATTCACACCACATTTCATTTCTTTTGCCAGTTACTTTTTCAGTTACCCTTTCCTGCAGTTTGTTCCCTTATTTGTATCCCAATGCTGATAATAAGTAATGAGCAGGGCAGACATGGGTGCAAACAATCCTTCACTGCTATTTCCACTTATTATTGTTATTTGAATTTAGAATAAAAATGTTAAAAACAGTATCTTAAAACCTCCCCTTTGTCTATCACTTTATTATTGTCAATCCATTCATTTTCCAACTCGCTGAATCTGAACACAGGGTCACGGGGGTCCACTGGAGACAATCCCAGCCAACACAGGGCACAAAGCAGGAACCAATCCCGGGCAGGGTGCCAACCCACCGCAACACTTTATTATTGTAGAAGTATAAATTCAAATTACTGAGTTATTATTATTCAGTCACAGGTTTGTGGTTGAGTGCCGAAGAGAATAGGACAGTTAATAAAAAAACACACATGGCATCTCCACAGAAAGCACATTGGAGACTCTAATGTCAGTGGGAAGAAGGTTCTATGGTCTAATGAGATCAAAATTGAGCTTTTTAGCCATCAGACTGAATACCATGTTTGAACACTGCACATTATCAAAGACACAGCACGCACTGTGATGCATGATGATGGCAGTATCAGGTTCTGGGGATGCTTCTCTGCAGCAGGCACTGGAAGCCTTGTGAAGGTAGAGGGTGCAATGAATGCAACAAAATACCAGGCAGTCCTGCAAGAAATCTACGCCTTGAAAGAAGATTTGTTCTCCAGGAAGATAACAATCGCAAGCATAAAGTTAAGGCTACACAAGAATGACTTAAAAAACAACAACGTTAATGTCCTAGAGTGGTCGAGTCAGTGTCCAGATCTCAATCCGGTTCAGAAATTGAGACTGGACTTGAAACAGGCTGCTCACTCACAATCCCCAAGCAGCCTGGCAGAGCCTGAACAGTTCTGCAAAGAAGAATGGGGGAAACCTTGCAGGGTCCAGAAATGCAAAGCTGATAAAGACCTGTGGATAGAATCTCATGGCTGCCAAAGGTTCATCTACTATATACTGACTTCAATGAGCTGAATACTCGTGTGATCATTTACTTTGTGTTTTATATTTGTAATTAATTTGGACCACTTTGCAGAGATCTGTTTTCACTTTGCCATTAAAGAGTCTTTTTCTGTTGATCAGTGTAAAAAAAAAACACTGTGATTCAATTTGGTATAATAATAAAATGTGAAAACTTCCAAGGAGGCAAATACTTTTCATAGGTACTTTAATGTGGACCAATAATGGGCAACAGAAAATGCTTAGCATAGAATAGAAGTAAAGTGTGTTACCACCCATAAGTAAGTTGGCCAGATGTCTCCATGGTGGTGGTTTTAGATGCAGAATGCTAATAAAGGCCTTAACAGCCAGGCAGTCCATCTAGGAGGTCAGCACAGGTGACAAAGAACTAAACTTAAAAGTAGTAGTTACAATACTATTAAGTGAACATCTGAAGTTTAACAGTAGCTAAAAGCATAAGTAATAAAGTAACATAATATGGCAAGTCAAAAACAGACATGGGACCTCACAGATAAGATGCTGCTGTGGCATCAAAAAAAAAGAACTGACGCCACAGAATTTACACTTCACACTGACAAAGCAGATTAATGAAAATATTCTAAATTTGCAGGCCAACATTTTTTTTTATCAAAAATGAAAACAACATACTGGTGAAAATACTTTACATCCAAGTAAGAAGACTGACATTGCGGTGCCTGTGAAGGTGTGCCATTTAGGAGACTTTGACAATACAATATGTAAACTTATGGCAGTCTTAAGTGATTCAAGGCATATCTATCCATTATAAACAAAAAAACACGACAAGATGGGACTTTTTTCCTGCAACGAGACGTGATCTTTTGAAGAGAGACACTTTCATTTCCCACGAGACGGACAAATCACGCCATACTTACAACCTTTGGAAGCAAGTCCCATGATATACATGCAGAGCAGGATAGAGATAATGGAAGTAGGAAAATTCGAAAGTCTCAAACAAATCAGAGTAAAGATCACATTAGCGCAAACAAACTGAAAATATTACTTAGGGAAATAACGGAACAGCGAAAAGAGATTGACTATTCAGGTGCTGTACAGGCTTTTAAACATTCAACGCTCTGCACGAAATGCAGATCATGCAGCAGCAAGCCAACAGCTTCTCAACCACAGGGGAGGTAAAAAAAAAAAAACCCTGTTACTTGTTTCCCGATGTATCGCCATTTAAGAGGGGTTTCGGAGGAGCGGCCGCGTCTCCTTGAGGTGTGCTCAGCCCCTCTCTTCACAACAGCGCCTACCGCTGGCGGTGAGGGTGGGAAGGGTAGGTGAGCAAATTGCAGATCACGCGTGAGGGCACCAGCAGCGCGCTAGCAGCTGCTCGAGCAAAGAGGAGTTAAATGTTTCCCATTGTATCACAGTTTAAGAGGGGTTTCAGAGAAGCGGCCGCTGGCAGGGAGTGAAAGGGGTCATCGTGTGAAGCAAGCAGGGGGCAAAGCCCCGTAGTTCAAAATGTTAAAATCACAGAACGTCATAGCGGACAAGTGCATCCGAGTCAAATCTGTGCCACTTTTTCTCAAATGAAGTGATGGTTACCAGCTTGCTGATCACTGGTTGTCCAAAGAAAGCACTTTGAGAAGCGCACAACCAAGGACGTATGGCCTCCATGATAGTCAAGCTGTATACATTTTATCTCTGTCTTCCTGCCATCCCTAGTTAACCTCACTCCTCTCTACTGTTCAGGACGTCAAATGAGCTATGGTGTGCCTCACAGGAGACACAGACTACAAGTTCTCCTGTACAGACCAAAGCCACCCAGAGACGCCTCCTTAGAGGCCTTACTGCAACCTCAACTTTCCAGGTCAATGGTCCTCAAGTTCGGTCCTGGAGGATTTTTATTCTGACCAATTTCACAATCGATTTGTCATTTCCACTTCTAATTGATCTCATTGTTTAGTTATCTGCTCTACACACATTTCTAAGAAATTCATTAAAATGTGTATTTTTTGCCAAAGCTTTGAATGCTTACGTTACTTTTTCAGTTACAATTTTCTATAGAGTTTGTTCCCTTATTGGTATCCCAATGCTGATGATGCTGATGATTAGTATTGAGCAGTGCAAACATGGGTGCAAACACTGAGTGCCAAAGGCAAGAAACTCCCTCACTGCTATTTCCACTTATTATTGTTATTTGAACTTAAAATAAAACTGTTAAAAACAGTTGATCGCTTTATTATGGTGGAAGTTTAAACTCAAATTACTGACCAAAACAGGGTTTACTTTCAAAAAGTTGCTATGGGTTAAAAGGGGTGTAAATGTTTGGGAACTCCTGAAGCAGACATTCACCTGCACCTTGAAGGGACTGTAATGCTGCCAGTCACTGGATTTATCACAAAATGGTAGCGACTGGTAAATTATTTTGCTTTTGTGCGTGTATGCAGCATTCAAACTGTACAAAACGCAAGTTAGATGCATACAGGTAAGGAACACAACAAGTGCCATGGATAGCAACTCTTCTGTGTTTGATGTGCTTTGATATGGTGGCCAGTTACGGAATGAGATGTTGTGATGAGCACAAACCAATCAGAGCTCGATTAGAGACTGCGAATTTGAAAGTCTTCATTTTCACCCATCCACATGGCAATGCTGAGCCGGTGTTTTCAGACATTTATGGTTCTTAAGAACGCTTTCAAAAGTCTCAGTTTTAGGGAATTAAAAACTCCAGGGCAGCACAGACGAAACACAGGAGACTAATGTCTGCATTTTTAAAAAGGGAAAAAAATTAGTTTAATCTTTGCAAAAAAACAAAAAAAAGGTTGAGCTCTGAGTGCCCCCAGAGTATGACTGTCTAGTGGCCGGTTTGGTGCCCCTGTCTGAAGCAGTCTTTGCTCATTTATGTTTCTTTTGTCTGAAAGGTTAACTAGGATGCAGACTTTTGACATTTCTCTACAAGACACAATCTGTTTCCATTCACCATTCCAGGTCACGTCCCGGCGGAGCTACTTTCAGTAATATGTAGAGTATATTCACAGGCCAAAAATAAAAAAAAAGACGTCCATCCATCATTCCATTTTCTACTACTACTAGATAGATAGATAGATAGATAGATAGATAGATAGATAGATAGATAGATAGATAGATAGATAGATAGATAGATAGATAGATAGATAGATAGATAGATAGATAGATAGATACTTTATTAATCCCAATGGGAAATTCACATTCTTCAGCAGCAGCATACTGATACAATAAATAATATTAAATTAAAGAATGATAATAATACAGGTGAAAAAAACAGACAATAACTATGTATAATGTTAAATATTAACGTTTACCCCCCCTGGTGGAATTAAAGAGTCGCATATTTTGGGGGAGGAACGATCTCCTCAATCTGTCTGTGGAGCAGGACAGTGACAGCAGTCTGTCGCTGAAGCTGCTCTTCTGTCTGGAGATGACATTATTTAGTGGATGCAGTGGATTCTCCATAATTGATAGGAGCCTGCTGAGCGCCCTTCACTCTGCCACAGATGTTAAACTGTCCAGCTCCATGCCAACAATAGAGCCTGCCTTCCTCACCAGTTTGTCCAGGCGTGAGGCGTCTTTCCTCTTAATGCTGCCTCCCCAGCACACCACTGCGTAGAAGAGGGCGCTCGCCACAACCGTCTGATAGAACATCTGCAGCATCTTATTGCAGATGTTGAAGGAAGCCAGCCTTCTAAGGAAGTATAACCGGCTTTGTCCTTTCTTGCACAGCGCATCAGTATTGGCAGTCCAGTCTAATTTATCATCCAGCTGCACTCCCAGATATTTATAGGTCTGCACCATCTGCACACAGTCACCTTTGATGATCACTGGGTCTATGAGGGGTCTGGGCCTCCTAAAATCCACCACCAGCTCCTTGGTTTTGCTGGTGTTCAGGTGTAGGTGGTTTGAGTCGGACCATTTAACAAAGTCATTGATTAGGTCCCTATACTCCTCCTCCAGCCCATTCCTGATACAGCCCACGATAGCAGTGTCATCAGCGAACTTTTGCACATGGCAGGACCCCGAGTTGTATTGGAAGTCTGATGTATATAGGCTGAACAGGACCGGAGAAAGTACAGTCCCTTGTGGCGCTCCTGTGTTGCTGACCACAATGTCAGACGTGCAGTTCCCAAGACGCACATACTGAGGTCTGTCTTTAAGATAGTCCACGATCCATGCCACTAGGTATGAATCTAATCCCATCTCTGTCAGCTTGTCCCTAAGGAGCAGAGGTTGGATTGTGTTGAAGGCGCTAGAGAAGTCTAGAAACATAATTCTTACAGCACCACTGCCTCTGTCCAAGTGAGAGAGGGATCGGTGTAGCATATAGATGATGGCATCTTCCGCTCCCACCTTCTCCTGATATGCAAACTGCAGAGGGTCAAGGGCGTGTTGAACCTGTGGCCTAAGGTGGTGAAGCAGCAGCCTCTCCATGGTCTTCATCACTTTTTTGCGTTCGTGAGGAGCTGCAGTCTATTTGAACTTCACTCTTAAGACAAATGGTCCTAAAATGGCATTCTACTGGGTTGTGTGGTTCCTCATAGAAATATTGCTAAACAAAGAACCATTTCATTCTGTGAAGGGTCCTTGGGGTGTGAATTTCATTATTTGGGCTTTGAAACACTTCCTAGTATACAGACAAAACAGAACTCTTTAATGGCGACATAACAGGATAGTAAAAGTTCAGAAAAAACCTGAACGTAGCCTGTGTGACTGCAGCAAGAGTCCTTTTTTAATAACGTATCTATCTATCTATCTATCTATCTATCTATCTATCTATCTATCTATCTATCTTTTCAAATCAGGAACTCATTGAAATGTCACAAATCTGCTGTCATCTGTTCATGGCTATTTATAGACCCTGTTACAGATCTAAATAAATAATGGGGTCTTTCTGGAACCTTCCTGTGGATGGTTATTTGGGGAACCAAATATGGTTGACCTAAGGCACAGGTGTCGAACTCCAGTCTTGGAGGGCCTGCAGTGGCTGCAGGTTTTCATTCTTAGCATCTTCTTCATTAGTGACTGCTAATTAATTTCTTTTGCTTTAGTTTTAATTAACTTGACCCCCCTTGACACCCCTTTGTTGTTTCTTTTTCCTTAATTAGCAGCCAAACAATAAAGAGGCACAAAACAAGCTGCCACATGATCAGCTGACCTGTGCCCATCACACAATATCTGAAAATAAAGAAAGGTGAAGGTCTCAGTAAGGTTGATCTCTCAGGTCACCTAAACATTTTGACGGTGTTCTTAGAAAAACAGAAAATGAACAGTTTTGGAAATGTCTGCTGTGGCAGAATGAGAGCAGCAACAGGCCATGGAATTAAATAACAAGTTTAATTAACAGCAAGAATCAGCTAATTATTAAGAGATTGGTTGGAGTGAAATTGGTTGGAGTTTGAAATCCCGGTTTAGCTGCTCATCTGTTGGCTCGTTTCACATCTTATTTCTGTTTGGCTGTCATTTAATGAAGAAAAGATTCAAATCAGAGGACAGAATCCTTAAAAACAGGGCTATTAAAATGAAGGGAACAAGAAGTTAATTAGCAGCAAAAACTGCTCACTGATTAGGAAAAGAGTTAGGATGAAAATACTATTACTATGTCTCCCGGCTGGGAACGCCTCCGGATTCTCCCGGAAGAGCTAGAAGAAGTGGCCGGGGAGAGGGAAGTCTGGGTATCTCTGCTCAAGCTGCTGCCCCCGTGACCCGACCTCGGATAAGCGGAAGAGGATGGATGAAAATCTACAGCCACTGCGGCCCTCCAGGCCTGAAGCTCAACACCCCTGACCTAAGGCATCACCCTGAAGATCCAACCATGGATCATCATGGTACGCCGTCACTAACAGAATATTAGACCAGCAGCCCTTGGGTCAGGATTTGAACGCGGTACTGCTATTTACTGTCCCACCAGAGCAGTCATACAGTCAGGTTTTTCCCTTATTAAAGGAATTAATAAACCCATTGTAATTGTAATTAAGTGGATTATCAAGTATATTAATTAATGAATGTGTCCCCTAATGGTAGACAGTGCTGTAAACTGTGTTATGGGAATTTTCAGCTAAGGAAGACGGAAGTTCTACTTACTAATCATGGCGCCAGAGAGTGGTTGATTAGCATGTTGATTGGACAACCAAATATGGTTCTCCCAAGGCGGGGCTTCTTCACTATGGGTCACGTTCCAAAATGTGTCCCAGGTTGACACCATTGGGTCATGAGTTAATTTTGTATTTAATCCTCCTGGGTCCTGGACGGTTTGTGAAGTGAGTTGTGGTGGGTCGCTACGAATTGATTAAGTAATTGTCATTACTCCAACAATCGTCCTCAATTACCCCTCAAATGATCATCTTCGATTCTCTAAGTGGTGTCCACCCCCTGATGATTGGACACGAATTTCGAAGGGACAGCCCACCCCCCTTGCCACCGACATCTGAGCATTCAACAAGGAATGGGTGTCAAGGACAACACAACAAGAAGAAAAAGTTTAAGGCACCGCTCTGAAGAGCCACTTTGGAACCTTTAGTTTTAATTTAACCAACCATGGATGGGTCGGCAGCCCATTGCAGGAAACAGCCACTCACTGAATGTTAAACCAATGGTCGTTTAGCACTCAAAATCAAACTTGGGTCAGGTCTTGAACTCGGCACTCAGGAGCTGTGAGGCACAAGTGCTATTTACTGTGCCACCAGAGCAGCCATGCGTACCACAAGGACATGGACCTCCAGCATGGAATGACTTGCCATGGATAGCAACTCTTCTGTGTTTGATATGCTGTAATATGGTGGCCAATTACGGAATGAGATGTCGTGATGAGCAAAATCCAATCAGGGAAGGGTTACATAATGAGCACAAACCAATCAGAGCTTGATTAGAGCCTGCGATTTTGAAAGTCTTCATTTTCACCCATCCACATGGCAATGCTGAGCTGGCACAAGTGCTATTTACTGTCCCACCAGAGCAGCCATGCATACCACAAGGACATGGACCTACAGCACAGAATGACTTGTATGCAGTACATCTGCAAAAGAACATTCATTTATTCGGGCCAAGTGACTAAGGAGCTGTGCTGCTGGTTCAGACCCCCCAATTGTGAGACCCAAAGTCAGTGATTTCATCTCTCAGGGCAACAACAGCATCATACGGATTGAAGAATGACTTTGGATAAAAACAGCAGCTAAATGCATACATGAACGCAGGGGATTGGTCAAGATATTCAAACATGGGGCTTTATACAAGTAAACCCTCAAAAGTTTTCTAGAAATGACAAACTGTGAAAGGTGCTATATCAAGTAAACTCATGAGATTGAGTTCAATTTGGCTGTAAGCACAGCAGATAAGGCACACAGGTTGACTGTAGTTACAAAATAAATAAATAACACACAACCTGAAAAAATATTAAAACAATCTGATTTTAAATTCAATTACAGAAAACAAATGGCATGTCTGTTTTGCATCACCGGCAGAACTGGCTTTAAAATAAATTGCTGGGTCCAGAAAACATGATTGATAAGGCCGAGAGGCCGCTGCTCATTGGAATTGGAGCACAAGGTGAAGTACGGTGGGGAGCTGCTGATGCGACTTCAGGTGGTCCCTGGTCATAGACCAGAGAACTGCACACACAAGGGGGGGTGCATTGCTTATCTGAGACTTTATTGGGGGGCAGTGTGTCTTAGCAAGGACATCTCATACTTGGCTCATTCAGCACGCCGAGCAGATGACCACAGATGCCTCTGCCAATGCTATCAGGTACCAGCATATTTAATTATTATTGGTCCAGTCAGGCTAAATGCATTTATTATCCTTGCAGGAAGCACATTAACAAAATTAAACTTCAAGGACAATTAATGGAGAAAAAGCCGAGGAGATTTCCAACTAAAGAAAAAGACTTAAAAAAGAAACTGGCTTTGATTTGTGAAATTTGTGACTGCCCGGCACTTCCACATACCCTGAGCTTTAGGATGGGCGAGTCTTTCTAACCAACAAGACCGGACACTTGGAGCTCATCTCCTCCATGGAAAACAGCAGCCTGTGACTTCAAAGGTCATAAGATGGCGTGGCCTGCTGGTGAGGCTGCCTGGCTGAAGGCCCCTGAGGTCACCCTGGTTCGGCTCTTACCCTCGACCCCTCTGTGACCTTAGGAAACTCACTTAACCCGCACTGACGTATGCATCTTTGGGAAGAAAGCAGAAGACTGCCAGCGCTCATAAACTAGGGAGTGCAAACAGGGCCATGAAAGGCACTACATCTAAACACGGACAGCTAACTCAATGTTTTATATGCTTTGTCTTTAATGCTATTTTAAAAAAGTATGCATTCATTTGATTTTTTTTTTGTGTATATAAAACTGAACTTTGACATATACTGCCTTTAATGTATGTGTTTATTTTATTATCATGAAAAGCACTAAATAAAAAATTTAGATTTGCCTGTGAAGCAAAATGCTCAGTTTTTGAGTTAATTACAGTGTCTTTCATGATATATGAACTTAAACTGCTACAGTAAGTACCATGAAAAGGCAATAAATTCAAAAATGACCTCTAAAACACCAATAATACAGTGAATACAAGCAGAGGTTTTATATAGAGTGCCTTTCACGACACTTTAAAGGTATCAGGTCATTTTAGTACTATGAAAGGCACTATAGAATAAATGAGTGTGCCTACATAGCAGAATCCTCTTTGTTAATTTAATCGCTGAGCCTGACATGACACTTTAACAGCGCAAGTCGAATACCACGAAAGGCACGCTAGTCGGAAAGGGGCATGGGAACATGAGGGCTCTGCTTAGGCCGGCAGACTGAAACTGTGCAAATAGCCCTTTAAAGGTACACTCACACTGAGACTGTGAAGGTAAGCAGCACGAAAGGCACTACAGTATACAGTATGTGAAATAATGATATGGTGCCATGATAGCAAACGGACTTGGTGTAAATACTGCCTTTAAACATATACTGACAATTATATTGTTAAAATGAGTATTACTAAAAGCACTAGATCTAAAACACTAGGGATTTTCAATGAATGTAAACTGACTTTTTGTAAGTAGTGCCTTTAAAGATAAATTAACACTTAAAGTATCACGAAAGGCACTATATCCAAAACACTCGGGATTCTGCTATGCATGCAAACTGAATTTGTGTGGGTAGTTTACTTACTTTGTAAGTATCTATCTATCTATCTATTATATAGTGCTTTTTTATTTATCCATCTATCTATTTATCTATATTATATAGTGCCTTATCTACTATATAGTGCTTTTATTATCTATCTGTCTCTTATATAGTGCCTTTAATTATGTATCTATCCATATATCTATCTACCTATCTATAATATAGCTCCTTTAATTCTGTATCTATTATATAGTGCCTTTAATCCTATTTCTATTTATTATATAGTGCCTTTATTATCTATTATATAGCTCTTTTAATCCTCCATCCGCTGAATCCGAACACAGGGTCACGGGGGTCTGCTGGAGCAATCCCAGCCAACACAGGGCACAAGGCAGGAACCAATCCAGGGCAGGGTGCCAACCCACCGCAGGACACACACAAACACACCCACACACACAAACACACACCAAGCCAATTTAGAATCGCCAATCCACCTAACCTGCATGTCTTTGGACTGTGGGAGGAAACCGGAGCACCCGGAGGAAACCCACGCAGACATGGGGAGAACATGCAGACTCCACGCAGGGAGGACCCGGGAAGCGAACCCAGGTCCCCAGGTCTCCTAACTGCGAGGCAGCAGCGCTACCCACTGCGCCACCGTGCCGCCTTCTTTTAATCCTCTATCTATTATATAGTGGCCTTTATTATCTATCTATCTATCTGCTATATAGTGCCTTTATTATCTATCTATCTGTTATATAGCACCTTTAATCCTCTTATCTATTATATAGTGCATTTATTATCTATTAGATAGATAGATAGATAGATAGATAGATAGATAGATAGATAGATAGATAGATAGATAGAAGATTAAAGGTGCTATATAATAGATTCTACTATATAGCACCTTTAATCTTCAATCTATCTATTAATTATATAGTGCCTTTATTATCTATCTATCTATCTGCTATATAGTGCCTTTATTATCTATCTATCTGTTATATAGCACCTTTAATCCTCTATCTATTATCCATCCATCCATTTTCCAACCCGCTGAATCCGAACACAGGGTCACGGGGGTCTGCTGGAGCCAATCCCAGCCAACACAGGGCACAAGGCAGGAACCAATCCCGGGCAGGATGCCAACCCACCGCAGTCTATCTATTATATAGTGCCTTTATTATAATAATAATAATAATAATAATAATTCATTACATTTATATAGCGCTTTTCTCAGTACTCAAAGCGCTATCCACACAGGGAGGAACCGGGAAGCGAACCCACAATCTTCCACAGTCTCCTTACTGCAAAGCAGAAGATAATAAAGGCACTATATAATAGATAGATAGATAGATAGATAGATAGATAGATAGATAGATAGATAGATAGATAGATAGATAGATAGATAGATAATAAAGGCACCATATAATAGATTGATTGAAGATTACAGGTGCTATATAGTAGAATCTATTATATAGCACCTTTAATCTTCTATCTATCTGTTATACAGTGCCTTCAGTTACGTGTATATTTGTGTGTGTGCGTTAACTGTACCATTGTTTGTTTTTTTTTCTCTTTAAGCAAACTGAATTACACATACACAGCAGATCCTTTATGCTACTTCAACATGTAAATTCATTTAGGGCCCCAGAGACACACACCACACAAAAATTTATTTTGCATGCAGCTCATAATCTCTGTCTTTATCCTAAGCTCTGTGTCTTTCATGATAAATGAAGCAGTGCAACGTAAATTAGCTACCATACAACACACAAAAGATGAACTATGTAACACTTGTGTATGCAAAGTGAATTTCTGCACATAGTGATATTTTAACAATATACATAAAAATGTAACAGTACATATAAGACTTCAGTGGCTTCCCAAAACTTTACCTGTGCTAAATGTTCAAATGCGCTGTTAGAGTCGAGTGCGAGGCGCTACATTCCAAACTGCTGTTTGCTTGAATAACAAAAGCAGCGCTGATTACCTGAACTATAACGGCTTCAATGAAACTTTCACAGTTTAAGTGAACTGAAGTATCATGAAGGGCACCACATAGAAAGTCAGCTGTTAACTGCCAACAGATTTGTTGTGTATACTAATTATAGCGCCTTGCATGATACTTTAATATTGTAAGTTAATTGAATCCTCATGAAAGGCAGCTGCATATATAATATATTTTATGGTGATATGTTGTGCATTTTTTCCCCACAGTGCTTTTCACCAAATGTAAAGCATGTTAATGTAAGGCACTCTATGTAAACACTTTGTCTTACCTGCCACAATCTGCGCTGTGTTAAATGACCCCAAGCACTCTGAAAACAGAGAGTGACACACACGCCATTTCAGAATTCAGTTTACTTGCATAGCACAGTCAGCAGTGGTCAGGCTGCGGTGCCTTTTGTGACCCTGAGACAGTGGGAGTTAATCAAAGGACCATGAAAGGCACACAAAAGCAAACTGTCCAAAGGCAGCGGCTTTGCTGCGTGTATAAACTGTTTTTTTTTTGTATATAGTGCCTTTCATGATACTTTGACAGTCTGTTCATTTAAGCACACCACATGTACAGTAAAAGTGAATTTGCTTGCACAAAGAACACCAGTGTGAAGTTAACCCACATAAACATGTAACACGCTATAAATAAAACATAGCGAATTGCCAAGCAAGCTCACCTGTGCTAAATTCTCACATATGCCAGTTAGAGTGAAAGGCGCTACATTTGAAAATTGACTTTGCTTGACTGGAAGAATCACCAGTGACTCAGTTACAGCGCCTTTAAATATCCTCAAAGTATCATGTAAACTGAGCCTTTTAGCATATAGCGCCTTTCACGACACTTTGACGGTACATTCATTTAAGTCCAGCACAACTCAGCCTCATTACTATCATCTCTTGTTGGCTCCATTTCCCTCTCTTGTTTCTCCAACTGGCACACAGGCAGCTGAAGTGACTCGCTTGGTGGTCACACAGTGCCAGCCGGCAGCAGGACCTGACGTCCGCAGTCTGTACCACTGTGCCACACTAACCCCCCATGTGATCAATTAACCCTCACAGCGTTAAAGCAGAGTGAAAGGCACCACATTGCACAATTCCGTTTGCCTGAACAGCTAAATAACCGGTGACCTGCAACGCGTTTAATGAGACTTTAATGAGTGCCACATACAAAAATGAGCTGCTAAACACTGGACATTATGCTCTGCATGTGAGGTGCCATCGTTAATTATGCTTAACAGTCTGTGTCTTAATATAAATACCATGAAAGGCATTACGAACTGAAAGACCACCCTTTATATTCCAACACACATACAGTGCTGTCCAAGCACCAAAAGAGGCCAATCTGACCATCAGAAGCATTACGTCTTATACTGTTAAAGTACGATAAGAGGCACATTCAGACTGCACTGCCGCTGACCATCCTCAAGCGTACTTGTGGCAGCCCCCCTGTGCCCAGTGTAAAAAGACACTGGCCCTGCGCAGCTCCTCCTCCTCGCCCATGCCACACACTTTGGACCTCACTCCACACTATAAATGTCTTCACTATCGGACGGATGCGCCCCCCCCCCCCAATTGCTTCTTTATACACTTTACTGCTCTTCTGCTTTGGGAATCAAGGCCTAATTTAATTTCTCCATTCTGCTTTCCGAATTCGCCATTTCAACCAGAACATATGAAGAGGAAGAAAAAAAAAAAAGTGGATTTACAATATAATTGACTTTCCTAATGGTGATTGTTATCAGAAATGGCCTTCCTGCTCCACATAATATCTATTGATAATTCAATCATTTTTAGATCGTCAGCCTGCCGAATGGCCCCAGCCATTTGCTCTCTTCCTTTTTTGACTCTCGGACTGCACTTTATTCTTGTGTGTGGGCTTCAGTATGGGGTTGTGGTGGTGGGGCACTTTCTGCCCGTCTATGCATGGACCCGTCCAATTCTAAAAAGCTCACCAGACCACTGAGGCAGAATGAAAGGCCCACCGAAGAGAGCAACAGGAGATAAGAGAGAAGCCCCTGCTGCTGACGCACAGTCCAGTCCGAGGCCTAAGTGGCAGGACATGGCGCACTACCAACTTTGCTTTCTTTACAATGAAACACCAATGATTAGACCTGACAGAAAATCAATGCGAGGCAAAAAATCAAGAAAGAAAGAAAGAAATAAAGACGACGTGCTGTCAAAGGACGCCATACAGTGCGCCCGTGGTAAATCTGTTAAAACCAATCCAAGCCCCCGGTAATAACATTATAGATATCGACAGACCACTTAGGTGTGATGAGGCTGTTGGCTTCATCACTCCAGCTGGAAAATGAAAATAAATAAATAAATAAATAAAAACAAATAACGCTTAGCTCCAAACGTTCATTTGCATTTATTCGGCCTCCTTCTCCAGTGCTCTTGTGCTGTTCAGCTGTATTTTGGTATTTGGCTTTGGCAGCCACTTTCTGCAATACAGGTAATATTTAATGATGAGCTGATAATGTTTTCAGAAATGTACAAGTTCAATCAACTTTACAAAAATATTGCATATAATAATAATAATAATAATACAATAGTAATAATAATCATAATAGCCTGACGGACTCATTTGTGAAAAAGTTCTCATTGTGCATTATTCACAAGTCTTTCTCACTTGATGTCAGCGTGAACAGTAGTTTGGTCTCAGTTGTAGTTTTCTCAGGTCATTTTTACAGATATGTAATAAAAGCTCTCTTTCATTTCGCAACTGTACACAAACAGAAGAATGACAGCAGCTTCTCCTCTCACATCTAAAAGTCTCTCCTGCGGCTCTCGGATGT
Source organism: Erpetoichthys calabaricus (assembly GCF_900747795.2). Taxonomy (NCBI): domain Eukaryota; kingdom Metazoa; phylum Chordata; class Cladistia; order Polypteriformes; family Polypteridae; genus Erpetoichthys; species Erpetoichthys calabaricus. Next base: position 299,680,428 of record NC_041395.2, read on the forward strand.
CGTTCAGATCGCAGCAGCAAACACCGGAGCAGTGAACGTGGAACTGTACATTAGACATCCTGCAAGACACTGGCTTTAAACCATTCGTTTTTTGTCACCCCGACACAGGATCTTTTTAAAAGACCTCCGAAAGTCATGATTGAAGATGGTGTAAATAACTGGGTTCAGGGAACTGTTGCAGTATCCAAACCAGAAGAAGAATTTGAACAAAGTCTCCGGGACGCAGCAGGAGCCACAAATGGCAGTCAGGCTGTAGGTGAAAAAAAAAGGAAACCAGCAGATGACAAAGACGCCGATGACGACCGCCAGGACAAAGGTGAACCTCTTCTCGCGGTTTTGGCGTCCTTTCCATCGTGAGCCCTTCATGCTGCGCTCCAGCTCCTTTTTGGGCAGGCTGTCCCCAGGTTTGATTTGGCTCAGTTTGGTCTTCCCTTTGCCTCTGGCCTTGCTGCTCTTTGCCTTAATGGAGCACGGGTTGTTGACGTTGTGGTCGGAGGAGGACGACTCCTCCATGTCGATTCCATTCATCTCGCCGTCTTCTCCCGGATCGGCCTCGCCGTTGACGTTGCCCCCGTTGAGCTTCTCGGGACAGTCCTTGTCGGCAAAGCCGTTCTGCTTTTTGTCCGCCTCCTCGTTGTTTCTCTTACTCGGGGGTACTCTTGTTCGCTTCTTGGCAATCTGGTAGATGCGAATGTAAACAAGAATCATGATGATGCATGGGGCAAAGAAGGAGCCTATAGAGGAGGAAATGATGTACCACTTCTCGTCGTTGATTTTGCACCGTGGGTCCTCTCGCACCCCACTTTCCTTCTCTATCGAAATTAAAGGTGGGAATGAAATGACGGCCGAAATCACCCATACGATGAATATAATGCATTTAATTCTTCTAGGTGTCCTCTTCAGATTGTACTCAATAGCCTGGGTGATGGACCAGTACCTGTCAAGGCTGATGGCACAAAGGTGAACAATTGAAGAAGTGCAAAACAAGACATCCAAGGCAAGATAGATCTCACACCACACTTTGCCAAAATACCAGTAGCCCATTAGCTCATTGGCCAAGGAAAATGGCATGACCAAGGTGGCCACCAAAATGTCTGCAGACGCTAAAGAAACTAAGAATAAATTCTGGGGGGCTTTCAGGGACCTGCTGGTGAACACTGCAATCACGACCAGCACGTTGCCAAAGACGGTCAACAGGATGAGAATGCTGACTAAGACGGTGAGCGACACGGTGACTTGAATGGTGTAAGTGGCCCCCTTGTCCTCGGTCTGGTTCGCAGTCCCATTACAGTTACACGTTAGGCACTCCATTGCTGACAATGGCCCCTTCTCCAGCGGCTGCGTCTCTAAGTTGAACATGAAATTTTCTACTCAGCCTCAGCTTGAGGTGGGTGGCTGGGTGGGGGGGTCTTTGTTTGTTTCTTTCTTTCTTCCGTTCTTTTTTTTTTTTTTTAAATGTTATTCTGCCAGCCGTCGGACTTCACTGCCCTCATGTTTATTCTTTTCTTCCTTTGCCCTTTCTTTGCTCTCCGACATGAATGAATCGATGATTTATTCCATCCTCGGGTTCTAAAAGCAACGTAGAGAAGAGTTAGGCGTGCCCGCTCAGTGCCGCTGACATACTGACTGAAGAACGACAAAACTTCACGCGCAAACTAAAATCACACACACAGGCGTGTCGCCCGCTGCAACATGCTAATAGAATCCCACTTACCTGAAACGAGGGGCGGCTAAGCTCCGAGCGCCTGTCGGGCGATTCCTCTCAAGTTTAAAGTCGCCCCTTCATTTACACGCAAGCACTGAAATGACAGCCGATTGAGAGCAGATAGTAAATCCCACAAAAAAAAAAAGGTCTTCTTCTTGTTCTTCTTTCTGAAATCCGCGTCAGTTTCAGCCCTGGCAGATGTAAAGTTCTTAAGCCTTCAAAAAAAAACAAAAACAAACTGTCAATTCGTTTCAACTAAACGACGTTTCTCGGGCTCAGTCGACAGCCTTTAATTCTGTCTTTCTCACGTGGAAATCTGAAATTGAGCAATCCAGTTCATTTTCCAGCAAAGCAGTGGTCCAGCCCCGGTGCCTTCAAGCTGTTAGCTCTTTTATAGCTCTCGAGATACGTTCAGTTTTCAGCAGCAGTCGTCAGAAACCACGTGGAAACAAAGTCTGCGCTTCAAACTAAATAGGAGAGAAAGGCGGGCGGGGGGGAGCAGAAGAAAGGAAAGGACGGAGGGAGCGGAAAGACAAAACGAATGGGAGAGCGGAGTGATCGGAGTGATCGGAGTCCGTGGACCGAGAGTGGCAAAGAGCAAAAAAAGGGCAAACGGAAAGCCGGCGAGTGAAAGGACCGTGCGAAGAAGTGAAAAGTGTGCAAAGGATGAGATGAGAAGGGGGTGATTTTAGCAATGACGGACTTAAAAGAAGAGGTGGTAGAAAAAAAAAAAGAAAACAGGAAAGCGGGATCAGAATAGATGACCGGAAGAATGGAAGGAGCTTGTGATGAATACACACACATAATAAAGAAAGTGCAAGAGGGACGAGATACGCGGCAGAATGAAACAAAAAGGGAGGGGCAGTGAATGTGTGTGTGTGAGAGAGAGAGAGAGAGAGAGAGAGAGAGAGAGGGAGAGAGAGGCGCCGTCACGCCTCTTATTGCAAATGCATCAGAACCAATAGGACCAAAGTGAACCCTGCGATGGACTGGCATCCCGCTCAGGATTCCAGTTTTGCCCCTGATATCCCCTGCGACACTGTAACGGGGTAAGCAGTTTTAGACCATAATGGACGAAGGACCAAAGAGCATGTTGATGGCATGATCTGTGAAAAACACAACATAAAATTAAGTCTCGCTGATTGTCTAAACCATGCAGCGATTTCTGAATGACCTCTCGTGTGCAGATTTTCCAGTCCGTTCCGTTTAGATCGTGGAGGACTTAAGATAAATAACTCACTTGAGTTGGTGAGTATTGAGAGCGGATCTAAGTAGGTGAGACTGCTGTACATTACAGAACTGGGAGAACAAATGTACGCTTATTTAGCACCGTGCATGCCCGTAGTGTGACAGCTTGTTATACTCTGGCATTGTAAACCCGTTAGAGTGGATATAAGACATCGAGACAAATGATTTCTTCATCTGTAAACGTAAAGGGAATAATAGTTTAAAGGGGGCTATCTTGAAGAGATCTTACACACTGATTGTCGGGCTTTAGTTTATTGCAACGTATCAGGAAAAAACAACATTTTGAAGGCAAGTTGTATTACGCACGGCTTTGCTGCGTGTATAAACTGTTTTTTTTTTGTATATAGTGCCTTTCATGATACTTTGACAGTCTGTTCATTTAAGCACACCACATGTACAGTAAAAGTGAATTTGCTTGCACAAAGAACACCAGTGTTAAGTTAACAACACTGCGCTGTAAACAGGGATGTAAAGATAAGTACCTGCCGTTATATATTCACCAATACATAAATCTGAAAAGAAGTATTCTGTAGTTTTCACTGTGACGGCGTGCTTTTCTTTTCCCTGGCGAAAAGAGGAGAATACGTCTAATTACATTTTTTCTATAAAAATGAATTAAGCCAAAGAACTCTGCGGATGCTGTTAAATGAAATCTGAAATCACGTCAGGCGATTCCCAAACAAGAACAGACTTTCACACAGAGAGAATAGAAGCAGCATGTTATTAGCTGCGTGCTGCTTCCAGTAATTTGCGAGCAAACTTCCTGAGCTAACGCGTTAGTTTGGTTTTCGCGAGCCGCTGTTTCAGGACCGTGGACAGAGTGCGAGGATGCAGCGACATCTGCCGGCTGAACGAACACACGCGCTGTAGTTAAACTAACCCACAGGTGAGCATATTGACGAAAAATAAGGCGTCTATTGTAACAAGGTCTGAGATGAATCATTTTAGTAAAAGACTGGTCAGTGATTTTCTCAGCGGGTGGCCGCAGTGTGTGCCAGCGTGACCTGCTCCCTAGGCTCCCGTACACTCGCAGTGCGTCATCCCATTTCAAAGCCGATTTCACTTGAGCCGTGAGACGGCTGTGGAATTACGTAATGTCTTCACACATTTATAATAATAATAATAATAATTATAACTCTTTTAATTTATATAGCGCTTTTCTCAATACTCAAAGCGCTCTCTACAATCTTCTTACTGCAGAGCAGCAACACTACCACTGCGCATTTCTCTCAATGTAGGTAATTCAGGAATAAAACAAATCAAGCAAAAGAACACACCGTTAACATGTTATGTCTTATTACAAGTAAAATACATTAGAAGTTAATTTTAAACCCTCAGTTGTATTCGAATGTCCATTACGAAATCGTGCTTTGCGCAAGAACAGCGCCTCTTGCTCTATAAACGTCATTTACGCACCGGCTATCATGGAAACTTTTCTATTTTCTCATAAAATACATTTGGCTTTGGTGTGTTTGTACACTTGACGTCTTTAAAATCAGAATTTCGACATTTAGGAGATCACCCAAAAAATAAAATGGTGGCGTCCTACCAAAACAGAACGAATGCATGCGCTTTCGTTAAACGGTAAACGGATGGCTTACAAACGGAGTCTGGGAGACTGTGGCCCTCCCGGTTCCGGGATATTTCGTTTATGGGGGTTCTGCTTGGTGGAGCAAACCTCTTCACATAATAGGATTTAATTTGCCAGCTTCGGTAACGTTAGTGACATTTTTCAATTGAGTTAAATGTTTCTTCTTTTAAGCGGCATTTCAATCCAGTATCGGAACTCAACGGTGAAAAGGGCACGGCGAACGGAAGGACGAACGCCAGCGTGTGGACACAGTTACTTCATAAAGCTGAAACTAAGGTTGATATTTAAACGGACGACTTTTAAAATGTAGAAAGACTAAATTGTATGGTTAATATCGGGTGACTGCGGAATCGGCGCTCAGAGGTCATTTTTGAAGTCGGAGCCTCAGCGTCTGTAACGGGCCGGTGCTTCTGATAAATACCAACGGCGCCTTGTTCTTCGTTTCAAACCAATATGGCTACGTTAATGTCAGATTACTGCTAATCTTTGGCTGACGCCTTTATCGAAGACGACGTACAATATCTGGGATACAACTGGTTACACGTCTTTTCTTTTTCTCCAGTCAGGACAAAGGCATGTGAAGTGTCTTGCTCAGGGTCACACCGTGTCAGTATCAGGATTAGAACACTCAACCTCAGGGTTTGAGGACAAAAGCCCCATAACACGACTTAACATGACGCATGGATCAAAGGGAATTCAGAACAACACAGAAACTGTTTCTAAAGCAGAATATCATGACGTTCTCCACCCTGCTTAACCCAGAAGAGCCAGAGCCTATGCAGACAGCAGGGAACAACCCTGGACAGGCATGAGTCCACCGCAGGGCCCACGCATGCAGGGGTCAACTAACTTTAATTGTGCAGGAAAGCCCACCGCAACACCAGCAAAGTCGGGGGCACTGCCCAAAATAGGATAATACAAAAAAAATGGCAGGCATACTTTGCAAAGCTCAACGTTAACGATATTACAGTGAGGCTAATGTTTATTTCATTGGCAGGCTGATTTAAAGTACATTACCAGTAAGAGTTTGCAGGTCACACCATTCTGCCTCATCATTACCTGTCCACTCATTTTCTAAATCCTCTTTTCCAGAGTAGGATTGCCGGGAAGCTGCAGCCAAAACCCAGCAAGATTCGTGTGCAAGGAAAGAACCAGCAAATCTCACGGTGAACACACACTCACACACACACACACACACACACTCACACTTATAAGGGACCAGTTTAGCATCGGCCATCCACCTAACAAACCGCTCTCACAAATACTGGTTCTTTAACGACACAGCATGGTTCTTTACTGGGTTGTGACGTTGCACCATTGCTTGACCAAACACCATGTCATTCTGAGGCCAGTTCTTTGCATATGAAGTTAGTTCTTTGTGCTTTGAAAAACTTCCTAATGTGCAGTAAAAACTGAACTCTTTAATGTTTGGAGGGCTACCTATAGCAGGACACAAACAGAAGAGGGAAACCTGGACTTCATCTGCGTTATTGTACGCAGCACGAGTCCTTTTCAAATCATGAGCCACTGGTATTTCACAAACCTGCTACCATCTGTTCAGGGTATGGAGGACAGGGTCCTTCTGGAATCTTCATAGGGATGGGCCCAAAAATGGTTCCTCTATGTCATCGCTCTGAAGAACCTCTCCAGCACCTTTATTGTTGGGAACTCCAGCCTCATATGCCCCATAAATGTTCTTTTTCACGGTTTCATTGGCTTTACTATCAATCCATCACAATCTGGTCTCCAGTAATGGGGCTAAGCTCCATAACCAAATCTCAAAGAGATGTGTCATGTGTAAAATCGGTGGCCATCGGTATGGCTTCGAGATTCGAGACGGAGGGCGGACACACCACACGCGAGTCCCATTTGTTGCGTGTCCTCCAAGTTTCCGTGTGGATTTTTTATTGCCACGCATCACAGACTTACAGGTGGGGCAAACGGGCCGTGGGTTTGAGTTGTGTGCCCACCAATAAACTGGCACAGCAAGATCACCAATTTGAATGACCGACTTGGGGTGTCTATACAGAAACAAGGCCACCATGAGTCCAGTTTTAACGGTTACTTCAACATTGCCAGGGTTCGTTTAATGCCGGTGGGTTTGCTTTCACTCGGTACTTGAGTTCTGGAAATGGAAGATTAAACAACAAGTAAAGCAAGTCAGTGAGATGGCAGTCAGTTTTATAATGGAGGCGGTAAGTTGCACGGCCCACACTCTTAACAATAACAGTCCGGAAATGGTGCTTAACTGGGTTGTGTGGTTCATCGTCGAACTGGTGATTGAGAGAATTGTTACATTCTGTGAAGGGTAAGACCACACGTTCATTGTATCAAAACAGAATGTAATTAATTGACCAATCAGCTTCATAAGGTGGGGCACGGGGCGTCAACAGTTGAGGTAAGAGCCATTCAACCTCGTGAACCTTTCTGCGATTGCGGAGTAATTAACCAAAATGGTAAGAAGTACAGTATGTTTTAGATATCGTTGGAAAACTTCCATCCATCCATCCATTATCCAACCCGCTATATCCTAATACAGGGTCACGGGGGTCTGCTGGAGCCAATCCCAGCCAACACAGGGCGCAAGGCAGGAACAAACACCCGGGCAGGGTGCCAGCCCACCGCAGGGCGCACACACACACCCACACACACGCCAAGCACACACTAGGGACAATTTAGGATCGCCAATGCACCTAACCTGCATGTCTTTGGACTGTGGGAGGAAACCCACGCAGACACGGGGAGAACATGCAAACTCCACGCAGGGAGGACATGGGAAGCAAACCCTGATGTCCTAACTGCGCGGCAGCAGTGCTACCACAGCACAACCGTGCTGCCCTGGACTTAAAACAAGTCCCTATAATATGTGGACAAAACAAATCTATAATGTCTAGAAGGTTACAGAAATCTCGAACTTAGTGGAGCTGCTGTATGCAGTAAGAGTCCTTTTAAAATTACAAACCCCCTGGTGGTTCACAAATCTGTTATCCCCTGGTTATGGTTTCACTGTGGGACCCTCAGATCTTAAAGGTTCCTTCCAGAACCTTCATGTGGATGGGTCCTTTTGGAAACCAAAAACGGTTCCTCTATGGCATCACTCTGAAGAACCACTCACATTTACTTGTAAGAGTGCGAGGAGGTCCCACCGGCACACAATTCCATTACAGTGACTGCCTCGCATTTCCACCAACATTTCAAACACAGGTCAAACAGACTCTGCACTTTGTGGATGTCACTTCTACAGTTAATCGTTAGGATGAAAGAGTCAAGCAGGACGCTGAACAGAAATCCATCCAATGACGAGCAGGATCACAGGGAAGCTGGGGCCTAATCCAGCAAACGTCCGACGCAGGGCAGGAGCAAACTCCGAAGAATGACTCCATTCACAAAGTCCACCCAAGCAGTCTTATTCCTGCCACACGGTGCAAATTCTAGTTTTATTAAACACAATCAAGCCTCTCTGTTGCAGCACTTGCAAACCCATTAGACTCTTGACTGAAGTGCCTTCTGTGTCGAGTTTTAATGTTCTCCTTGTCCGCATTGTCGCTTTTCTATTAAACTCCGTAAAGTTTATTGCTGAATTTTATTTATTGATCTGAGTGGATGGGAAGTGTGCATGATAGGGGATGGGGCCCGTCACATAGTCTTAAAAATAACCCCAGAACACAAGCAAACCTCTTGAAAATATGGGAAGAAAAAACCTTGAACACTGGGAGAGCAAGGAACTTCCACATAGATAACAGTCGAGCGGCGGAATTCGAATGCAGGACGCCCACCAGGCTCTATGAGAACACGGAGGGGTCGCCCCAAAATGTCGGCTTCATGTAAAACTCAGTCCTGAGTGGCTGTGCTGCAGAAGTGTCACAGCACAATTAGCAAGAGAAAACTGCGGCGATCGGTAACAGCACAACGGAGATATTATATCGCCATAGCCGTCAACGTTCTCCAAACCTCAGTGTACTGGACGCTAAGTGCCGGTTACCTCACTGACCCCCGGAGGTCTGGCTTCAGCACTTCAGAATTGCGGCTGTTTATAATAGAAAATCTTATTAGCGGCGGACATGTTACCTTGCTTTAAACTGTGATATTTACCCGAGAGACTCGTATTTTGGTTTCTGGGTACATCGCGTGGCTTTCCAATTTATTTTACCTAACACGAAATGAGCAAGCGTACCCCCGCGAGACTGAAAAGTGACAGCAGCCGCACACTTCCGCCGCGCCTTATTTGGATTCCAAGCCGCGCCGTCGTTTGCCGGATGGGACAGCGAGGCGGTCGGCACGGAAACTAATTATAACTCGGAAAACTACTTTTAATAACGCGATCGGCAACATGACAGTCCCCTTTTAATATACAGCCCTGTTATTTTTGTTATTTAGCCGTTCATTCTTCGCACCTTTTAAGATGGTGGTTTTACATTAAATGAGTGCTGATATTTTAAAGTCGAGACAGCAGGACGGAGGGGCGCACAGACGCATCAAATAATGCACTTGTTCAAAACCAGGCTAACATTTGCGATTCCGAAGTCTTAACGTGAATAGCCAGGAAGCACCGGGGGACTGCTTAGATTTGGTGGGCGGCACTTCTCTAATAGCCACGCGAAATGATGACTGAGCCACCCACAGGGCGACATTGGCTCTGGCGTGTTGTCTATGGAATCCTCTAGGAATTAATAAAGATAAGAGCACGGAAGTGAACTTTTTTTGTAAAACTCATTAAAAAAAGTCTCCGTACTTGACTCGAGGAGTCAAAAAAGGTGCGAGTGTTTCAGCATCCTAGCGCTAGGACTTGTTCGCGTGTTCTCCTGGTGTGCGCATGCGTTATATCACTGAGTGGCGAATCGGACAGAGCCGCCATCGGTGTGACCGTTCGAACTGGCGTCCCGTCCAAACCCGGCTTTAGCCTCATACCCCCACTGCAGTCATCTTTTTGTAAATGTTGAAATGTTTTTTTTTCAAACGTGGTAACGAATGAATTCTCCGTTTCCAGCCTGCGATTGTTCAGATAATAGTAAATATAAAAAAACAAGAACAGGTTTTTGTTATGAGTTGTTATAAACCGTTATATTATTATATTATTTTGACTGCCGTCAGGCCGTATAATACCTTAACGCCTATATATTTAAATAAACTGGGTGGTGTGGAGAAGCCGTGGTTTGATTATTTCCCACATTATTCTTTTCCAGGTACTTCCGTTTCCTTCTTTATGTCGGGTTGACTGGCGCCAGTCTTTCTTTCTTTCTTTCTTTCTTCTGGATCACCGAAGTCTTAAGTGACGATGTCAGGGCCGGATGCCTGGGTTGAAGTCTCTGCGCTGCGCCGCCTGCCGGGGAGTGAGAGCGTTGCGTGTGCTGTCAAGTCACGGACTGATACTTCATGTCAACCTGAAGACCGAAGGTACAGGTGCGGACCTCCGCGACCCCCACTTAGATAAAGAATGGAGGTTTATGAACATTTTTAGGTAGAACTTTTATATTCCCGCCAGTTTGTGCTACATTTAGTGGGCGCCTGTCTGAATTTCTGTTACTATAAGCGGGTTAGAAAATGGACGGATAGCTTGATGTTGGCTTTTTAATCCCGTTTATACTCGGCTCACACTTACCAAAGTAGCCCACGCGTGTCTAGACGTTCATTCTTAGCACACACTGACTTAATCTGATACGCCGTGTTTGTGAATTCCCACTCGGTAGTAGAGAGCGGGTTCGCCACACACCCTGCTGCCTCGCTGCTCCTCTGGCGTGGGTTCGAGTCCCATCTGCGTCGCGTTTCCTTCTACATCGCCAGACCGGTGACGGGATTAAAAGTAAAGGAGCCAAAGTAATTCTGCAGGGCGATGTCATATGGGGAACCATTTTTTGTTTCATAAAAACGCCATCTATCTAAAGGTTCCAAAAAAGTCATATTATTTCGAATCGTAACAAGGCTCTATTAATAACCATGAAGCGATGATGCCAATTATTTCGTAACACTGCCGTGGTTAAGAAAATTTATAAATGGACAGATGATAACAGATATTTGAAATGCATATCGGTTCTTGATTTTAGGAGGACCCCTGCTGCATATAATAACTCAGGCTAACTTGATGTTTTCTTCATTCGTTGTAGCCTGCTTGGTAGCCTACACGTTGCAGATTTGGGGTTTGTGCATATGCTAAGAACATTTCAAAAGACAAAGAACCGACTTCATATGTAAATATTCCTTCCCAGAATGAAACAGTTCTTTGTCAAGCAATATTTCTATGAGGACCCACACAAACCCGTAAAGTGCCATTAAAGCACCGTTATTTTAAAAAGTGTACATCGTGTAACGGCCACACGTGTTCCGTTTAGGGTGCCTTCAAAAGGGTCATCGCTGTGAAGAACCACTTGGCACCTTTGCTTTTTACAATGAATTGGCGACAAAGGTCGAGAAGGATGTATCACTTAAAATGACAATTTCACAATTATTGCACCTGTTGAAAACAAAGTGTCTTTTAAAATTGGTGGTAACCGCTGCAAGGGCTACAGGAGAAAAGGGGGCGACGCGGGTAATGCGGGCACCCACTTTGTATTAATTCAGTTCCACTCACTGAGTGCGGGCGCAGGGCACTGTGAAAAGTCCGCAGGGAAAATGCAAATACAAACTCTACAGATGACTAAATAAAGAATTACGCCCATTTTGGATAGGATTAGCTTCACAACAAGAGGTGGGATGAAGTAATTCTTACCGAAGTTAAATCCGAATCAGTCAGGACTACGCGTTCAGGTCTAAGTAAAGATAACGGAGAATTTTACAATCTATAAAAAGTCTATAAAGTAAATCTAGTACAGTGCGAATCGACGAGTAAGTAAAATTCCGTTATATGAATAAGATTACAGAGGTCCTCCGGTACTAATTACGTTACTTTACACCTAAACGGGAGATTCGTTAAACACGGAGAAACTGATTAGCATACATGGACACCGACAACATCTATTTATTAATTGTTGTGTTAGAACGAGGGGTCGGGGTCGGTGTTTTTGTAAGGGATTTGTAGTAACGGGGTACTGAGAACTAATCAGAAGCCAAGACCCCGGTAAATCAGGCAGGCGATTCAATAAAGGGGATTGTCCAAGCACTAATAAATCGAATTTACTACAATGTTTTCGTTACGGATTTCTTTGATGTTCGCCATCTTCTGTCACTCTCTCGGTATTTGCATCCCACAAAACAGGGAAACCTGGAATTAAAAGTGCGTACGTAACACGTAGGGAACCCGCAATTTATTGTATTGTTACAAATACATCCCTTTGACCTGATATAAAATAAACTTGGCAAGAACAATGAATGCATGCAGATTCACTCCTCAATCAAACCACTCAATGGGCACTTCCATTAACTCTAATTATCCAACTCCCTTATGGGGGTCGGGCTACTGGTAGTCATGTCGTGATGCCTAATCCCACCACACCATTAGATGATTCAAATCTTTAGGAGTCCCGGGGGCTGCCCGTGTTCATGGCACCCTAAATCGGGACTTGCCGCTCTTTCATGTATCCGGTGTCCTGGGTTCAAGTCTAGCGCCCGCTTGTTAGCCGTGTGAAGTTTGCAGTTCTGTCCTGGCTGACGAGTTTTTAGTCCGAGGTGCGGAAAGACTTGCTGCTTCATCGCTGACTCTAAACTGAAGTTGCGTGGGTGAGCCCTGTTGTGCCGTTGAGTGGTGCCCCGCTCAGGATAGTTTTCAGACTGGCGCCCAGTGCCGTTGGGGAGGCTCTGCCCCATTAACTGGAATTGGCGGGGTTGGGGAAGTTATGTTGTGCTTACTGCGCTTTAACAGGACCAGTTATATACTGGCTTGACGCGAATGTGTCCTCCGAGGGCGCCCAGATTAAATCGTTAACTTGTGCGGAATTATAATGTTGGTTGCGAAAAGATATGCCACCAAAGGTGCAATATACAACAATAAGCGCTTACAGCATCGGGGAAGGCGCTATATGAAATGTATCACCAATATACAACAATAAGCGCTTACAGCATCGGGGAAGGCGCTATATGAAATGTATCACCAATATACAACAATAAGCGCTTACAGCATCGGGGAAGGCGCTATATGAAATGTATCACACTATTACTTTAGGTGATCACCAAAGGCGGATGTAATGTCTGCAGGGTTGCTTGGTAGATCAATAAATAGCCAGCTGGATGATCCTTGTATTATTATTATTGTTTTCAATCTTATTCATTACTTCACGTTTTACAAACAAGCGTGTTCCACGTGCACTGCATTTTCTTAACAACACAATTTCAAGTCGAGTGTGACTGTCGTTCACATTGTGCCATCAGCACTGCGGGTCTGCAAAATGAACACATCCATCTCCCCATCTAGCGGCAGAAATCAACTGTGCACAGGCTCGAGGAGCCGACGTGTGTTTATCATCCCTTCAGTTTTTATATCTGGGATTTTTATAAAATCCCACTCAGTAGATAGACATTTCATTTAACGTGAAAAAATTCCGGGCTAATGGACATGCGCGTTACTACTCGAGTGGGCTTCGCGGACTTAAAGCGCCAACGAATGAACTTCGCGCCCGGGACTGAAGGTTACAGAATGGACCGCTGAATAGCGCAGATGATTGGAGAGGATATAAGACGAGACTTGGAGAAGAAGGTCGAATAGTGGGAGAGGCTAGCCGTGCTCATGGTTAGGAAATATCTGAACACTAGAGAGGAGGCCACTGTCGGATTGGCACGTCCTTAAAAGCGACTACGGCATTAAAGACCGAATGGCGGGGCAACTCCGACTGATCTTCCAGCAAGGTGGATAAGCCCAGTCAACAATAATAAATAAATAAATAAAGTTGAAGAGTTTAAAACGAAACTAAGGGTGTAAATAATAATAATAGTAACTATTATTATTATTATAAGTCTTTCCCAGCTTCCTAAGCCTTACAGCCGTTCCACTATACCAGTGCCCTTCATACACCCGCGGTGCATTTGGTGTACTGTGTCATGTCAGGATCACAAAGCAAACGTGCGGTTTTTGCGGCGCCTTTCCATGATGAATACACTCATTAAAATTTTTACACTCACGGTGTTTTCATAATTTTTTACATCGGGAAAACTTAAGTGTTCAGGACTACACGAGACGTCAGCTCCGTGGTTCTATATAGTGCCTTTCCAAAGTGAACTCCGCTGTAAGAAGCACTTTTTTGTTTAGAAGTGGACGTATATTTGTGAGCTTTACTAAAATGTACTCACATATTTCCAAATAATCACACACATGAAAAATGTGGGATAAATTAGTAGAAGTAATAATACGTTTTGTTATATAGCGCCTTTTCCAACAGGGGAATGACAGTAGTTAAATAATATCGGATGCAAAATAATACCCGAATAAAACACTCACTAAAGACATAATCATGAAACATAAAGCCGTGAATTTTAATTAAAAAAAACAATAGGGCAGAATAAAATACGAATACGAAAACCCTGAACAAATAACAATGTGTACAAACGCAAATCTTCCTGAACACTTGAACAGAAGGCTTAAACTGAAAGAGGAGTCAGGAAGTCAGGGTGAGTTAATTGCCTTCCTGAAGAAACGAGTTTGAAGTTGTTTTTTGAAAGAATGACTCGAGTCGGCGGATCTCATTAATTTCGTGAGGTCGTTCCAAAGTCTGGGCGCTCTAAAGTTGAAGACATCTGTCAACCATAACAGCGCAGGTTAGCTGGGGGCACAACTAGATGACCAGAATGGGTGGGCTTTAGTGGGCGGACAGGTGATGGAGCCTATTACTAATGTAGAACTGTGCAATGCAAATTACAGCTTTCCAGATCATTAACGGAACGTTATATTGAAAGACACAGGGAGCCAGTAAAAAGTTCAAAGAAAATAAATAAAATACTTGGGATGATTTGCACCTCGGTCCTTGACGCTTAGGAAAAGAAAATAATCAACAAAATACGAGTAATTTAATCGACGAGGTGCGCGTTTTACAGATGTGTTTTGTGATCTGAAAAACAAAGATGGCTCAACACAGCTCAGCTAGTTAATGCACTTTAAACGTGTAACAAATTCTGAGCAAGTAAACTGTGTCTTCGCTTTCTTGGGGTGTCCTGGTCCCTGCGTGCCCACTGATGCTAGGATTGGCTCCGGCTCTCTTCTCCGGTGTTGGTTCGACTCTTGGTGTCTGGTGTGAGGGATTTGGAGACACGCGTTACTCTTCTGCGAATCCTAAAATATCAGCACCACACGTATTGGATGAACAAAGCAATGACATACTTCAAATTGAGCTCTCTAAAAACCGGAGATCACGCGCGATTTTCACATACTTTCAAATATTACAATTAACAGTTTCCTAATTTCTAGTTAAATTTCGCAACAAGCGCGGAGTGAAAAGCTCTTCACGATCCAGTGGACCCCCCAGCCAGTCAACCAGTCAGGTCAGGTCAGCCGGGTGTGCGGCTCCGGCCTATTAGAGTACAGTTAACCTCGCGACTTGTTGCACTTTAAAGGGCGGCCTCAACACTCATTAGCAGAGTATTTAAAACGTAAGGCCGACGACATTACACAATTCTGTCACCAAACACATTTCAGCCCCAAGCGGCCACTTTGAAACGTGGCTATTTATATTTTGCTAAGTAGCCGCAAAGAACCGAATGTCAGCGTGGGCTCTTTACCAGTGTCCGTGACTGCCGCACTTCAGAGAGGCGACTTCAAGAGGCTCCATACACGCTGCCCTTTCCGTCTCTTCTGTTGTTTTCGACTGCTCTACATCAAAAACTCAAACAGCGGCACTAAAGCAAGAAAGGCGCCACTGACACGTGGTAGTTAAGAGCGCACGCGCACACACACACACGCGCACGCGCCTGGCTGTATCTCAGTGTGCCTCACTTAAGCAAAATTTGGCATTTCCACGAAAATAAACCACTCTGTGATGACAATAAATTCCTTTTTGTGTACATACACATTTGGTTTGGAGGGTTAAACATGCTGAAATGCTGGACAGCTCCCAGAAACGGGTTCAAACTTCCAAAAAAAGTTACACAGAGCCTAGGAAAATGTGTTCAGTTCCTTTGGAAATTTTCACGTCATTGTTACACAACACTGAGATTTAATTTGATTTGTCTTACCGTGACTTTGATGAACCGAACAAGACCTTTTAACCTGTAACTCTGCATCATTTTTGTCCGTTTTCTGCTACTTTCATTTAACTGACTAACTTCATCATCCTTCACTCAGTATTCATGTTCTGCCCCTCCAAGTAAAGGTCAGACTTGTCTATTTCAGAATTTTTACAACTGGAGAATTAGTTAAGTTGGACACATATGTCACAGCAGAAGAAATTGCAAAGCTCAGAAACACTTTGGCCAAAAATGCACTTTGAATGTTATTCTTATTTTCACAAACATTATAAGAGTGTCAGTGAGTGTGTCGGGACCACCCAGCAAAAAAAATGCCACGAATTATGTACAAGTAGGCCGTCTTGTTTTACTGTTTTGAAGCTGTACAAAAACAGGACTCTTTTTCTGTGCTTTTGCCGTTTTCGGATAGGTCTCCATAGCATACATCTCTCTATTATATAAAAAAAATCTTGGGTCGAGACGTGATTTTCTCGGAGACACTTTAACGTCCCGCGAGACAAGGAGGACAGCTGCTGCACAGGCTTTTAAAAGTTGGAAGCGCTGCGCGACATGCAGATCACGCGGAATGGCAGCAGCCTCAAGCAAGCCAGCTGATGGAGCATAGAGAAGGTAAAAAAATGTATTTGTTTGCCATCAGGACCGTTCTTAGGCATAGGAAAAGTAGGCGACCGCCTAGGGCCCCCACTGCCAAGGGGGCCTCGATGGGTGCTTTTTTTAACCAAATAGCCTACAACTTACAGGTCTATATATTTCAGAAGTACAAATTTTCTCCGGTGACAGAATTATCAATATGGTTACGCGCGAGCAAAGAGGAAACAGTGACAACGACAGGCAGAATCGAGGTGATGGAGTGGTGGGTGGGGCCCCAGTGGGAGGGCACTGATCATCCACCTCGCCTTCCTCCAAGCGTCTGCGCAATCGATCACGCTATAAATAGCGGAAGCTGGGAAGATAAAAACCATTCCACAAAGCGACTCGACAGTGGGTGGTTTGCTCCGTCCCCCCGTCTGCTCTGCTATAATTATACATGTAGGCTATCTTTTCCATCGACTAGTCGCATTATCATTAGTCTGTGTATACATGTTCACGAGTTCTATCTGGCACTAATATAATCAAGAACACTGGTCTATGATCTACTGTACCATCAGTATTTTTGTATGTACCAGTGAGTAATCATTAGCTAATAACGCAACTTGATTTTGTCCTCCCTGTTTGAAAATGAAGCGAGCTCGTCAGTCTGGTGCCGCTAAACGTAAGAAAAAAGCCACTGAACAGGCTTTTATTGCTTCGCAAAGAGGAGCTCTGTTGAACTTTGTCGCTCGCAAAGATGAAGGTTCTAGCCTTAACACTAGTGGCAGGGACATAAATATCTCATCTGAGGTCCATTTTGCAACTTCACAATTCAGTTTTATCCTCAGCTTCCGGGGCCCCCCTACCTATGCTCCATGTCTAGGGCCCCCAAAAACGGGTTTCGGGTTTTGGAGGAGCGACCGCGTCTCCTTGGGGTGTGTTCAGCCCCCCTCTTCACAGGCAGAGACGCGAAGTGGCTGGCACGTAGTATGCCCCTGGATTGGGGGTGGGGGTGAGTGAAGCAAGCAGGGGGCAAAGACCCATGTAAGACACTAACATGCACAGCATTCATTGTATTCCATTCACCATGTACCTGTAGAACTTAGTGAATGAGGACTTATTGTACTTTATTTTGATATTTATATTCTGTTTTTATGCTACATGCTTATTTTTTTTATACTTGCTCTTGGTGTTACTTGTAAAGTTGTCACATAAATAATTTCCCTTGGGATTAATAAAGTTTTTCTGATTCTGATGGTATTTGTATCATTTTGAAGGGCAGATCTTAATTTGTCTGAAGGTATACAGAGGTTAGGTTAGGAGCACACGCTGATACAGTGCATTGCTGCACACACCACATGACAAATCAACTCAGGATCCCCAGATTAGGACCCAAGTGCAGCCATGCAATGGGTGACACCTCAGCACCACACTTACAGTTGGTAAAGAAATTATACCATATATCCATATTGACACATTTAGAGTTGCAAGATTCAAAAACGTCTTAACAAATATAGAACTACAGACAGTGGATCGTGGTATTGTTTGAAAGCTGAAACAGCCCTCTCTTATAGTAGATAAGCGCCTGTCCACCCAAATGTACACACTTGAATCAGGACGTTGAAGCCAGCGGGTGCAGGTGTTGTCATGATGCTGCAATCTGGCCATCTTTGAGGGAGGAGAGAAACACACTGCAATGTGATGTTAGGGGATTCAATACAACATTTTAATGGCAAAACATCCATCCATCCATTTTCCAACCCGCTGAATCCAAACACAGGGTCACGGGGGTCTGCTGGAGCCAATCCCAGCCAACACAGGGCACAAGGCAGGAACCAATCCTGGGCAGGGTGCCAACCCACCGCAGGACACACACAAACACACCAAGCACACACTAGGGCCAATTTAGAATCGCCAATCCACCTAACCTGCATGTCTTTGGACTGTGGGTAATGGCAAAACAATTTATTATAATTATAGTAATGAGGGAACAATGACTTCATGATTTTTTTTTTTTTGGTTTAATTTTGCATTATTGTTCAGTCCCACCAGCAGGTCAAAAACAATGGAGCAGAGTTTAAAAGGTTAATGTCAACGTGAAAACACATTTCAGTAAAGGCTCCGAGTGTAATGAAACCTGATGCCAATATCCGCCCAACGAAAAGCCAGCAAACGTTCTTGCCTATCTTGGTGTTTAGTGGCCATCCTTATACAGTATATCCAGCTGCCCACCCCAGGAGAGTCAAGTATCTCTGCAGCTTGGAGCCTCCACCCTGGAGCTCCAAGTTTGTGGAATTGACTTAAAGGACAGTTGTAGCGGCCAACACGCTCTCCCAAACCGGCAGCTACACCACCAAGACTCGTGGCCTGGCAAGATGAGGACGTTAGACCTGACAAACTGTACTTCTTCCAAATAAACTTCCTCCAATTGACGATCAAAAATAAGCCAGAAAACAAACAGTATGCAAAATATTGATAAAGAAAGAAATGAACAAACGCCAAACAATATATATATATATCATACCCCAACCAACCCCGACTTAATATTCAACTCCAAAAGTGTCCGGCGAAAAGTAATAATAAAAAGAAAAAGTGCAGCATAAAGTCAATATACAATACAAACCCTCCTTTGACCCCACACTGAACACAAACTCAATAAGACACACAGAAAGTACGAAACACACATAAAAGTCCAGAAGATTTAACAGACAATGGGTAATGTTTGTGAACCTGATTCAGCTGGAAAAATAGTCCTACGGAAAGTACACGGATGATAATGATGGCTTGCTCCTCTCCCCAAAGAACAAGAAACAGTCTCACCGCGCTTGTCCTCGGTATGTGGCGTGATCCAGAACCCCGGGGTTTTGCGGTGCAAAGCTGTCATTGTCAGATGTTGAAAGTGGCAGGTAGACAAAGGTGTGAGTGATTTGAAGCGGTGTTTTCTCCTGTCTCTGTAGCACAATGGCGGTCTAGTAGAACGAGATGGTTTCTTATTTTAAATAACGACTGATCAGATACAGGAGATGGGATTGACAGGACCAATTATCGTGAGGGGCCACGGTTCCGCAGAGTTATCCTTCCCCCCCATTGTTTCCAGGGGAGCATATTTAGATAGACACACACAGACACCATGTAAACAGGACAACGCTACGAAAGACGGGACTCAGCACAAAATACATTTACGACGACATTAATCATGTAGCGCCGCTACACAGTTGCCATTATTTGAGTCAGATCACCATAACACAACCCTAATGGTTAACCTTAGTGTAACCGTGCAGAGCTCTGGAGGTCTGCAGCTCACACTGTTGGTGCCCATTGAAGTCAACTCCACCACCTATTTGGAGCACCATGGTGGGCACCGAGATATATTCTTTCCTCAGGCAGTCTGTTTTACTCGAGCATCTTGAAGTGAGCCTTGGACGTTGTGTGTCTTTTTCTAATACAACTGATTTCAATTTCTTTGGAGTCACACTAAGTATCATTCACTGTTTGTAGAAACAGCACAAAATGGGTCCCCGCTTGCTTTAAATGCCAACAGCACTCACTGAGGTAATTTCTGGGGTATCTTGTCATTACAATGTGACCACCAGTTGGCTTTACTTAAAAAGAACATGATTTGGGGGGAAAAGTTGCCATTGCACATCCACCTTAAGTGGATTTCACTGATTCCGAATGTGTCTGTAGGCTTTGCATACAGTATACATAATTAAAATCGATTTGTTGGATGTCATAATAATTAGATTCAAAGCGAACATATCTCCTTATCCGGGAATCACCAGTCACAATGCTGGCAAACAGACGGGCCTTCCCACATCAAGTGTTTCAATGAAGGAGAAGGGTTGGGTTGGGGATATTTTTCAGTTTTTCTTTTGGCAAAACAGTTATAATTAAAAGCATTTCAACCAAATATTCATTTGCTTTTCACTACAGCACACAATTTTCCTGTCAGTTTAAAATGCAATACAAAAGCGTAGTACATTTTAATTCGTGGCCATGGATAACACCTCAGAAACAAAAGCCAAGCAAATCTACCGCATTTCAATTTAAGAGCATGCGTTCAACTTACCAAAACCAAATTCAATCAAATCGCCAATCAGTGTCAGAAGGTGGGCCAAGGGGTGTCAACAGTTGGGGTAAGAGGCGTTTCAGTGACGAGCGTGTTCACCCAGGCTGGCGAACGGGGATTTGATGAAGCAGGGGATCCGACCTCTCATTGAACCGGTGGAAACTGGCGATTTTCTTCCGTGTCAACTGGTTCCTAGAAATGGCAAGTGTAATAAAAGCAGCAACAGAAGAAGACTTTCCAGCTGTTACAGTGACATCTTTAGTGTGCATTCACAAGCTAATGTACCAAAGTGTCTGCAGCATACAATTATATAGATAATCAACCAGGACGTCCATACATCAGTATTCCTAAATATGGTGTGTAAATACTAGCAGCTGAGGATTACAGTACCGGCTCTTGATAAGCTTCCTGATGCACTGGTCAAGACTATCACAAGAAGTATAAAATGATATGATGAAAGGCAAGCATAACACATTATATAGACAACACAAGAATAAAGTTTCTGCGGTGGGCTTGCGCCCTGCCCAGGGTTTGTTTCCTGCCTTGCACCCTGTGCTGGCTGGGATTGGCTCCAGCAGACCCCCGTGACCCTGTATTAGGATATAGCAGGTTGGATAATGGATGGATGGAAGAAAGTTTTCCAGTGATATCTGAAACATACTGTACTTCTTACCATTTTGGTTAATTACTCCGCAATCGCAGAAAGGTTCACGAGGTTGAATGGCTCTTACCTCAACTGTTGACGCCCCGTGCCCCACCTTATGAAGCTGATTGGTCAATTAATTACATTCTGTTTTGATACAATGAACGTGTGGTCTTAAGTTGAAATGCAATGCACTTGGAGGAGGCGCCTAGCAAAATCCAATTACATCTGCTTTGCTTTTAGTTATGACACGCGACATACGGACATGAATTGAAAGTGACACGGACATTGTGAGCCGTACCGAAAAGTAATCGATCATTTAGTGGACATGTCTTTTAATTATGACATGACAAATAAAGCCGTGCTGAAATTAAGTGCGCCACATGCATAGGCATTGCATTGCAATGTAGTTAACACGTTGAATTGCTTTTAATTTTGGCATGAAGAGTCTAACATACTTTTCTGCAGCTGGGTAAAGCCTGTGACTTGCAACACCGCAGGAAAATCAATTCTAGTTATGCCTCTTGTTCACATCACTATGGAGGAGTGCAATACAATTTTTAAAAACGTGACGAGCTGCATATTTTCCATATAAAGGCACACCAAAACACGCCATTGTGTGCATTACTATGTCAATCCCACCACAGAGAAAGTCGCTGCTGCCACCCTACCCCGAACTGTTACCTAGCACCGGCCTCATCCCAGCTATGCATATGCACACTTCCGCTCGAGACCTTTATTCAAGTGCTAAACGCCAGACAGACACATGTGGAATTAATTCATGGAAGATGTCTAGGGCCTGTCTGGCATCAGTAACTTCTTGCTTGAATGGCACAGAGTTTGCTGGCAGCAAGATGGAATTTATTTGGGAAATGAAGCACTGCACTTCTCTGCATAATTCAATTCCACTCGTCACCGCTTATTAACATAAATGAAGTTAATTTGCATTAAGTGGCAGTATGGGAAATGAAAAATAAATAAATAAAAACGTGCTGTTAAGCTTGGACATTCTGGCTTCATTTGTACCAGCACACTTTCGATGAGAAGATGAGATCATATATAACAACGTTTAACTTGGAGAAGTTCATTATCTATTGAGAAGTTTACATACGAGAAGTATATTTATTTTTACTTATTTATTTATAAAGCACTTTAAAAACAACATCAAGGCTGACCAAAGTGCTGTACAATAAAACCCAACATATCAGACACACAATAACCAAAAGGATATAAGAAACAGAAACACATAAGAGCTGAAGAAATGCATAATGAAAAAGTACACAGATAGTGAACATGTCACACTGGGCTAAAGGCCATGGAGTAAAAGTGTGTTTTTAAATCAGATGTAAAGACAGCAAATGAAGGAGCCTGTCTAACGTGCAATGGAAAATCATTCCAGAGTTTTGGAGCTACAACTGAAAAAGCCCGATCACCTCGAAATTTGCATCGTGTCTTAGGAACAAGAAAAAGCATCAGGTCTGCTGACCTAAGACAGCGAGAGAGACGGTACATAAGGGTGCAGCAATTCCGACAGATAAAATGGGGCACAACCATTAAAGGATTTAAAAACAGATACAAGGATCTTAAAATGGAATCGAAAATGAACTGGAAGCCAGTGAAGGGAAGCCAATATTGGGGTAATGTGCTCTTGCTTGCTTGTAGCAGTTAAATATCGAGCAGCAGCATTTTACACCAGCTGTAGGCGAGCAATGGAGACCTGGCTCTTTCCAAAAAGAAGCGCATTGCAGTAATCTAGACGAGAGGTGATCAAACCATGGATCACTGTTTCAAGGTTGCGTTTAGACAAGACAGGCTTGATTTTTGACAGCCGCCTCAACTGGAAAAAGCAGGATTTTACCACTGTGTTCACATGGCTGTCAATTTAGTCAAAGTAGAATCAATTTTCACACCTAAATTTGTGATCATGGATTTCTCAAATTGAGCCAGAGTAGAAAGGTCGATGCAGGGGGTCTCACTGGTGCCATTGGGTCTAAATAGCATGTCTTCTGTCTTGTTCTCATTAAAATTTAGAACATTTTTTATTGCCATCCAACTTCTTATGTCAATAAGGCAATCAAGCAGGGGCAGGACAGAGCATGGACCAGGGTGCTTCAGAAGGAAATAAACCTGACAGTCGTCCGCATAAAGACAAAAGGAAATGCCATTTTTCTGGAAAATAGCGCTGAGTGGCAGCAGGTACAAGGAGAACAGAAGAGGTCTCAGGATGGAGCCCTGTGATACCCTTCAGGGGATAGCAACAGAGATGGAAGTAAAATCATCACTGCGGACACTAAAAAAATCTACCTGAGAGATGGGACCTAAACCATTGGAGAGCTGAACCTGTGATGCCCGCCACTGCTCCAGCCTGGAGATGAGTCTATAGTCATGGTCTATAGTGTCAAAGCCAGAAGCATAAGTAGTACACAGTCACCAGAGTCCAATATTAAAAGAATATCATTAAAAACCCTTAACAGAGAGGACTCAGTGCTGTGGTGAGTTTTAAACCCAGACTGGAACACTTCCAGTATTGCATGTTCGTCCAGGAAGGACTTCAGTTGGGTGTAGATCACCTTGAGTTTGGACAAAAAAGGTAGCTTTGAAATAGGCCTAAAGTTTGACTTAACACAGTGGTCTAGACCCGGTTTTTTCAGCAGATGTTGCATATGTAAAATTTTTAGGCACCACACTAGAGGTTAAACTACTGTTAATAATAGTAAGAATAGAAGGACCCAAGGTAGAAAAGACCTCCTTAAGAAGTCGAGGAGGGACAACATCAAGGGGGGAGTCAGATGGCTTCATACTGGAAGCCAGCTGCTTTAAAAAGGGGAGAGTGACAGGCTCGAAGTGGTCAAACACAGCCAAACAGGGTATTGAAATGGATGGATCATGAGAAGGTGGTGAAATGAGGTCCTGGTGCTTAAAAATAAAATAAAGAAATTTATCGCAAGTTTCCCTAGAAGCTTCTAGATAGAGAGGTTCATGAACATTAAGAACAGAACTCAGTGTGTTAGAAAGTACACAGGGTTGTGAGAGTTAAGAGCCAATAACTTCAGAAAAAAATGTTGATCTAGCAGCTTTGAAAACTTTCTGATAACACCACCAACGTTCTTTCAAAATTTCAAAAGAAACCTGCAACCTGTCCTTTAGATAGATAGATAGATAGACCTCCATTCAGCTCTCCTGCATATCATTTATGATTTCTTATACCTAGGACTTCTGATATGTTTAACTAGTTTGGGACTTCACATAATACTTAAATCGGAGGTGCGTTTCTGGAGTATCCCATTCATCTAAAGCTGAATGATGAAAATGAAAAGATTTTGAAATGTGTGATGTAAATGAGGTCAACAGATCATGGAAGCTTTTCTGTTAAGAGGTTTATGAAGGCGGCACAGGTGCAAATAAAGGACGGCCATGTTGGAATGTCACATATAATGAAGACACTTCTTTATTTAGGATTCTCCACAACCGTGACCTCCCGTTTTGGAAAGATATCTTAAGGGTTTTGGAGATGTCCACCCATTTATACCATATCTAGAAAAGAATTAAATCTGCACGTGACAGATTATGTGTAATTACCAAAGCGGCTTTGGGCTCGTTTGTCTTTGATAAAATAGCAAAGCGACTACACAGCCCCTCACCGTCAGCGTGGGCTTTTCAGCTGCATGTGGCTTCATGATGTTGTAATGATACCATCTGGTGTTATTGGCTATATGCTCTATCTTATTATAGAGCAAAGCCATAAGAAAACCAACCCAAAACAACTATGTGCACAGAGATCCAGAAAGAACATTAACTTATTTAGATCTGTAACATTCTCCATTAATAACTCTAAACACCACCAACTGGTTCATGATTTTAAAGGTCTCTTATTGCATACAATAACACAAGCTCAGTGCCGGTGCTCTTGCTCCTTTCGATTCTGCTAGGGAGCCCACCGTACGTTAAGGATTTGCCCACATCCACCTATTAGGAATCTCTTCAAAGCCCCAGAAAACAATTTCATGGACAAAGGACTCTTTCCAGAATGAAAAGGTTTTTGGACGAGCAATGGTTCAAGGAGGATCCTCACAACACAGTAAAGTGCCATTGCAGAACTAATATTTTGAAGAGTGTATGTGTGGGAAAAAAAAATTAGAAACACAAAAATTCATTGGAAATAATCACATAACGCGAGAGAACACAAAATGCACGTTTAACCCTTAGTTACCCACGCTGGTGTATTTTGTACACCGATCTCAATTATTTTTGTCCAAAGTCCTTTTACTTGAACCTGCCGGCAGCATCCCCCATCTATCCTCAGTACAGTGTGGCAACGGTGTTATAAGTGGATGCTCCGTCACAAGTTCCATATGGTGCAGTTGGTACACCACGCGGGTACTTACGTGTGTATGACAATGACGACATGTTCTTCTTGGAATGACTTTGTCTGCAAAGAACATTCAACAACTGAAGTGAAACGTGATGCATGTGCCAATCCTGCAGTGGATGAACGTGTGACTGGTGACGAATGAACACTGGAGAAGTGGATCAGGTTTATTTTCAGATAGTCCTAGACTGTCATACTAGTCAGTAATAGGATACTGAATTACATTAAAAACATACAATTTAAAACTATTGTAATACTTTACATTACAATCTCACAGTATGCATATAAATAGCCATTTTAACAGAGGTGCATAAAGTACTTATGAGATGAAATGGTGCGAGTAGTTAGGGTTAAGAACTTAAGAAATATGACAACCGAGAGGAGGCCAGTCAGTCCATCAAGCTTGTTGGTTCAGTTAATAGCTAACCTCTCCCAATGTCTCAGCCAGATTCTCCTTGAAGGTTTTAAAGGTTTCTGCTTCACGTACAGTACATGGCTCGGTATTTGTTCCAAATTCCCATAACTCCTTACATAAAGAAGTGCTTCTTGCTTCAGTCCTAAATGCATTTCCCCTTAATCTCCAGCAATGTCATTGAGTTTGTGATTCACCATTAAGCTGAAAGAATTCTACTGGATCTATTTTATCGAATGTCTGAGAATTTTGAAGACCTGGATTAGGTTACCACTCAGTCTCCTCTCCTCTCCTGTCCAAGTACGAGTTGTCCTTAAGTCCTGGGATGACCACCTGGCTGATCTCCTCTGCACGGCTTCACATGCTGCTCTGTCATTGTTGTAGTGTGGAGTTCAGACCTGCACACAACACTCCAGCTGTGGTCTCACTAGTGCATCATATAATCTGAGCATAATGTCCCTCAATCTATATTCAAGTTTTTACAATATAACCCGACATTACATTTGCCCTTTTAATTGCTTCTGCACGGTGCTTAGACAATGAAAATGTGTCAACATAAGACCCTAAATCCTTCTCAGAGGTTGTTTCCTTAAGGATAGCGTCTTTCCATCTTAGATAAATAGATACATGTACTTTATAAATCCCCAAGGGGAAACTCACATATTCCAGCAGCAGCATACTGATAAAGAACAATATTAAATTAAAGAGTGATAAAAAACACAGTGCAAGTTAAAAAGTGCAAGGTGGAGAGTGTGAGGCAGGTATAACAGTCAATAACTAAGTGGAGCAGGACAGTGACAGCAGTCTGCCTCCCCAGCACACCACCGTGTAGAAGAGGGCGCTCACCACAACCGTCTGATAGAACATCTGCAGCATCTTATTGCAGATGTTGAAGGACACCAGTCTTCTAAGGAAGTATAGTCGGCTCTGTCCTCTCTTACACAGAGCATCAGTATTGGCAGTCCACTCCAATTTATCATCCTGCTGCACTCCCAGGTATTTATAGATTTGAACCCTCTGCACACAGTCACCTCTGATGATCACAGGGTCCATGAGGGGTCTGGGCCTCCTAAAATCCACCACCAGCTTCTTGGTTTTGCTGGTGTTCAATTGTAGGTGGTTTGAGTCGCACCATTTAACAAAGTCCTTGATTAGGTTTCTATACTCCTCCTCCTGCCCACTCCTGATGCAGCCCACGACAGCAGTGTCGTCAGCAAACTTTTGCACGTGGAAGGACTCCGAGTTGTATTGGAAGTCTGATGTATATAGGCTGAACAGGACCGGAGAAAGTACAGTCCCCTGCGGCGCTCCTGTGCTGCTGACCACAATGTCAGACCTGCAGTTCCCAAGACGCACATACTGAGGTCTGTCTGTAAGATAGTCCACGATCCATGCCACCAGGTATGAATCAACTCCCATCTCTGTCAGCTTGTCCCTAAGGAGCAGAAGTTGGATGGCGTTGAAGGCGCTAGAGAAGTCTAGAAACATAATTCTTACAGCGCCACTGCCTCTGTCCAAGTGGGAGAGGGATCGATGTAGCATATAGATGATGGCATCTTCTGCTCCCACCTTCTCCTGATATGCAAACTGCAGAGGGTCGAGGGCGTGGCGGACCTGTGGCCTCAGGTGGTGAAGCAGCAGCTGCTCCATGGTCTTCATCACAGGACATCAGGGCGACATGCCTGAAGTCATTCAGCTCAGCAGGACATGATACCTTTGGGACTGGGGTGATGCAAGATGTTTTCCAAAGCCTCAGGACTCTCCCCTGTTCCAGGCTCAGGTTGAGATGTGCTGTAGAGGACTCCCCAGCTCCAACACACAGGTCTTCAGCAGTCGTGGCGATACTCCATCTGGACCCACTGCTTTGCTGGCATGAAGTCTCCTCAGCTCTCTGCTTACCTGGGCTGCTGTAATTGTGGGTGGGGGAAAACTCTCTCCTATGCTGGTATCAGCAGAAGGATGGGTGGAGGATGCAGTACTCTGAGGTGACAGTGAGAGTGGGTTAGGGCGGTCAAACCTGCTAAAAAAGTTGTTCATCAGGTTCGCTCTCTTCACGTCTCTCTCGATGGTGGCACCCCGCTTCGAGCTGCAGCCAGTGATGATCTTCATCCCATCCCACACTTCCTTCATGCTGTTATTCTGCAACGTCTGCTCCAGCTTTCTCCTGTACTGCTCCTTCTCCGCCCTGAGCTGGACTCTGAGTTCCTTCTGCATGCGCTTGAGCTCATGCTGATCACCGCCTTTAAAAGCCCTTTTCTTCTGGTTCGAAAGGCCCATTTATAACTGACTTTCCTTTTGCCCACATGTAGCTCTTTTCTACATTAAACTGCATTTTTCAAATGTTCACCCAGTTAGGAAGCCCGTCCAAGTCTTCTTCCAATTGTTTTTGCTGCCTCCACAGTGTCTGCCATAACCTCCAACTTTAGGTGCATCTGCAAATTTCTTAAGTTTATTAACTACAGCAGAATTAATGTCATTAATTTAAATCACATAAAGTGACGGACCCTAGGGGACTCGCCAGATGACCTCACTGCACATGGATCCTTCTCGTCTTATCTGTACTCTTTGTCTCTTGTTGGATAACCAAGTTCAGGTTCAGTTTTGTAGATTACCTCTGATCCTTACAGCTTCTAGTTTCAGCATTAATTCTCAGTGTGGGACCACATCAAAGGTTTTTTGACAGTCCAAGTAAATTATGTCGTATTCTTTGCTTTTGTCAACTATTGGAGTTGCCCGTTCCAAAAAAAAAAAAAAAAAATCTAAAAGATGTAAAAATCTGAAAGATCAGCAGGACGTCCCTCTCATAAACCCATGGTGGCTGCTGTTTAGTATATTATTTTCATTTAAGTACTTTTCTAATTCACACAAAAGTAAGATTTATTGGCGTTTAATTACCTCGCTCCATTTGGTCTCCCCTTCTTAAAGACTGGAGTCACATTTGCACCTTTCCAGTCCTCGGGTGCTTCTCCTTTCTGAAGTGACTGTTGAAATATACCTAATAAGGGCTTATAGATGACATCTTTAATTTCTTTTAATAGAATTGCTAAGATCTCATCATGTCCAGGGGTTATAATAGTCTTCAGTGTATTGAGGGCTTGAAGCACATCTGCCACTTCTATTTCAAAACCTAGGAGCTCAGAGTTTGTTTTAATTTCTGTTATACCATCCATCCATCCATCCATCCTCTTCCGCTTATCCGAGATCGGGTCGCGGGGGCAGCAGCTCGAGCACAGATGCCCAGACTTCCCTCTCCCCGGCCACTTCTTCTAGCTCTTCCGGGGGAATCCAGAGGTGTTCCCAGGCCAGCCAAGAGACATAGTCCCTCCAGTGTGTCCTGGGTCTTCCCCGGGGCCTCCTCCCGGTTAGACGTGCCTGGAACACCTCACCAGGGAGGCGTCCAGGAGACCTCCTGATCACATGCTTGAGCCAACACATCTGACTCCTCTCGATGCAGAGTAGCAGCGGCTCTACTCTGAGCTCCTCCTGGATGACTGAGCTTCTCACCCTATCTTTAAGGGAGAGCCCAGACACCCTGCGGAGAAAACTCATTTCAGCCGCTTATATTCGCGATCTCGTTCTTTCGGTCACTACCCATAGCTCATGACCATAGGTGAGGGTAGGAACATAGATCGACCGGTAAATTGAGAGCTTCGCCTTATGGCTAAGCTCCTTTTTCACGACAGACTGAAGCAGAGCCCGCATCACTGCGGACGCCGCACCGATCCGCCTGTCGATCTCCCGCTCCATTCTTTCCTCACTCGTGAACAAGACCCCGAGATACTTGAATTTCTCCACTTGGGGCAGGATCTTGCTCCCAACGCTGAGAGGGCACTTCACTCTTTTATGGCTGAGGACCATGGTCTCAGATTTGGAGGTGCTGATTTCCATCCCTGTCGCTTCACACTCTGCTGCGAACTGATCCAGAGAGAGCTGAAGATCACGGCCTGATGAAGCAAACAGGACAACATCATCTGCAAAAAACAGTGACCCAATCCTAAGCCCACAAAACCGGACCCCCTCAACGCCCTGGCTGCGCCTAGAAATTCTGTCCATAAAAGTTATGAACAGAATCGGTGACAAAGGGCAGCCCTGGCGGAGTCTCACTGGAAACGGGTTCGACTTACTGACGGCAATGAGGACCAAGCTCTGACATCGGTTGTACAGGGACTGAACAGCCCTTTCCTGGGGGTCCGGTACCCCCATACTCCCCTAGAACCCCCCCAGGATTCCCCGAGGGACACAGTCGAATGCCTTTTCCAAGTTCACAAAACACATGTAGACTGGTTGGGCAAACTCCCATGCACCCTCCAGGACCCTGCTAAGGGTATAGAGCTGGTCCACTGTTCCGTGACTATGACGAAAACCACACTGTGCGTCCTGAATCCGAGGTTCAACTATCCGACGGACCCTCCTCTCCAGGACCCCCGAATAAACATTTCCAGGGAGGCTGAGGAGTGTGATCCCTCTGTAGTTGGAACACACCCTCCAGTCCCCTTTCTTAAAGAGGGGGACTAACCCCCCAGTCTGGCAATCCAGAGGCACTGTCCCTGATGTCCATGGGATGTTGCAGTGGCGTGTCAACCAAGACAGTCCTACAACATCCAGAGCCTTGAGGAACTCCGGGCGTATCTTATCTACCCCCGGGGCCCTGCCACCAAGGAATTTTTTGACCACCTCGGTGACCTCAGTCCCAGAGATGGGGGAGCCCACCTCCAAGTCCCCAGGCTCTGCTTCCTCATTGGAAGGCATGTTAATGGGATTGAGGAGGTCTTCGAAGTACTCCCCCCACTGACCCACAACGTCCCGAGTTGAG
This sequence comes from Erpetoichthys calabaricus, assembly GCF_900747795.2. Taxonomy (NCBI): domain Eukaryota; kingdom Metazoa; phylum Chordata; class Cladistia; order Polypteriformes; family Polypteridae; genus Erpetoichthys; species Erpetoichthys calabaricus. The sequence goes on from NC_041395.2 coordinate 299,710,948, forward strand.
GTCAGCAGCACACCATCCCCATTATATTCAGTGTTGACGCTGCACTGCTTCCCCCTCCTGAGACGCCGGACGGTGGACCAGAATCTTCTCGAAGCTGTCCGAAAGTTGTTCTCCATGGCCTCCCCAAACTCCTCCCACGCCCGAGTTTTTGCCTCAGCAACCACCAAAGCCGCATTCCGCTTGGCCTGCCGGTACCTATCAGCTGCCTCCAGAGTCCCACAGGACAAAAGGGACCGGCAGGACTCCTTCTTCAGCTTGACAGCATCCCTCACCGCCGGTGTCCACCAACGGGTTCGGGGATTGCCGCCACGACAGGCACCGATCACCTTACGGCCGCAGCTCCAGTCAGCTACCTCAACAATAGAGGCACAGAACATGGCCCATTCGGACTCAATGTCCCCCACCTTCCTCGGGATGTGGTCAAAGTTCTGCCGGAGGTGGGAGTTGAAGCTGCTTCTGACAGGGGGCTCTGCCAGATGTTCCCAGCAGACCCTCACAATATGTTTGGGCCTACCAGGCCTGACCGGCATCATCCCCCACCATCGAAGCCAACTCACCACCAGGTGGTGATCAGTTGACAGCTCCGCCCCTCTCTTCACCCGAGTGTCCAAGACATGTGGCCGCAAGTCTGACGACACGACCACAAAGTCGATCATCGAACTCAGGCCTAGGGTGTCCTGGTGCCAAGTGCACATATGGACACCCCTATGCTTGAGCATGGTGTTCGTTATGGACAATCTGTGATGACCACAGAAGTCCAATAACAAAACACCACTCTGGTTCAGATCGGGGGGGCCATTCCTCCCAATCACACCCTTCCAGGTCTCACTGTCATTGCCCACGTGGGCATTGAAGTCTCCCAGCAGTACTAGGGAGTCCCCAGAAGGTATGCCCACTAGCACCCCCTCCAGGGACTCCAAAAAGGGTGGATACTCCAGACTGCTGTTCGGTGCATACGCACAAACAACAGTTAGGACCCGTTCCCCCCCCCACCCGAAGGCGGAGGGAGGCTACCCTCTCGTCTACTGGGGTGAACCCCAACGAATAGGCTCCAAGTCTGGGGGCAATAAGTATGCCCACACCTGCACGGCGCCTCTCACCGGGGGCAGTTCTAGAGTGGTAGAGAGTCCAGCCCCTCTCAAGGAGATTGGTTCCAGAGTCCACGCTTTATGTCGAGGTGAGCCCGACTATATCTAGCTGGAACTTCTCGACCTCACGCACAAGCTCAGGCTGCTTCCCCTTCATAGAGGTGACATTCCATGTCCCAAGAGCCAGCTTCTGTAGCCGAGTATTGGACCGCCAAGGTCCCCACCTTCGGCCACCACCCAACTCACACTGCACCCAACCTCCTTGGCCCCTCTTACAGGGGAAGGGGGACCCACATTGCCTCTTTGGGCTGTGCCCAGCCGAGCCCCATGGGTGCAAGCCCAGCCACCAGGCGCTCGCCATCGAGGGGGGGGCCCCAATGACTCATGTCCAGGCAAGGGAAAACACCGTCCAAAGTTTTTATTCGTCATGGTAGGTTTTCTGAACCGCTCTTTGTCTCGTTTCTGTTATACTTCAGCCACAGTTCCGCCACACCAGGAAGTGCTGCCGGAAAAGAATCCGGGCGCACCTGGAGTAATCCTGGGTACCTATGAAGCACTTCCACCACACCAGGAATTGCTGCAGGAAAATCATCCAGGTGCATTATAAACGGGGCCGCCTCACTCCATTCGAGGAGCCGGATTCGGGAGGTGGAGGACAGCGCTTGCAAGGAGAGGAGTGGAGACGGCAGAAGAGCAGAGAAAAAGAAGAGAGAGAGAAAAGGAAAGGACTGTGAGCAGTTGTAGTGATTTGTGTGGTGCTGTGAAGCTTTAAAAGAAGAACAAATTAAAAGTGTGTGCTTTCAGGACTTGTGAGTCGGTATCTGTCTGTGCCAGGGCTGGTTTTCACGCTGTGTAAATTGGAATTACCTTTGGAGTGTCCGAAATCCTATGGGTTTTGGATATTATTTTATTAAGAGGTTTAAAAAGTTATATGCAAACATTTGCACTGTTGTTCAGACAAACTCATTAATATCTTGCTGTTTTCTTATTAATAGAGGTTCAAGGCAGGGATGCCCACTGTCTCCCCTGCTTTTTGCTCTGACACTTGAACCACTGGCCTTTGCAATCCACAATTCAAAATGTTGGGCTGGAGTCTATTTCTTTAATTAATTAATTAAATTAATTTGCTCCTTGATTAAGATATTATTGTTAACATCAAAATTATGTTCAGGTTCTCATCTCTTTGTACTGTAGTTTACATGCAATAAATTTACCGCAAAAAATGTAAATGTTGTTTGCTTATAATCAATCATCTCGTGCATGAACATAAAGCTAAGCACTATTTTTTAATTTTATTTTAATATTTGCAGTCATTAACTAAAAACAGAAGATGGATGTTGTCAGTTCTGAAGACTGTTACTTTCAGCTGTGATCAGCACATTAATGTGACTTAGGGCAATTTGTCGTGGCACCTAAAATATTTTATTTTTTTTAAATGCTGTGCATGCATTATCAGCGTCCTGTGTGCACTTATAAATGCATAGAGCACAAAGGAATCACTACACAGTTCCTTTAAGGAGTTTTCTGTCATGCACACATGGCCAGTGTAGGTGAAGGTCAATGTCCTATGCATTTTCGGGTGTGTTGTGGGACGGAGGTACTTTTGCAAACAATTTTAAAACAGTGAGGATGTAGTTTGTTTTCTTTTAAAATTCTATTTTTAAATGAAATCCTAGTGGGACATGGCCAAAGACTGCTGGTACATTTTCTTTTCACCTAATGTTAAGAAGTTTGTCTCGCAGGATTACAGCTCTTATGTAAGAGTACATCATTACGCCTCATTGTGAAAATGTGTTTAACCATGCTGAATTTCCAAAAGAAAGCATTTGCCTTGTTTATTTTCATCTAGACCATTTTCTGAGAAATAGATGGGGCAAAAATTGGCATATAGTATAGTGCCATCTGGTACAATGAGGAATTTATAGTGGATTTTTCATGATGTGCTATACAGGCCCCAACACAGTAAGCCAGTCCCAAACCGTAACACTTCCACCTCCATTCTTTACAGATGGTATCAGGGTCTTCTGGTAAAATACCAAGTTTGAGTTATTTGGCAACAGTAATAGAAGACATGTTTGTTGAAAACCAGTGTTTGCCTTGTCTGTCCAAAGCACACTGTTCCAAATGTCCTGGGGCCTCATGCATAACGCCGTGTGTAGAATTCGCACTAACACATGACGTAAGCACAAAAGTGGAAATGCGCTTACGCACAAAAAAATCCAGATGCATAAATCTCTGCAAATGCCAACTTCCACGTTCTTCCGCTCCGTAAATCCCAGTCAGCATGAAACTAACGCACGTGCACGCGCCTTCTGTCCCGCCCCAGCTCCTCCCAGAATTACGCCTCTTTGAATATGCAAATCAATATAAATAGCTTTTAAGTTCAGTCTTCTGTGAAAAGGCAATGGCAGAAGCAAGAGGGGAAAATAGAAGAATTTCAGCGAATACCAAGTGGAGGTGAAGAAAAACGTACTATTTGTTGGTTTAAACAGTGATAGAAACAACAAAAGGAAGCTGATCAAGTGACATAGCATGTCGGAGAAACTCGAAAGCTCAAGTTCACAAAGTCGCACAGTGCCCGAAATAAAAAAAAGTTGTCAGATATCAAAGTCGCCGTGAAAAGGCGAGTCGTAGCCCACCGGCCGAGTGTCATATGAAAACTTATTAGGGTACAGAGAAAAAAAAAAAAAAAAATAGGGACAGTGTGAAAAAATGCACGAATGTCAACTTTAATCTCGAAATTTCCACTTTAATCATGTAGTTTATTTTGTCACTAAAGTAGAACATCATAAACTTCATCTTAAAATAGTTTAATTTACTAGTTTCTCAATCCCATTGTAACTAAAGTAGCATGTTAAACGCTTTTCTTTTGTATTTGATCTTCTATGTGCTCTGTGTGTGTGAATCACTACGTGCTTCTTAAACCGGCTTTCTCTTCCTCCGACAGGACACAGAATCCATTACATTCATGATATTACAGCTCTCTGAATAATTAAAATACTGAGATGTATACTTGATATCATTTTCATGATATAGGAGTTAAAGCATGTTATTAAACATGGGAACACGGTGGCGCAGTGCTTGTTCATGTCTCACGTAAGATGCTTGCTGCGCCATGCGCGACCTTCGATGAAATAATTTATTGCAGCAGTACAATCTCTTTCAAACGTACTAACCTCCAATTCCTGTCCTTACTTTTCTTTCTCCAAATACCCAATCGCCACACAATCAGCTCTGTATTAGACGTTAAGCCATCTGTAAGCTTAGAACGCCGATTCTTCAAAACTTTTAAGGAACATCGAAATATCTTCGTAGTACATGTTTAATTATTCTATCCATCTATCCTTCCAGTGTCGAGTCAGCACCAGCATGAAAACAGCGCGACGCAGAAACAATCCGTGAACTAGCTAGCGCTTTGGCACCATGTAGTTCAAGTTTTATTTGTATAACATATTTTGCTGCATTTCATCTTAAAAATATCGTCATCATATGTAAATACGCGCTTTGGTGCAGGTTGTGCAATATTAAAACTGTATCGCAAGTTTACAGTAAGGTAATTGTACTTATAAGTACAAACAGTTCTACAAGGATCACTTGATGGACTGATTGAGTGCCTTTAGAGTTCTTGGGATGAAACTGTTTCTGAACTGCAAGGTCCATACAGGAAAGGATCTGAAGTGTTTGTCATATGAGAGCAGTTCAGTGCTGGATTAATCAATAGGCACATGTAGCATATGCTACGGCCCCGCAATTTCGGGGGCCCCCAAATGGTGGACCCAATATTTAATGAAAAAGTGTAGCATTGAAAAACTGGTCTTTAAAAATATTATCTTTACGTTTTTAAACTGTAAATTTCTTACACAACAAAACTTTAGGGGCCCAACACATAAAATTCACATAAATATTATAAGATTCTTATTATAATCGAGAGTAAAATAATTATTTAGTCCGGTTTGAACTGTTCAGAATCTAACCTTCAGATGATGCAGACCAAAAGGGCCCCCAAATTGGAAATGTGCTACGGGCCCCCAAAGCTCTTAATCCGGCCATGGAGCAGTTGAAATATACAGCATGGCTGAGGCAGTGTGTGCTTCATGCTGTTTACTGATAATTCTCTTTCTGATCAGCTGTTGTACAGCTGTGATTCATACTCAGATACAGCGGGATAAATACTCTGAGTGGTGCAGTGAGAGTAATATGGAAAAAGATGATCTGCTGTGGCAACACCTAACGGAAGCAGCTGAAAGAAGAAGAAGGTGCAGTGAGAGTAACAACGCCTAAGCAGTTATGGTATTTAGAATAGTTTGACTATTCTGTGGACCATTATATTGTTACAGGTTAATTACAATCAGATGCCTTAAATAAACAATATGCAGTTAATTTCAGTCAGGGATGTGGATCAAAAAAGGGTAACCACACAGGAACAGTAACACTGCTTTGACGCTGGGTGCCGCCAGTCTGCAAAACCGAGCAGAAAAACTTGCGTACGACAGGGTATGAGGTACTGTGGAAATGTGCGTCACGCCAAGTTTAGGTTTTAAACATCGCGATTTGAATGTGGAAACATTCTTGCACAACATTTTTGTGTGTACGCACCGTTTATACATGAGGCCCCTGGTCTTTGCTTAAGTGTTCTTGGGCAAACTTTAGTCTTGCCCTGATGCTTTTTCTGGACAAAAAAGGTTTCCACCTGGCACACCTCCCATGTAGATCTAACTGTACTGTACTCCTACACTTTGACATCAACAGTGGCAGGACCAACCTGCATCTCCCATGATGAAATTCTGGGCTTTGTAGTCTTTTTTTTTAGCATTTTGCGCTCTGTTCTTGGGCTGAACCTGTTGGGGTGGCATGGCCTAGCCAAGCTTGCTGACATATTGTATGTTTGAAATCCACTCCACTCGACTAGTAAATGATCGTCTGGAAAGTGGAATAGTTGTTGATTTACAATTGTTATGAGTCTGGAAATGGATTTAAAAAGACATCCTAGGCATCTACAACTTTCTTTCCAAAGATCTCAAAGCATCCTTTCGAGTTGGGTGTGGTGATAACATTTCAACCAACAAGCAGCAAACCAATTAAATTAAATATCAGAGACTTAAGACAGACTCCCTCCTCCAAGATCTTCTCCAATGGTGTTCTAATAGTTTGCACATGATCTGATGCTCACAATTTTAATTTTCAGCATTTGATGCAATGATAAATGTAGTAGTGAACATTCTTTTTATATCTGCACAATTTGCATTTACTTATTTAAATTATAGGATTGTAAAATGTATGTTATACCTAGATCACATTTCATTTAGAGATGTTGCTAAAGTGAAGATTAATTCTTGATATGCCCACCCATGTTTAAAAAAGAAAAAGCATTTCATGAGGTGTACTTACTGTTTCACATAAGTGAATAGGCTTTTGGACTAGTTACAAAATAAAACTGACACGATAAAGTTGGGTTTATTACACTGTAGTTTAACACATACTATAACATGTGCATTAAGTGTTGGACTAAAACAGACAGCCAACCCAACATCTTTAGGTATTATAGGATTGGTAAGATAACAAAAGACAAAACTCTTTGATGGGGGGCGTGCAAACACCTCAAGCTAACATTTATCAAAAAAAACAACAAAAAAAAAAAATCAAAAAAGCAGCACCGTAGCACAACATGAGCATTGCCCTACTTTAGATTTAAAGCTGATGCAAAAAGCCAGTCATTCCTCACTCAGCTGCACTGCATAAGAAGGCTAATTTTGAGAGAAATGTTTACCTGCACCACAAAAAACAGAGGGGAAGATTAGAAAAAGTGAAACTGTGATGGAAACAAAAAACTGTGCCAAGAAAGATATTAAAGCCCAGATATTCCAAAGTCTGGGAGTATTTCTCATGCAAGACATGCCAAATAGTAAACTAGAACTTGCTTTCCACAACGAAGATGCACAACCAACTGAAACATAAGCATTAAGCATCTGGGAGCCACCATATCTATTACTCTGAATACATTTTAGCTACCCATGCCTGATCAGAACATTAACAGTTTGAAACTACCTTCGGACAAGGTATTTATTGAAGAGATTGAGTAGTATGATGTGAAGAGATCTTCTTTTTCCTTTGGCTGCTCCCATTTGGGGTTGCCACAGTGGATCATCATCTTCCATATCTTTCTGTCCTCTGCATCTTTCTCTGTTACACCCATCACCTGCATGATCTCTCTCACCACATCCATAAACCTTCTCTTAGGCCTTCCTCTTTTCCTCTTCCCTGGCAGCTCTATCCTTAGCATTCTTCTCCCAATATACTCAGCATCTCTCCTCTGCACATGTCCAAACCAACGCAATCTCGCCTCTCTGACTTTGTCAACCAACTGTCCAACTTGAGCTGACCCTCTAATGTACTCATTTCTAATCCTATCCATCCTCGTCACACCCAGTGCAAATCTTAGCATCTTTAACACTGCCACCTCCAGCTCGGTTTCCTGCTTTCTGGTCAGTGCCACCGTCTCCAACCCATATAACATAGCCAGTCTCACTACCATCCTGTAGACCTTCCCTTTCACTCTTGCTGATACCCGTCTGTCACAAATTACTCGACACGCTTCTCCACCCATTCCATCCTGCCTGCACTCTTTCACAATCTCCATTACTCTGTACTGTTGATGAGTATTTAAACTCATCCACCTTCGCCAACCCTACTCCCTGCATCCTCACCATTCCACTGACCTCCCTCTCATTTACACACATGTATTCTGTCTTGTTCCTACTGACCTTAACAAATAAGGAAGGGCTCAGAGCTGATCCCTGATGTAATCCCACCTCCACGTTGAATGCATCCGTCGCTCCTACAGCAGACCTCACCACTGTCACACTTCCCTCGTACATATCCTGTACAACTCTTACGTACTTCTCTGCCACTCCCGACTTCATCATAGAATACCACAGCTCCTCTCGAGGCACCCTGTCATATGCTTTCTCCAGGTCCACAAAGACGCAATGCAACTCCTTCTGGCCTTCTCTAAACTTCTCCATCAACATCCTCAGAGCAAACATTGCATCTGTGGTGCTCTTTCATGGCATGAAACCATACTGCTGCACACTAATCATCACCTCACTTCTTAACCTAGCTTCCACTACTCTTTCCCATAACTTCATGCTGTGTCTCATCAATTTTATTCCCCTGTAGTTACTGCAGTCCTGCACATCCCCCTTATTCTTAAATATCGGCACCAGTACACTTCTTCTCCACTCCTCAGGCATCCTCTCACTTTCCAAGATTCCATTAAACAATCTGGTTAAAAACTCCACTGCCATCTTGCCTAAACACCGCCATGTTTCCACAGGTATGTCATCTGGACCAACAGCTTTTCCATTCTTCATCTTCTCCATAGCTGTCCTTACTTTCTCCTTGCTAATCCGTTGCACTTCCTGATTCACTATCTCCACATCATCCAACCTCTTCTCTCTCTCGTTCTCTTCATTCATCAGCCCCTTAAAGTACTCTTTCCATCTGCTCAACACTCTCCTTGCTTGTGAGTACGTTTCCATTTTTATCCTTTAATACTCTAACCTGCTGCACATCTTTCCCAGCTCAGTCCCTCAGTCTAGCCAATCGGTACAGGTCCTTTTCTCCATCCTTAGTGTCCAACCTCTCATACAACAACTCCTCATACGCCTTTTCTTTAGCCTTCGCCACCTCTCTTCACCTTGCGCCTTATCTCCTTGTACTCTTGTCTACTTTCTGCATCTCTGACTATCCCATTTCTTCTTTGCCATCCTCTTCCTCTGTATACTCTCCTGTATTTCCGCATTCCACCACCAGGTTTCCTTTTCCTCCTTCCTCTTTCCAGATGTCACGCCAAGCACCCTTCTTGCAGTCACCCTCACTATATCAGCTGTAGTTTCCCAGCTGTCTGGTAACTCTTCACTGCCACCCAGTGCCTGTCTCACCTCCTCCCTAAACTCAACCTTGCAGTCTTCCTTTTTCAACTTCCACCATTTGATCCTTGGCTCTGCCCTCACTCTCTTCCTGATCTCCAAAGTTATCCTATGGACCACCATCCTATGCTGCTTAACTACACTTTCCCCTGCCACCACTTTGCAGTCTTCATTCTCCTTCAGATCAGCTCTTCTGCATAGGATGTAATCTACCTGTGTGCATCTTCCTCCACTCTTGTACGTAACCCTACGTTCCTCCCTCTTCTTAAAATATGTATTCACCACAGCCATGTCCATCCTTTTGGCAAAATCTACTATCCTCTGACCACCTTCATTCCTCTCTTTGACACCATACCTACCCATCACCTCCTCATTTCCACTGTTCCCTTCACCAACATGCCCACTGAAATCCGCTCCAATCACCACTTTGTCTCTTGGGTACATTGTTCATCACTTCATCCAACTCACTCCAAAAATCATCTCTCTCACCCACTGCACACCCAACTTGCGGTGCATATGCACTAACATTCATCATCACACCTTCAGTTTCCAGCTACATAATCATTACTCTGCCCGATACTCTTCACCTCCCAAACACTCTTGACATACTGTTCCTTCAGAATAACTCCTACCCCATTTCTCCTCCCATCCACACGATAGAACAATTTGAATCCACCTCTAATCCACCTGGCCTTACTCCCCTTCCATTTAGTTCCTTGCATGCACAATATATCAGCCTTCCTTCTCTCCTTCATATCTGCTAACTCTCTCCCCTTACCAGTCATATTGCCAACATTCAAAGTTCCTACCCTCAGTTCCACTCTTTACTTCCCTCCTCTCCTCCTGCCTCTGGACACGTCTCCCCTCTTCTTCTTCTCCTTCAGCCTTCTTGATCTTCATGATGTGAAGAGATACAGTAACAAAATGTCGACAATTAATGCGTGCAAGCTGAGCCCCTCCTATTTGGGTATTGGGGATGTTGTGGCTTGGCTGTTCAAGCTAGAGGAGTTCTCCCTAGGACACTCATACTAGGAGCAAGTGTTTAAAGCCAGCTCACACAAACTGCTGGTCGTTATTTAGAACATTAAGCGAACACAGCTGAAACTCTTATCTGGTAACAGTGGAACCAATCCTGGCTAGTAACACAATACAAGGGCACAGCATTAGGCAAGCATTAAATCAGATGGTTTCAGGCTGGCATAAGGCTTAAGAGCCACTGTGCTAAAGCAGTAGGATTAGGTGTAGCTGCAGATGTATGCAGGTAGACTTGTGTGTGTAAAGATAGTGCACAAGAGCCCTGCCAATAGTATAAGTGAATCATAATAAGCAGACAGAGTGATGGCATTTAGAATGTCAGATGCAAGTAGGGTCAGAATTGTGGGTGGAGCAAATTTTTACCAGTCTGGTGAAAATGGTAATGCATTAGAAAGCAACCTGAAACTAAATCAGTAATCTCCTGTACTTCTGTTTTTTTCCCCCACTTAAAATTATGTATTTGTTCACAATTTTCTTTGTCACTTAAATGTAGGAGGCGGCACTCTTCAGGGTTGAAACATGTGAGACGTGGCAGAGTATAAAGGTGAAAATGGCTCCAACCCTGTATTGGCTGAAAGCATGTTGGGAGGTTTGGGAGAAACGGAACAGAGAGCGTCTGTTTACAATGCAGACCACTCCTAAAGGCTAGTCATAAGTCATGCACTGCAAGACCATCAGATCAGCAAAGTGCTAGGAGCTATACACTGTCTCAGAGAAGAAGTGAGTTGGCACCCAGCAAGCTTAAGATTAAGCATTTCAAGATGCAGGTACTGAGTGGAATGGCACCTATCATACAATCATTCATTCATTAACTGGAACATAAGTGGCCACTGACTGCAACCCTTTCACAGTCCCAGCAGTAACAGTGAGGAAAAACAGTACCTGGACCTCAAAAGTAATCAGTGGTACCTGCTTGGTGAAACCGTCTCAGGCACTCCAGCCCTCTGAATGTGCCAGTGTCCGTACTTTCCCTCCCCTACACAGAACAAGAAAACATACTACTAAAAGATTTATTTAATATTTTGTTTTACTTATGTTTTTGATAGAACAAAACATTAGAAGAATACTTACAATTTGTACATTATTTAGTAGAGCCAATTTCCAAAACCAAAAAAAAAATAAATCCAGCACCTTTTAATAACAGAAGCTGTGCCTTAAAAAAAATGTGCAAAACATTGCAAACTACACATTATAAAACAGTCAACCAGTAAAAGCTGTTTTTTTTGTACAAATGGTTGATATATATTAAAAAAATGAACAAAAGCACACTTTACAACAATCAGGAAAAAAAAACATTTTAAAAGAAAAAGCTATTTGATTTCAAGGAGGCAACAGTTTGATATGTAACAAATCATCATTCACTTTGCATTACTGTTAAGTAAAGCAAACACTGCTGCACAATACAATAACATTACTAGTAATTCTTGCTAATAACTTGAAATTATATTTACACATTAATCCAGAACATTTCACCTTTCAAATTAAGTACTTTTCAAAGTGGCAACTGGGCAAGCGCTCCAGCTTGACATTATCTTGGTAGCAAAATGTCATGACCAATTTTAAAAATTTGAATCGTTAACAGTACGTGCTAGCAAATGGTCTTAAAGTATTGTTTATACAATTTTGTGCATCAGTGAATGCCCATCCATAAATCAAAATAATGTGTATGATAAACAACTCGCTTTTTTAAACCGTGAGTGTACACTTTTAAATGTGTGTTCATTTTTGAAAGTGTTTATGTCAGGTGTTTCCGTTTCAATTTGAAAATCCAGGGTTACAAAAATCATACACAGATGGGAAATTTGAAAATTCATTAACAAACCTGCTGTTCATAAACATTTTTAAATGGTGTATATATGCATACTTAACCAGGTGCTATGCTGCATTTTAAGGTTTATGAATTATAGCAGAAACCTTAAAATGCTTATACCAAGTACAAAACGGGGCAAGGAAAACAAACAGTATATGCTTATTTAAGACATCCATCATACATAACTTAAAAAAAACAAAAAAGGGAAATTCAGAACACATCATTACAATTACTCATAGTACTGGCAATACAGCACACCTCCCTTGGATGTATAATTTTGTTCAAATAATACTGCAAGGACTAACCCCAAACCAGGCTAAGCTTGACAAATCATGGTCAACATAAACAGACAAAATAAAATGCACATTTGTAGCTACATTCCTATTTTTTTTTAACCAAAGTCCTTTTTATTGTTAAGCTCCTCCAAAAAAAATCCTCATTTTAATTTTGATTGCTGATTGCACCATTAATACAAGCAAATTACTGTACAAGGCTAAAGACAAGTTTTGGGTTTGTAACTGACATCAAGAGAACATTACATACTTTTGTGCATTCACTTCAATCATTTTGTTTATTAGGCCAGAAAAACTGACCAGTGAAACATTTACAGCATAATCTTTAGCCGAATTCTTACACTACCTTGGTTGCTGTTGACAAAGCAGCTTTTATGTTGCTACCAAAAGAAAGCAGCAGAACATTTTTCCTTACCAGCAGGTGTACTGTCAAACTTTTTCACATATGACTGAAGGCAGTGAGCCAGTACAAAAAAGTTAACTAGAAAAGTACAAAGCTCAATTTGGAATTGTAAGAAAAAAGCAAATAATCACAAATCATCATAAATACAATCACATATAGTAGATCACTATTTTTGAAGGGGGGGGGGGGGCATGGAGGAGAGATGCAATGTCAAGTTGATCTTTGAGAATTTTCAAGATTTTTCAAGATTCGATTAAAACAATATTAATAAATCTAATATTTTAAAATCACTCATCTTGACAATTAAAAAATTGTTTTACTTCACACAGTAAAATAAATGTCCACTGTTAACTGTGTTAGATTTTTCTCAGAAAGAAGCAATAATTTTAATACAGTGCTCCTCAGTTATGCTGTGGTGGTGTCATTTAGGCAGTTCTCATTCACATTTTTATTCTTACACAAAATTCATTTAAAAATGCTTTAGATCATTGGCTCTCAACCTGTGGTATGGCTACCACCGGTGGTACATGAAGAATTACTGGATGGTATGCAAAGCAGCATTTATAATAATAATAATAATAATAAAAAAACAAAAAAACCTGCAAGTGACAACTGAACAAGGGCAGAAAAAGAGCCATATTGTGCAAGAGTTAGCCCCAACTGCACTTACAATTCAAGAAGCAGTTACAGGGTTTGAATTTCAGTGTGGAATTGCTGGTATTCTGTTTATTACAATATAAAATGTGGTGGTACTTCAGAAGATATGTATTCCTATATATATATATATATATTTTAATAGTATATGTTTCAGGTTATAAAAGCAGCAAGGTCCCGCTACACTTTCAAAGTAAAAAAGGACTTGCCTCTTTTATATTATTGTACAACATAGAATGAGCAATAAAAATACACAATTTTCAGGATATTTTCTTTAGAGTAGGATGTTGACAGCAATCAACTTGTCTGTTAAAGGAGTTGAGCAAGTGGAAAGATTATTCACTTTTTAATACAGTGCCATACACATCTGTGATAAAATAAGAAGCCTCACATTTATGCTTTGATTGTTCTAAATATAGTTATTTTTGTCTATCTAACCATGCAATTTCTGACCAATGTATCAAGTTCAGGGAAAAGGAATTAAAACCTGGATAGGGCGCTAACTTACGACACTAAAAATTAATTTAGTCTTGAAATTTACATATTGGCCAAACATTCCTTGATGTTTTGAAGTACAAGGCAACTCTTTCCAATCATGCAACATTCAATGTGTTAATGGAAATGCATAATTTTATTTCGTTGTATTTGTTACAATGACAATAAAGATATTTTGATTCTGATAATATCAGGGATGCACAATTAGTCAAACTACAGAACTAGCATACTTAATTACTGAAAATAAATCAGTGAACACTAAAATCTCATCATTCAATGTTTTTTTTGAAACCAAAGACATATGTTATTTGAAGGACTAACTTCTACAGTTACCGTCTAATTCTAATCTAATTCAATGACTAATTCTGCATTTACACAAAGGCATAATAAACAGCCAAGTCTAATCACTTACGTGAGGTAACTTGAAAAGAACACAACAGGCTGTTTTATGGGAACTCTGAAATTATAATCTTAATTTTAAAAGTTTAATTTCACAAATGTAGCCTTAAAGTTAGGATAAATGTAAACAATGAGAAAGATTAGGAAAACAAAAGTAAATGATCTGTAGAATTTGAATTCATTTGGACTTTTGAATTTGATACAACTCTTCTGTTAAGTGTTATTAAACTAAAGTCCATACACTGATGCAATCTCACGGAGGAAAACCCAACAAAGTAAATTTTTGACAAACCTGATGTGAAAACTTTTTATAAAAGCAGCTTTAAAAGGTATGTGCAAATTAAAATATTCTGAAATTTACCAAATTCATATGGCAGTGACATTTTAGTAACAACTTTAGTTAGTGTTTAATTTTTTAATAACCAAGTAATTGAGCATGTGCACATGGTAAGCTAAATCAAACAGACCATAATGAAGTAATTGTTTATAAACCTCTCACTGAAATCTATAACACCAACAAAAGGCCCAAATTTGCGGTCACTAGAAATTCAAGCTCTGAACTGTATATTTCTGGTAAATTAAAAAGAATTGGAATTTCAAGCTTTGCAATCTTTATTACATACCAAATCACAATATTGTTCATACATTTGAAAAGGTTAGGTGTGTAGAAGAAAAACTTCTATAAAAGACACGCACAAAAACTATCTATAATACCAAATTAAAATCCCCAAATGCAATATTTTGGGCAGATAAAGAAAAAGGGCCTTGAAGTTTTACCTAGTAACAGTTGGTAATTTAAGACCACAAAAATGTGGTGGTACTTCAGAAGATATATATTCCTACTTTCCAAGATATATAACTTAACTACTTAAGATTCATTAATGAATGCTACTTATTAATTCCCAGAACCCATTTATCCTTGGTAGGATCAGAACTAACTGCCTTTCCTAGAGGGCAGAAGCTGTTTGGGGTAATGGGACTGACCCTCCATCACGTCACTGCATTCAGTGTATACTCAAGACTTTTCAAAATTTCAGCTGTAGCACATGTCCAAATAATTAAATTTAACATACAGTATTAGGATGTTGATTCTCGAGAAGAGATCAGTGTATCAAGTTTAAGTTTGTACGGTCCAGTGCAAAACCACATCCGACTGATGACTATAAAGCAATAACATGTGAAAGTCAGAAAGCAATCCCCAACAAACACATGCAAATCCCATGCTCATTAAGGCACACTAAGTCATCTAAGTTAAAAGAATATCTAAGATTGTGAAGCAAAGCGGAGATAACTATAAAGTAAGTTAAAACAATGTAATTGTGCAGAAACTTCCAAGAGTTAAAAGAATGACTGCATCTATGGGCAAAATTGTTTATTTAAAAAAAATGCATAAGGAATATTTTACATTGATGTGTACACTACAAACATGTCCAAAAAGAAGAAAGTAGAATTTCATTTGGCTACTGCTTTTCACTATTTTGCTAACTGTTCAGTATTTCAACTTGAGCGCAGCAGTTTTGTAGGTAAAAGTACTAAATCAAGATGCTGACTCTGAGTAAATTACTTTTATATGGTACATATGTGGATGGCACAGTTACTAGCACTGGTGACCCATAGCTTTAATTCATGGATTTCTCTTGTTCCTCCTATGTTTGTATGGATTTTCACCAGGTCTATCAGTTTACTCTAATTTCCTCTAACCTGCAAATTAAATTTAGCAACTTGAAACGTTCAGTTTGAGCGTGTGAAAGTATGCATCAAAAATAAAGCATGAATATCATGCGATGGAACTTGAAAGTCAAGTTTTCTTTCAAAGAATCAACTTAGAATTAAATATAATTAGATTAATAATCAATTTGAGATAACACAATCTGCATTTCTGATGCTGGCAAGTTTTGTTATTTTATTCTTAAATACAGCCTTTTATAGCATAAAAAATTCAAAAATATTAAGTCTTACATCTTTTACTGGTCATTGCTAAATTAACATTGGCTGCATTACTGCCCAAATCCAGACTAAACAGACAGTCTGCGACTAGGATCCTTAACAGATTTGTAAAGTGGACCATACCAGATTTTGAAAATATTCACTTGATTGATTTTCATAGAATAAAACTGTGAAGGAGTACATACGGGTTTCCAATGTGAAAAAGGTTAAACCGTTCAAGTGAATGGAAGATATAACTGTGGACCACTGTATATGTGGACATTCCCATACCACACAATAAAACAATCTTTATGTGTAGAGAATCAAAAGTTTAAAATGATATTTTATAATCAAAGTTCAGAAAGATAACATTCATTATATACTACAATCTAAACTGCACCTCAAAGGATTTTAGTTTGAGTTCAATTTAACAGCAATTAAACACAATAAATAAACCTGATATTGAAAAAAGTTTATATCAGATCAACTATGGAGATAACATATGGCAGGATAAATGATGATAATGTTTAACCAGCTATGACTTAATGGCATTTGCCACTGTAATGAAAAAGTGCATAAAATAAAGCAGCATAACACCACAGTGCTTAGTTAGCATGCCCAATACATCCATATTTTCAGATCTGGTAAGGCATATGTTTTTTTTTTATGTATATTACATAAACACAGAAAAATAGATGTTAAATACTCCAATATCTATTCAGCCAGAGGTGAGGTGGACAGGCAGAGATGACTTGCTAGAAATGAAAATCAACACTATAAATTGTCATAAGAATATGACTTGAAAGATACCTTGTTCTTGGCAGATAGTCACCTTACACAGAAGAAAAATACAATTTTATTTGGCATATATGAAAATCTTGTGAAGGTGTGGGGGTAAAAAACAAGCTTTAAGCCACCTGCTGAAGTATATGCAATTAATGGTAATTTGAAGAAAATTCACTAAAAAAAAAAAAAAAAAGACAACTTAACAAATGTCCCCAAATATTTCAATTAGGGCTCCGTCCTCTACATGAACTGGGGATAGACAAACAGTCTTAGCTTTTATACCGAAAACGAAAACAGTAAGAGCCTCGTTCACACTGTTTAGACTACTCTCAGTGTACCTAATATCAGTTTACATTTAACATGGGCATTTCTTACAAAAGATTCAGACATGTGACAAGATTAAAATATTTTCCAGCAGAATAAAAATTGAACATTTTTTTTTTTTTTTTTTTTTAAACAATATGAAATGGGTATTCTACTGGTCACATTTATACAGTATATGATGCACAAAAACCTTGAAAAACATCAAACGAGTTTGTTATTATATCAACTGTGAGAGTATGTTTACAGGCTCAGCTTTTGGTTAACTTGGTAATCTTTAACTGTGAAAACAATGATTTGAAGAACTCTACAGTTGATATGCACATTGGGTTCACTTTTGGTTTCTGTGTCCTTTAAACAACAAAATATGACAATACTGAAATCCTACACATGAAAAACAAAGTCCAAAGGGTACAGATTTAAAAAGCATTTTTTCCTGTCAAATTATACCATACTCATTCAAATACAATTGATGTGTATACTTCCTGAACTTAGAAATGGCAATATTGATTTCCTTAATTAACTGCATATGTTGGCAATTTACTTAATTGAGAAAATGTCACTCACAAGTTGCATAATTTACATCCATCAGATTCAGAAAAAATAAAGCCTAGACAAGCAATTACACCTGTTTTCTCTTTTATACATGATTAAAAAACAAAACTAAATGGCTATGATTCCTCTATTAGCAGAAAACACAATGCAATCTTAGTAAAATTGCCTTTTCGGGTATATTTTTTTTGACAATAATGCATTTTCGTACAGTGTACACAGTGTATGACACAGAGGATTGAGATTCAGACCATGGCACGGTAAGGACCTTGCATCTTTAAAAACTGAATGATAAATGAAGGACCGCCAGCAACAATCTGAGGTGGCAAGTGACTGAGAGGACAGTTCTCAATGCTCATGATTGAAAGTTTGCTGCAAAGTGCTAGCTCAAAAGGAAGGCTGTGAAGATTTGGATTATCATTCAAATACAGCTCCTCTAGATTTTCCAGTGTACCTGTCACATGACAATAAAAGAGAAAAAGCTTAATGTTCCATTTATAAACAAACCATACTTAGTCATTTCACACTTGGTAAAATCTAAAGGAAAATACTCAAATATCTCAGCATGTATTAGACAGCAAAACATGTCAATGACAAAGTAGTTAATGGTGAAATACTTATTCATTCTGTAATGTTTGGTAGTGTAACAAATAAAATACAATTAAAAGCAAACATCCAGAAAAAAATTTACCTACAGTAATTCTGCAACTAACTATAATAGTACTATAGTACAGTGTAGTTGCTTCAAAAGAATTTAACACCTTTAAGCATCACATTCCACATCACAAAACAAAATGTTGAATACATAGGTTTAAAAAAAGATAAATTACAACTTAAACGACTATCTCTTCACATTACAGCCAGTTAAGTGATAATTAAAAGCCATAACTGTCTACTGTAACTTAATATATACACTGTTTTAAGAGTAAAACAAACACTGCAAATAAGGCAATATATAACAAAATATTTCCTACCAATTTCCTCGGGCAGATGTTGTAGCAAGTTTTCTCCAAGGCCAAGGTGAGTGAGGTTTGTGAGATGACCGATTCCTCTCGGAAGAGTTGTCAACTGATTATTTGTAAGAACTAGTTTCTAAAATATTTAGAAATACACAAAATATAGATTACACTGCAAATAACTCTTCTATTTAGAGGTAAATGTGTAAAGTCAAACATTTAAACTTAAATGTAAATAAGCTTGGTATTTACACAAACAAGCTACAAAACATATTCAACAAAGACAAACATCCAAAAAGGTCATACTTGATATCTGATTTTACATTTTTGCATATTCTACAAAACTTAAACTAATACACCAAAAGTGGGAAAGAAAACTTGGATGTTAGTAAAAAAAAAAAAAAAAACAGTAACAAGGAAGGGCAAGATTTTCATAGATCCCATTTTAAAAATTGAGAAATTTTACAATATAAAGCTGTCAAAGTCAAAGATACTATAAGATGTTCAATCCAAATTACAGTAATGTGACTGCACTTAAAAATGAGACTAGGCAACTCACCTGCAAATCCTTCAGATAAGCAATTTCATTGGGGAGAGATTCCAGCTTGTTTTCTTCTAAATCTAATTCTCGCAGCTTTCTTAGGTTGCCAATACCATGAGGAAGTTTACGAAGAAGATTGTTTGACAAGATAAGAACCTAAAAGAAAAAGCACTATTTTGAGCTTATAAAAGCAGGAAGGAAAAAAGTGGATGAAACAGAACAGATCTAGTGGGGTGAGGTAGGCTGGAGGTAGAAATAAATTTGATACACTAACTTACAGAAATAAGCAACAAGAAGCATAACAGTAATTTGACAATCACATTCACCTATACTCCAATACAATCTGTATTTATATAAATACTATATATCACTAATCCAATTGTGATAAAAAAACTACTGTATTGTCACAATGTACAGTCTAGCAAGTCACATTTTCACAAGCTAATGCCCTTTGTTTATGTAATAGTTACTGATGCTTCCCAAAGAATCCCCTATCACAACCTTTCAAATGTGTCTTAAGTAGGTTGCTGTCAGTCTTACTAGTTACATCAAGTTTTCACTGTGGTTTTACATCTTTTGACTATTTCTGGGCAAACTAACTATTTTTACTCTATGCAAGTAAACCTTTCTAGGTTTCATTTGGCCTCAAGTGTAGTTTCTATAAACTGTCCTGTAGGTAACTTTAACATGTTGGCTAATACTAAATGAATGATTTAGAATTGTTTGTTTAGAATAGCACACAATGGCAGTGAAGAAGCCTACTAAGACTCAGATGAAATTAATCCATTTTCATTGGGAATGGTATGTTCATTAAAAGGACAATTAGTTTTCATACATTCAAATCCAGTTTAAAGGAAACATGTGAACATTCTTAATTTTATTTGAATACATTATGTTTTGTTAGCATATTAACTCCAAAATTTAGCAAAAAACACTTTCATATGAATAATCCCATTTAATGGCTTCTCATATGATTAGTACATTTTTTATTCCTCAACTCTCACCTCAAGAGAGACAAGACCACATACATCCTCAGGAATCTTGGTCAACTGGTTTGTAGCCAAGTTGAGTTCGACCATACTTGTCCAAGTCCCAAAATCAAGAGGAAGAGAGGTAAGCTGATTGTCCTAGTAACCAACAAGGATAGAAAACAATGAAAATCTCCAAGTATCTATAAACTGAAATAAACATTTTAATTATTAAGTGGTGCAAATTGTTTCTACAATTTCATCTTACTGTTCAAGGTAGGAGTTTTTAAAATTCCTTTAAATTATGAACACACTTGATTCTTGTTCCCTCCTTAGGTTGTTGTACTTTCAAAAGCAAAACTTGTAATAGTGCATCTTTACAGATACAAATAAAACCCACACTTATTTAAGGACACATTTGGCTAATTCTCATGAAAAATTATAGAACAATTCAATAAATTATTCATTGTCTATTGGCACCATCCAAGAACTCTTGCCATTGCCATTTAAATACATCCTTTCCCAATATTTCTTTATAGGGTGATTCCACCAGGACCAAGAAATCAATGTGATTGCCTAGGACTTAATTTAGACTGTGTGGTACCTGGCGGGGGTTCATGCCCAGCCGGGATGCCCAGGAGGAGCGGAGGAGGGCTTGTGGGGCGCCCCGATGCCTTGGGAGCCCTGGACCTCAGTACTTCCGCTACACCCGGAGGACTTCCGGATACACCGACAGAGCTTCCACCACACAGGGGTATGGCTACGGAAGCCCTTAGGATACACCTGGAGTCCTTCCGGGGTGTATAAAAGGGGCCGCCTCCCTCCAGTCAGGGGCAAGAGTCGGGTGGAAGGAGGACGAAGCTTGGTGGAGAGGAGTGGAGGCGGACCAGAGACTGTAAAGGCATTGTGAGTGTGGCCAAGGACTTAAGGGGTGATTGGTGCTGAGGCACTGGGATTGTGCACTTCAAACTTGTAAATAATGTATAATAAACATGTGTTGGGTGAAACCATCGTGTCTACCTGTCTGTGTCCAGGCTGTTCCCCACAACTGCAATTTACACTTCTGAAGAAATAAAATCAAACAAAGAATATAACCACAGTAGGATACAATACCGTCTCCGTCTAAATAATATCTAAACACAAACAATCTGTTTGTGCAATGTGTGTTTAACATGTGAGACTGTTTCACATTTGGCAAAATCCAGACATTTGACACATTTTATTTTTCCTCAGATTCAAAGTGCTGCTAAGCCTTTGCGAAACATACCATAATACAGGATTCCTTTACATATGCACAATTAGCAATGTAACAAAGACATGTACATTAGATTGAACATTAAAGTACAGCACTCTAATTGGATTAACTACAAAGAGTTAGTAAATGTTTACAGGTATACAGAAACCCCAAAGGTTTTCAGTAGCCAAAATATTTGGTAAAGGTGGTGCCAAAATGCCTTTTGAGGATCTTAGACAATCTATGTTTGCGAAAATAATGTCAAATTTTAAGATTATATGCATCCTCCCTAAACTAGATTAAGGAAGTCCATATTCTTTGAAAAGTGACTTTGCATTCATTGCTTGTGAGTGTAAAAGTAAAAATCCCCCTCTCAGCTGTGTTGTAGAAACCTGACATGATTAGGATCACTGTTTTCTCTCAAAGTTGGTATAATGGGTGCAACAGCAGCATTCAAAAGGTTAGTTTAACAGAGGTAAATTACAGGGGAACACAATCTCAATTTGCACAAACAAAAAAAAACAACTTTCTTACAGAACTGTCAATAACGCAAATTAAATGCCTAATTTTTCAATGAGACAGGGAGAGGGCAGGTGATTTTCTTTCAAATGTTCAATGACACTGAATTAAAGTAATACCTATACTGGGAGAAAGTTCTCTGAGATTTGAAGGGCTGCAGAAAACTAGTTTTTGACCTTTTTATCCCCCAAATAGTTTCAGATTGTTCCCAGTCAAAAGCACCTTCAATCCAATCTGCTCTCACCCACAGAAATAAATATTTAGTTCCTGTCTCATCTACGTTTTAAAGAGTTATCATCTCAACTTCACTCCGTGACACCTTGTGCACTGGCACCTCTGCAGACACTCTGGTTCTGAGCATCATCAGTGGTGCAAAATTGGAGGTACAGAACCCAAAAAACATTCAAAATAAAAATATTTATTAAAGAGCCAGCAAGACAAAGAAAATATGCATGCAAGTGTATACACATACACAGCAATAAAATAACTGAATATGTACAGTACTTACATGGCTCAAAAATAAAAGTGATGGGGGGGGAAAAAAAAAAAAAACTTGGGCAACTCTTCTTCCTGCCAGCACACACACATTCACACGCCTCCAACTTCATGCAGCTTCTGGAAGTTGCTGTCATCCTTTTCTCCTCTCTGTTCAGGACTTCAATCTTTTTCTGATGGTTATCTCACCACCACTTACACAGCCAAATGGACGTCCTTCCCCAGTATGGGACAAAGTAACTATTAACATGAATGGCAGGCCTCCTCAACCCTGTCAAAACTGCCAACAAAGTTTCCACCTGTGACATGCCTCAATACCATCACCACAGCAGTTTGCCCCCAAAGTCTTCACACCTATCCTGCAGGTAAGTGCACTTTTTTTTTTTTTTTTTTATAACTAACCAATACAAAAATTAAAACCACTCAAGTTAGCTATAACATTGTTTCTCAATGTCCAGTAACACGGCCCATCACACTCCCATTTGCTATTTGACAAAAGCAGACAGGAATAAATATATTTTAAGTATTGAACAAGGATGTTACAAGATAATAAATTAGACAACTTATGACAAAATTGAACTGTCCGTGCATTTGCCACACGGTAAGAGAGTGGCCTGAAAAAAATAATGTACTTTCCACCAACCCCAAATACATTTGACTGAAGTTGTTCTGTTTGATTCAATCAAAATCAGGTCCCAAGAAGGATACAACACCTGTGTTACAAAGATTTTGCTCCTGGGGTCTCATGTACATACAGTATGCATAAAATTGTTGTGTATGCCCCGTTTCCACGTTGACACCAAGAGGTATAAAAACTAAACACAGAATGGATAAACTATTCCAACTACCATAGCTGCTTAGTGTTGTTAGAAGACATTGCAAATGAAAGAATTAGAAGAGTGTGTATTTAGAGGTTATAACAATTTCTTCTCTAGTGATGAATGACTGGCTTCAAAGTTGATTTAGATTTCCAAAAGCTATCCAGTTGGAGCTGTGTGCTGAATTGGGGCTGGCTTTACAAAAGGCAGACTTTTAGAAATTGTGTTTTACCTACTCCTTTGCTAGTTCTGTCCACCCTCAGATTTTTAGCCACAGGAGCCTTTCAACGTGAACTGGCTGGCTGACAGATCGGGTACTTCTCACAGACATTGCTATAAAGGCGCCTTCACAGAAAGAATTTGCCTATGTAAATAGAAAGCATCTCCTCTCTATTATTGTACTGCTCTACAGTCTACCAAAAGTGTGTCGCATTGTGCAAGCATGTAGTGGGCTGCATAATGTGGCACAAAATCATAGCTTGCCCGTCCCACAAAACATGCAGTTTGATGAACCTGACCCACTAAATGATAAATCAAATCAGACAGCATAACAACATCGTTTGAATGTAATTAGCAGAATGTAAAAACAGGTTAGTGAGATGCAGCATTTATTTTTTAACCAATTCTTTTACTTTGTGGTCAGTATCACAGCATTTATATTGCTTAGTTCATAGGCCACATCCAGAATCCACTATTGCCTTTTGTAACTCCAAAACAGCATCCATCCGCACATGGGTCAGATGGTTGACGGGTAGTTTCTGAGCCGGGGTGTGTGCGCAGCCAGCATTCGGAGAAGTGCTTGGAACAGCAACACCATCACCACCTGGGGGTCTCCTTTTGTAATATTGTCTGATGCAGAATAAAGACTAATACTACTGTTTTTGCTTGCTTGTTTGTCTTATAAAACATGCAAATTAACTACAAAAGTATGGATAATGGTAAGCGAAAAAAACTACTTCAACCACTATGATATCGGAGTCTCCTCACCTGCCACTTCACTGCTCAAATGATGTAAGCTCTGGAATTCCACTACTTCCTACAGTAGTGTTGACACTCAGATGGTGGGCTGTGACTTGCCTTTTCATGTCGACTTTGATATCGGACTTTCCCCACCCCCCTCGGGCACTGGAATTTTTTGAACTTTGAGTGCCTCCACTAGGCTGTGCTACTCCAATTTCCATTTTTGGCTTACACCACTGCTTAAGCCACCAAATAGTATGTTGTTACTTGCCTCCACTTCATGGATTAGAGACATCTATTCTGCATTCGCTTAAAGTTCTCATTTTTACATGTGCTTTTACCATTGTCTTCTAATAAAACGTGTAGGCACATGCACATGTGCTAAAATTGACATTGGGATTTATAAAAGGAAAGTGTGTAGAATTTTACTTATGCAGAGTTTTATGCATTTTTTTTGTGCATAAACACTTTTCTAGTTTTATCCACAAGCCATGTTTTAGTGTGAATTCTACACAAGGCATTATACATGAGGCCCCTGGATGTTAGAGAAACTAAAACGTTGTGTTAGTACAAACTAAACACGCAAAGTTCAAGCTCTTTTTATACTACTATTCACAATGCATGATAACAGCTTCTAATTTAAAAAAAACAAAAAAAAAAATACACTCGTGAAAAAGAGCATCCCAAAATGTTTAACACAAGTAGACATATCAAGATTTGATTTTCATTTAAAACGTTTACATATTTACACAAAGGAAATCTGAGGGTAAGAGGTGGAGACGGGAGCAATGAAAATTTGACTTTGTAATAATTTATTAAGTTAAAAATTAACAGATATGCCATTTCCATCTGTAGAAAAAGTAAGTACATCCTTGTTCTAAAAGCTGGTATTGCTCCTTTTGGCTGAGACAATCTCAACTAGACATCTCCTGTAACAGTCTACCAGTCCCTGACATTGACTAAGGTAACTTTTTCCCACTACTGTATGGAGAATACTTTCAGCGCTGCAATGTTAGAGTATGAAGGAATACTTTAAACAAATCCACAAATAAAAGTACCGTGAAATATAAAAATATATAAAAATAATATGAAACCAAAATATAAATAATTGTGCCAAAAATATAATTTTTGCTGCTTATTTCTTTATGCATTTAATTTATTTCACTGATACTACATGCAACATAACAAAAACGCTGAAATTGTTACTCATTAAAGCAGAGATAGTGGACTCAACTTTAACAGTTTATCAAGTACTGTGTTTTGATTGGTGAATCATATTCAGAGTGGATATATATGCTTTACTTGACTTAGGAATCCTACGGCTCAGGACTTTAGTTTAAGGGTATGTGCATACATTTCAGTCGCACCGTGTAGTAATGACAATAGTTTTTATAAATGGTCCTCGCATTTCAGGGTAACATAATGTTTGGGAGATGTATATTAAAGCAGTCATATTTAGGACTTTGTTGCATATCCCTTGCACGCAATAGCAGTATGTTTGGGATCATTAACTTGCTGTATGATGAAGCACTGTCCAATGAGACTGAAGACATCGACTAAAACTTGAGCATACATGATGCTTCTATACACCTCAGAATTCCTTGTAAAACTGCAATCAGGTAACTGTACAAAGTGCCTGTGGCAGTCATACATGGCCAAGCCATAACACACCCACCACCATGTTTAATGGATCGAGTGGTATGCTTTCAATCTTGGGCAGTTTCTTTCCATCTCCACACTTTGTGCCATCACTCTGATACAGGTAAATCTTTGCTCGTCTGTCCACAAGATCTTTTTTCAAAATTCTGCAGGCTCTTTTAAGTACTTTTTCTCAAACTACAATCTGGCCATCCTGTTTTTGTGGGTAAATAGTGGTTTGCTTTTGCAGTGTGGCATCTATTTCTGTTCATGAAGCCTTCTACACAGTCTCTGACTCATACACATCTGCCTTTTGAAGACTGTTTCTTACATGTCGGACATGCTTTTGAGTATTTTTTTTTTTTTTTTTTAAACCATAGTGAGAATTCTTCCATCATTGGCAGTGGAGTTCTTCCTTGGTCTTTCAATCCCTTTGCAACTACTGAGCTCACCAGCACGTTTCTTCTTAATGATATTCCAGACAGTTGATTAAGTTATTCCTAAGGTTTTTTAAAGGTCTCTAATGGTTTTATTCTTGCTTTTCCATCCTCATAATGGCTTCTTTGACTTTCATTGGCACAGCTCTTGTCCTCATGTTGAACAATGACAATAACAGACTAAGCAGCCAAGGTACCTTTCTGCACTAATGAAGTGGTGTGACCAAAACCTATGAAATTACCTTTAAATTATAGTCTGCATCGTGCACTTTAATCACATATAAATGGTTTGATTTGTACTTTTAAACTGTGGGCAACAGGTGTAAATTAAGGAAAAATGTGTCTTTGTCCCAAATATTAAGAGGGCACTGTATCAGGTAATCATAGCAAATAATTGGTAACAATTTGTATTATAATAGTATCTATGTCAAAATCTCATCAAATGGTTATTAATGGTTTCTACCTGTAGCCAGGTAGGACAGTATACAATCTTTGTTTTTGTGTTTATTTTTTGGTAAACAACAAACACTGGGAAATCAATATAGCATCAAGGCACTGTAAGAACGCAGTGTTATCATTGATTCCAATACTGTATTATTGTCATTACGCTGGGACATACAAATAGGGAATGGGAAACAAATGTATTTCTAGCCTTTAAACAACATGAAAGCTTTGAATAATGAGACACTCAAATTTAAATCACAGCCATCACACAACAAATTATAATGAGGATGCATGGCACAGGACAATGACTGTAGCCATTTCAATATACTCTGACACTCCTTTGACCTTGCTGTTTTGAGCTTTATTTCTCACTTTCATTACATACGTTCTTTTCTAGTCCTTCCTCCTAATGTTGGAATACAAAAGAAATCAAAACTAACCTTGAGTGAAGCAGCATTTGCTGCATTTTCATTCCTGCATGTATGTATGTATAACAAATTAATTTGAAAAATTTAAAATTAAGAAACCTCCAGGTTTTTTTCAATCCTCCTTATTCTACTTTGTGTTTATATAAAATTTTGGATTGCAGCACAGAACAATTATGGTGAAATTAAACTTAAGAACTTTCCATTTATAGGAATTTCCCATTGGGATTAATAAAGTATCTATCTATCTATCTATCTATCTATCTATCTATCTATCTATCTATCTATCTATCTATCTATCTATCTATCTATCTATCTATCTAAAAAGAAACCAATCAGCCAATCACATTTTACTGTTCAGCTAACACACAAGTCATAAAAATATATGAAAAGGAGAATTTAAGTAGTTAGGATCTAGGCTCTGTTGTAACATGAAAAGCTGCAGTTCTTCTTTTGTCCGTTAAATGATAGGCCCCCTCAGTCACAGTCATGGTTGCTTTTTTCAGTAAAGCTGAACTAGTGTTTTGAAGTATTTTCATAGAAGCTAAAACTGCTCACAGTACTCCAGATGTATTATAAAATCATTTGAATGCCATAGACTGCATTTGGCTTTTAAACTTCTTCCTCACATTGTTAAAGAAGGTGGATGCTGTGGTAGCAAAAACTCCTGCACACTATCTGGAGTTTACTTCACATAGATCAATATTGCGTATTCTTTTTAAACTAATGCTACTATTAACTGTTTGCCTATTTCTGGTGGTTATCCAGGTTACTGTGAATTATTTTACTACTACTTTAAGTATTTGGAATTCACCCAGTTTTGTTGCTATCTGCAAATTTCACAAGTGTGCCCACTTTAACAGAATATACATTAAATAAATTTAAAAAGTAATGGTAATAGCTCAAATCCCGGAGAACTTCAATAATGACATTTAATACCATATTTCATGTCTTCCACCTTAGCATAAATGCACGGGAACATATTTATATAAATGTCCAAAGTCTTTATCACATACAAATGCTATTAACATAATCACTAACCTTCATGTTCAGCTTGCTTAACACTTTGGCTCTGGAAAAGATGCCAAAAGGGATTTTGTTGATGCGGTTATGCTCCATGTTGAGAGAATAGATAGTAGAGAATTGTGATGGACCACCTACTGGATATGACTGGAAACAGTTCCTTGCCAGTGTCAAACTGGTCAAGTTCACCAGACTAGAAAGAAGACCCTGGAGAGAGGGGAAAAATGCCACATTAACCACAAGGTTAAAATTATGTCTGAAACATATTTTATCTGAAAACAAAAGGAAGGGTAGAATGTTATTTTGTGCAATTTTTAAAATTGGTAAGCTGTAGAAAATAAATATTTACCTGAAACTGAAATAAAATTAATTTACTGTAGACATTTCCCATGAATTGCATACAATTAGACATGTTGAAATAAAGGGGTTTATCCGCTTTTTAAAATTCACATTAAACACTGTAATATAGGTGTCATTAAATAACCCACAGAAATTCTTAAAACATTTAATGACCGTTTAAATAAAATATTAACCAAATTATTAGTCTTTGCTGTAGATGTTGTATCAACATCAACACATCTAAATTATTAAAAACAACAGTTACTATTCTTGAAATATTTGCATGGGTAAGAAACCAAGCTTTAAAAAATTTAATTTAATAAATAAATTTATTAATAAATTAATAAATTTGCAAAAACCTCAAGTAAACTGTTTTCACGTTGTCATTATGGGGTGTTGTGTGCAGAATTCTGAGGAAAAAAATGAATTTAATCCATTTTGGAATAAGGCTGTAACATAACAAAAGGTGGAAAAAGTGATGCGCTGTGAATACTTTCCAGATGCACTGTAATTCCCTGTGAGTCAGTAGCGCTGCTGCTCTGCCACTGTACCGTTCCCACACATGTAATTATTAACAGTATTATTTAAAATAAATAATAATGAAGTTAATGATTTATCTGTAAAATGTAACAAACATGCTTTAACACATTTCATCATGATATAAGTGATATCAAGTATAAATACAAGGATTTTAAATGTGCAGAGAACTGGAATATCATAAATTTAATGTGTTCTGCATGGCAATCAGAATTCTACACACAACACCCCATAATGACAACATGGAAAAAGTTTGAGGTTTTTTGCAAATTTATTAAAAATAAAAAAACTGAGAAATCACATGTACATAAGTATTCACAGACTTTGCTCAATACTTTGTCGATGCACCTGTGGCAGCAATTACAGCCTCAAGTCTTTTTGAATATGATGCCACAAGCTTGGCACAACTATCCTTGGCCAGTTTCGCCCATTCCTCTTTGCAGCACCTCTCAAGCTCCATCAGGTTGGATGGGAAGTGTCGGTGCACAGCCATTTTAAGATCTCTCCAGAGATGTTCAATCGGATTCAAGTCTGGGCTCTGGCTGAGCCACTCAAGGACATTCACAGAGTTGTCCTGAAGCCACTCCTTTCATATCTTGGCTGTGAGCTTAGGGTCGTTGTCCTGCTGAAAGATGAACCGTCGCCCCAGTCTGAGGTCAAGAGCGCTCTGGAGCAGGTTTTCATCCAGGATGTCTCTGTACATTGCTGCAGTCATCTTTCCCTTTATCCTGACTAGTCTTCCAGTTCCTGCCGCTGAAAAATATCCCCACAGCATAATGCTGCCACCACCATGTTTCACTGTAGGGATGGTACTGGCCTGGTGATGAGCGGTGCCTGGTTTCCTCCAAACGTGACGCCTGGCATTCACACCAAAGAGTTCAATCTTAGTCTCATCAGACCAGAGAATTTTCTTTCTCATGGTCTGAGAGTCCTTCAGGTGCCCTTTGGCAAACTCCAGGCGGGATGCCATGTGCCTTTTACTAAGGAGTGGCTTCCGTCTGGCCACTCTACCATACAGGCCTGATTGGTGGATTGCTGCAGAGATGGTTGTCCTTCTGGAATGTTCTCCTCTCTCCACAGCTCTAGGAAGAGTCCTGGTGGTTTTGAACTTCTTCCACTTACGGATGATGGAGGCCACTGTGCTCATTGGGACCTTCAAAGCAGCACAAATTTTTCTGTAACCTTCCCCAGATTTGTGCCTCGAGACAATCCTGTCTCGGAGGTCTACTGACAATTCCTTTGAGTTCATGCTTGGTTTGTACTCTGACATGAACTGTCAACTGTGGGACCTTATATAGACAGGTGTGTGCCTTTCCAAATCATGTCCAATCAACTGAATTTCCCACAGGTGGACTCCAATTAAGCTGCAGAAACATCTCAAGGATTATCCGGGGAAACAGGATGCATCTGAGCTCAATTTTGAGCTTCATGGCAAAGGCTGTGAATACTTATGTACATGTGCTTTCTCAATTTTTTTTATTTTTAATAAATTTACAAAAATCTCAAGTAAACTTTTTTCACGTTGTCATTATGGGGTATTGGGTGTAGAATTCTGAGGAAAAAAATGAATTTAATCCACTTTGGAGTAAGGCTGTAACATAACAAAATGTGGAAAAAGTGATGCGCTGTGAATACTTTCCGGATGCACTGTATGTCCCTGGTGTGGTGGCTCTGAGGCTAAGGATCTGCGCTGGTATCCCGAAGGTTGCCGGTTCGAATCCCTGTCACTGCCAAAAGAGATCCTACTCTGCTGGGCCCTTGAGCAAGGCCCTTAACCTGTAATTGCTCCAGGGGGCGCTGTACAATGGCTGACCCTGCGCTCTGACCCCAAGGGGTATGCGAAAAAACTAACAAACACTGTTGTAAGTCGCTCTGCTAAATGATGTAAATGTAAATGTGTTCCCTGCCTGGTTTCCACAGTGTGCTCCGGTTTGCTTCCAAGGACATGCAGGTTTGGGGATTTGGTAATGCTAAAATGCCGCTAGTCTATGTGTATGCTTGTATTAACCTTGCGATGCCCCGTTCAGGGATCGTTTCTTCCTCGCTCCTGATGCTAGCTGGAATGGGTGCGTACTTGGATTGATGGATGTGATCGATAAACCTCCATCCTTTTCAGAGATATAAACAGTATAAACAAGTAAAAACAGTACACTGCTTGCGTAGCAGTAGTGTTTGCAGGCACATGCAGCTCTAAGTATAGACTCGGCCAACAGTTTAGATGTTATCTCTAATTGTGATCTCAAATTAGTGATGTTACAAATAAGGGAAAATACAATATGAAAGCAATTTATGTATTTATATGAAATTAGTAACTGCAACATAGTTGTTACAAGTTAAAGCCTGCACATAATTTATGATTCAATGACCTCACAACAACCAAAACAGGTACAGTTAGGGAGAACATGCAAGCTTTCCAAAATGTCACAAATGGGCTCTCCTCCTGGTACTTAACCTTTTCTTCCACATCCCCATAACACATGCAGCATGTCTGGAGTCTTTAAATTAGCCTTATAGAGGTGAGCAGGAGTATGCACATGGCTCTGGCAGATCTGTGCTCTATTCATGGCTGAATCTCGGTCTTCTGAACTGAATTAAATTGTTTCACATACATGCAATCCCATTTGTTGCATGAATATTAGGTAAACATACTGTTCCTAAGTGTGTAGCACAGGGCAGAAATTAGTCCAGGAAAGGAATTCTTAATTTCACTGAACACATTTACACACATCAATCAACCCACACAAACTTACAAAGCTAAGAAAGAAACCTGAGCCCCAAAGGCTCTGAAGAAAGAAAACAATGCACCGCACCACTATAATATAAATACATAAATAAAAGTAGTCGTCAATTTAGAACTGCTAACGTGTCATGGGCAAATGACAGTTTTCGCCACACCAACTTCATATGCCATAACTCAATCATCTCAGTCTCAGTTTATTACCTAAAGTGGTTTTGACATTTTTTACATTTGTCTTACAATTATAGAAAAAAAGGCAATTGTTTTCGACACAAAAATGAAGGTGATCAAGCAATATGAGGGAGAAAAGTAAGCGAATGTGATCGCATGTGACTAAGTTATCCCATTTTAACCAGTGTTCACTGGAGTACTGTACTGCTGTGCTCTGACTTTGAATCTGGTAAACCTCTGAAGCCTCTGGAACAGAATGTGGTTGTAAGTTAAGGACTACCTGTATTACCTATAGTAAACAACTGAATAAAAACCAAACCAATTCTTTACAGGTTTCTGTTACTGCATTGCCCAAAGCACTTTTGCTGAATCTACTCTCTTCTTTGTTATGGGTATGATTGTGCCCTGTAACACACTAGCATTCTTTTCCCCATGGATTACTCCCAGTTAACCTAACCTGGGAAGGTGTAATTTACTCCACAGATCACATGTAGGATTACCCTCTCAGTTTAAAAGTGATTGCTTAATTACCTATTTCTAGTAATCTTCTATAGTTACACACACTCAACCCAAACAATCAATCCAACTACATGTGTTGTTTGAGGGTGGAGGGCATTTGCATGCTAACTACATAAAAAAAAAAAAACATAACAAGGCTAGCAGCAATCAAACCTTATGTCACGGCACTTTGAGACAGGAACTCTAGCTCTGCATCACCACTCACATTAAAACATCTGCATTAAATAACCTGATTAAAACTAAATGCTACATGGATTAGAGCATTTGGGGAGGGTTACAGAAAATTATTAATGGCACTTTAAAAACAAAACCAAAAAAAAAAAAAACCTATTTTGTAAAGATACTATCTGCTTGCTCTTGGAACCTAGATGCATATACATGCTTTTATCGTGTGACAAATTAAGCAGGAGTGTAGAAAACAATCAGTTATTGAGCTGCTATTACAATACCAAGAATTTCAATTATCTTTTAATTTCATTGGTTTATTCAGATTTGATAGCTAGATTTTTACTATATGATAAAAATACAAACATCAACAAGAACAACAATTTACTACAAAAAAAAAAAATTAAAAATTAAAAGCTTTTCTCATTTTTACAAATGGTAAATACTGAGTTTGTGACATTGCAAATCTAACTAGACTATACAAGAAAAGCAAATATTTGTGCCAATGTTTTTATAAACCAGACATGCAGTGCATACTGCTGAATGTCGATATTCCTACCTCTCTCCGCATACAAAGATAACAATATTGCTTGCTTTTTTCTCCCCAAAGACTAAGAGTTTAAAGTCAACGACAGTCATTTGAGTTACTTGGTAAATCCTCCATAGCTCTAATTTTTAAACTACGTAACTATATCTTCCAAAGGAGATTGTAGCTTGTTTTTGAGCACCTTTTTTTGTTTGACAAAAGGTGTGACTTGCTGACAACTAACAGTATCTGTGATAGACAACCAATTATTTTCAATGAAATCCACAAATAATTCATAGGAAAGTGACAAGGTTTCACTATAGGCTTTCAGTTATAGAACAAGAAAACTGACCGACAGCTGAAAATAACCAGTGAAATTCACAAAATAAGCAACTCGATGGCAAACAGCTGGTACTTGTTTTTGAGGTACAAAAATGTCTTGAAGAAAAAAGGAGGAAAATAAAACTAATTTTAACAGTAACGTCAGTGACATAAATGTAACAGTAAAAATTTTTTGCTTACAAATGTACTTGAGTAAAAAGTAAGTAGTTACTAAAAACTACTGTGAAAAGTACAATTTTTCTAGGAATATACTTACCAGGGCAAATGTAACATGCTGGTAGCCAGCTCTGCTTGTGTGTTATAATGGGTTGCCTTTTGTTTGCTGAAACTGCTGCACTTAACTGGATGTGCGGATGTTTCAATTTAGGCAGTTAATACAGAATATTATTTTCCTAGACAGGAGGTGGCAGCATAATTTACTTAAAATTGGGATTGCTGTATTTTGCCAGTTGATGGTGCCAAGGAGATTAATGATCTGATGTGTTGATGTAGGGGCTCTGTGTGAAAGCACATAGTAGATTGTCACGCGCACATGCACACACACACACACACACACAAAAACAAATAAATTTTTTTCTTTAAGATAACATTATACCCCCACAGTTGTAATTATTACCAGTAACTACACTCACTTGCATATTTTGCAGACAGGTGTCATGAATATCAAAACTACAAAATATTTTGTTGTAATTTTTCTCCATATTCCCGAGTTTTAGAATTTACTTTCATTTTACTTGTTGAAATGGATATTTTTCTTTAACAGCAGTTTTCATTTACCAAAAAAAAAAAAAAAAAATGCTGGCCAAGCAAAAGGTGCCCTGCCTTTTCTTATCACTGGCTTGATTGCTCCTTCAGCAATTAAAGACTGCCAGATTTTTGCCCGGGGCAAATATTACCTGATTTTAAACAAGTCTTGTTAATTATATCATCTCGCTAGAAATTCATATCGGCTAGGCTGTAGTATTTTGCTAGTTGGTTAAAGTAGTAGATGAAATCTCCAAGTTCAGGATCAACATGTACAGTCAGTATAGAAAAGAATCATCCCCCTTCAAAATCCTCACATTGTTACTTTGCAGCCTGAAATGAAGATACACACAAAAAATATTTTTTCAGCTGTATTTACTCGATGCAACTTTTAAGACCCAAGTGAAAGATGTAATAACAATAGTTCAGAAAAATAAAATAATCACTGAGATGGTGAAAGGATCACCCACACTGAGTCAGTACTTTGTAGAACCACCTTTTGCTTCGATTACAGCCATTGAGTCCAGTCTGTTGGGATTCTTCAACAACTTGGCACATCTTGAATGTGTAATATTTGTATACTCTTCATTACCAAACTGTTCAAGCTTAGTAAAATTGGATAGTTACTATTGGTGGATTGCAATCTTCGAGTCATTCCACAGATTTTCAGTAGGGTTCAAGTCTGGACTATGACTTGGCCACACAGATATTCATCTTTCTCTCATTCAGCCATTGTGTGATCAACTTTTGCTGTGTGCTTTGGGTCATGTTGGAAGGTGAACCTATTTCCCCATTGACAACTTTCTGGCAGACGGCAGCAGGTTTTCCTCAAGAATTTGAGGGTATTTTGCCCCATCCATTTTTCCTTCTATCTTGAGAAGTGCCACAGTCCCTGCTGCAGAGAAACACACCAACAACCTGATGCTACCACCTCCATGCTTTACTGCAGGCGTGATGTTCTTTGGATGGTAAACTGTACTGGCTTTCCATCTGATATACAGTTTGGCGTGGAGTCCAAACAGATCAATTTTGGCCTCACTGGACCATGTCACCTTTTTCCATTTGGCCTCAGAATCTGCAAGGTACGTTTTGACAAAGCTCAATTCAGATTTGATGTGGCCTTTCTTGAGGAGGGGCTTCTTCCTTGCAACCCTCCCATATAAGCCACATTGGTGTAGTATTTGTGATATTGTTGTCACATTTACACAATGACCACTCTGCCAAAAGTTCCTGTAACTGCTTCAGTGTTGCAATAGGCCTCTTAGTAGCCTCTCAGTGATTTTGTTTTTTTATTTGTTTCTGAACTTTTGCTATTATATCTTTCACTTGGCTGTTATAAGTTGCATTGAGTAAATAGATATTAAAGATGGGTCATTCTTTTCTATACCGTCTGCATATTCTAATGCAATACATATTATACACACAAAAATTCCTTCAGTTTCACCATATGCTCATTTTTTGTTATACTTTCAAGTTTTGAAGTACAAACTTAAATAATTACCAGAGTAGATTGAGATTTTCTAAAGAGTAAAACCTAACTCTGCGTCACTTCTCATTTAATTGTAGTATTTGGAGTCAATTGGACCTAAAAATTAAACTTAATTTAAGAAGTCAAGTGGCAGAAAATATAGGCAATCACTTCAACCTTCAGTAAAGCCCTGGCCTAAATAAGATGAAATCCATTTCCCTTTTGCTGCATCATCATTTGTTCCGTAATAAAAACTCAAAACGTTCTGTAAACGTTCCATCTTTGTATATGGTTGCAAGCACAATAATTTTCCATAAAATAGGAAAGGAGCTGGTCATTCCTGTCACGCCAATACCAATGTGATTTAAACACATCCTTGACACAGACACTGCAATTTAGACTGTTCCAATATGGTGAAACAGCAAATGTGACATGCTGGAGAAGTCTATTAAACACAAAGCTTATTTGATTGTAACATTAACAAAACCCATTCGTTGCAAGAAAAGTAAGATGATAAAATGGAAAAAAAATGCCAATCTATGCGATTACAGTACAAAGCTATGCAAAATTTACCATACAACAAATGAGCTGGAAGAAATGTTAGGTTTTGAGAATTTACACTGTAATATAAATTTGCTGTGTGAATTTAAGTTAGATGATTTCCAGGAACATACTATGGTTTTATAACATACTTTTTGTAACCTGTCTTTACACCACTACAATGATTAAAACCTTATGCATAATACTGAGATGGGCTACTGAATATGGTGTGCAAAACAAAGTGAATTAACCCTGCTTTGTTAAGCTGTTTAGATTTATATTCCAAAATTAGAAATACATTTCCCCAGAAAATGAACATATGATTGGAATAAAAGACTTCTGCGCATTTAGAATAGGAATTGCATTAGAAATAAAAATGTTAATCCTGAATTTAGGTATTTCAACCACCTTAACTACAGCATGTGAATTATTATAATTTAAGTCATGATGCACTATAAATTGAACATTGTTTATGCATTTAAAATGGATTTATATAAACTTGGTCTTAATGGGCTTTTTTTATCTTTGTAGTAAATAAAAGTTGAGACTGCACAGCATGTTGTTTATGAAAGTGAGTAAAGGCTGAAAATGCATATCAACCATAAAGCTTATGTCAAATATATGAAAAAAGGAATGCAAATTTGCTGCTTTCATGTTATTTGTATATAAAACTCCAACATAAAAATGGCAGCAAGTGAACAGTGATAGTGAAAATATTGTCTCTGTGTAACAGGAATAGATAAAGGTTTTACAGCATTAACAAATTAAATTACATTAATCCAAGGTAATTCCCACTGGACTTGAGAAAGTCCATAAAAACTGAAATATTCTGCCTATTTATTCTAAAGCTACTTTGTCCTGCACAAAGTAGATGTCTTAAATGATATGTCAAATTTATAGTATATTAGTATAAAATCTGTGGGGTGGTTATAAACAGAATTTTACAGAACTCATTGTGTGTGTGCGTATGTATGTATATTCACAATACCAGAATTCTAGTATTTAACACTAATACAAGAGAAACTTCACAATGCTTGATACCTTTTGATACAATTGCAAAACAGAAATATCATTCACCCACTTATTAAAAATACCTCCACTATTAATGTGAACAATACTGTGAGCCTTTTTCTATAAAAAAAAATACATAAATACATTTATTTATTTGGCCAACACTTTTCTCCAAGGTGATCTGCAACATTTGAGAATCAACTGGTCCCATTACTTTTTATTTTTCCAGTCGGAGCACAGACAGGTGAAGTGACATGCTCGTGGTCACACAGTGTCAGTAGCAGCATCTGAAGTCCAACGCTTTACCCATTGCGCTACATGCTACCTACTAAAAACTACACCACACTGCCACAATAGTAATAGCTGCTTTAAAATACTTATAACACAATCACGAAGTTACCCAACTATCATTCAAGTAAACTAGTATTGGAATTTATTAAATTATCATATTACAATGCAGGGTTTGAATTTTAATGTGTGATGGACATAAGGATTCCACCAGTGTAACAACAATTGGGGGAAACTTTATAATCTTAAGGGGATTTCAGCACAGGGTTTATAAAGGACTAGCCATGCCCAGTGGCTCTGCCCACATAGTAGTGAAAAATGACAGTGAGAAGGGCCCTGCCCGGCTCCCTACTCCTGACGTCACACTTCCCCCTCCCCTTAGCCCACAGCTTCTGTCTCGGATTAGCGCTAATAGATCGCTCCTGCAAGTGAACTATGATTCTTAGCGCAATGACAGAAGTTGCTAAATAAACCAGAATGTTCAAGCAAATTATAGAAAAAAACCCGATCTAAATTAAGTAGTTCTCTCGTTCATTAGTTAAGCAGTGGTAAGGTACAACCCTAATTCAAATTCAAAATGAGTGAAGATTTGCAAAACAATAAAGTTTATCAGTTTAAACATTCGATATCTTGTCTTTGTACTGTATTCAATTGAATATAGGTTGAAAAGGATTTGCAAATCATTGTATTCTGTTTTTATTTACGTTTTACACAACGTCCCAACTTCATTGGAACTGGGGTTGTACATGCCCCAAGGCTAGTGCGTGAGTGAGTGAGGATGGCCGCATATCCCGCGTCTTTCTTGGATTTGCGCAAATAAAATCGGTGCAGCAAATGAACTATGATACATAGCACAATGAGAGAAGTTGCAAAATCAACGGGAATGTTCAAGCAAATTATAAAAAAAAAAACCTCAGCAAATTATAAAAAAAACCCTCAATCTAAATCCGTTAAGCAGTTCTCTCGTGAAAAGCGGACAGACATATAGACATTGAATTTATGATATGGACATGGAATACCTAATTTATCCTACCATGAGCACATTACAAATTTATTCTTTAACACGCTCTGTCCAGTAATAGAAAAAATAAAGCTTACTAAACAGAAATTCAAACATAATATTTGTAATGCTAAATTAGTGAGTTCCAAGATAATTCAGGATTTAAATTTAAACAAACTCTTTAAAGCTACTTTTGTAACATACTTTCAAAATCTGGTTTGTCAAGTAATACCTCTGTTGGGTTAGTAACATTTTCTGTTGTACAGATCGAAATTTACATCATTAGCTGGTTTAAAATAAGAGTAACAGATAAGTTAAATTGATTCAATTTTCAAATGTCATTACATCGTGGAACTTTAAATTTTCCAAATCCTCCCATTCCCCCCCTTATTTTTTTTTTTTTTTTTTAATTTGTCCACATTTTAATTTCCTGCATGAAATCAAATAGACAGTTTTACTTTAATCCATTAGTTCATGTAGTGCTGGGCGGTATACCGAAAACCGGTATGGATGGATGGATGGATGGATGGATAGATGGATAGATGGATAGATGGATTTTATTAATTTTTGTTACGATATGTATTTTTCTTATACCACAACACCGGCTTAAATTGCCTAAACAACATTCGGAACGT
The DNA here is from genome assembly GCF_900747795.2 of Erpetoichthys calabaricus. Lineage (NCBI taxonomy): Eukaryota > Metazoa > Chordata > Cladistia > Polypteriformes > Polypteridae > Erpetoichthys > Erpetoichthys calabaricus. The sequence continues at coordinate 299,750,118 of NC_041395.2, forward strand.
GGCGCTGCAGGAAACTGTTTAAGGGGGACCTTTTTCACTGCTACATCGGTGTTGTGCGGGGGCTCTTTTTCACTGCTACACAGCTAAACTGGCGTGCAATGGAGTACATGCGGTAGTGGAGGAATTGCGCAGTGAAAATGGACAGAGAACATTCCAAAACTGAAGCTGTAGCAGAAGATAAAGTTGAAAATGATGACACAGAAGAACTTTTGCTGGAAAAAGTAGTCACGTCTGTTTTCTTGAGATACTTTGGATTTAAAAGGTCAGATGTGGACCATTATGTTCAAATGTGTGAATACTAGTTCTATACTACTGGATAACACTGCAAGCCAAATGTACTGTACAATACTGTGTAATGTACCTGGGTACTGTGAATAGTGTGACGACATGTTGACTTTATTCTCAACATTTCCACTTTAATCTCGATGCTAAAACGAGAATAAAGTCGACATGTTGACTTTATTCTCATAATTTGTTATTAAAGTAGAGCATCATAAACTAAACATCTTAAAATGAATATTTAATTTACTAGATTTTCTCAAACCCCGTCATAAGTTATGTAGCACATTAAATGCTTTGTTTTAAGTGTCTTAAACTGACTTCCTCTTGCACTAAGAGAAGGTGCAGGCAGCACGCAGAATACATACATACAGAAGGCTAAGATAAATACTTGATATAATTTTCATGATGAAATGCATTAAAGCATGTATTAATCATGTGGGGGCACGGTGCCGTGGAGGTTGCACTGGTGCCGTGGAGGTTGCACTGGTGCCTTGCAGTAATGGGGTCCCGGTTGTTCCTTGCTTTGAATTTGCATGTTTTTCTGGTGGGTTTACTTGGCATGCTTCAGTTTCCTTTCAAAGTCATGTAGGATGTGGGGTTTTGTTATGCTATATTAACCCTGCTAGTGTATGTATTGCTCATATTCACCCTGCGATGTGCTGGCACCACGTTTAGGATTTGCTCCTGCCTCACACACAATGCTTACTGGGATGGGCACAACCCTGAATGGATGGCATGATTAAACATGTATAACAAAGATTTTTTTTTTTTAAAGTTCTGAACACTCCATGGTCTAAGTTTATAACTACGTTTAATTTCACAAAGACGTTTATTGTGTGGTGATTGGTTATGTGGAGAAAGAAAAAGGAAAGATAGGAACTGCAGGTTTGGTACATCAGACAGAGACCGCACGCATGCAATAAAGAAAGCCCCCTGAGAAGAACATGAATTGAATTCTGTGTTTGTGTATCCGACCACGAGATCACAAACCCAATATTTACACACTGTTTAAGTTAAACCTGTGTGATGCCCATTCATACATCCAGTTTTTTGGAGCCTCGTCACACCTGCCATAAAGTTCTCTGCACTGAACATACACCTGGGGACCCCTTACTGCGAGGGAGCAGCACTACCCTGCATGTTTAATACCCGCTTTAATGAATTTCATCATGAAAACTTATCTTAGAATTCTACTTTTTCAGAGAGAAGGAATATCATGAAGTGAATATTCTGTGCGGTGATCACTGCCGGTGCATTCTCTTAGTGTAAAGGAAGTCAGTTTAAAACGAGCATACAACGATTAACAACTGGGTCGGGGAACACTTAACACAAAAGCATTTGATGTGCTACATTAACTTATGATGGGATTTGAGAAAATCTAGTAAAACAAACATTGATTTTAGGATGAAATTTAGTTTACGACATTCTATTTTAATGACAAAATAAACTGAGAATAAAGTGGAAATGTCGACTTTAATCTCGACATATAGTTTTTTTCTCTTCACTGTGGCCCTAATACGCTTCTGTAGGGCTATACCACAAATGGTTCAGTTGGTAAAGATGTCATCACCAAGTTGAACTTGTTTAAATTTTATTTTAATTTAATGAATACTGTGTAATGCACCTGGGCTTTGAAGCCTTGGAAGTAATAGTGTTAGTACTGGAAGTTGCACTATTATTTATTGTGTTGTTGTTATTTATTAGTTTAAATATTATGCAGTTTAATGATGGTAAAGTTGTTTAAAAAGTCACTTTATCATGTCAGTGGACAGAGATTGTTAACATTAACAAAGTGTAGTTGGTTTACAAAAAATATTTACTATTTATTCCTTATATAAGACATGTTCAGTGCAATACAACTTTTAACAAACACCTCTGGATATTTTACTATGTCTAAATGCCTCGGTGGTTGAAAATATGTTGTCAAAATCATAGTTTAAGTTTTTGCAAAATTTGTTCAATAAAAAGGCTCTATATTTTGACTGCATCTGTCATGCAATAGGATTCCTTCTCTTCATTAGTGCCACCCCCTTGAAAACTATCCTTGAAAACTTGAAAAACTTGAAAATCACTTTACGGGGCCATGCAAGCCTATATTAATACTTGTGTGCACATTAAAATGTTTTTTTGTACAATGTACAATTCTCATGACAGTGGAATAGGTTATTCTTAGCCAGTAATTGCAGTGGAAAATGTGGTTAACATCCACTCGTGCATGGGGAAAAAATACCGTCCAATACCGTGAAACCGGTATAATTTTGAAAAATACCGCAATATAGAATTTTGGTCATATCGACCAGCACTAAGTTCATGTAATTTCATTAATCCTGTAAAACCCCCTTTTGTTGTATTGTTGCCAAAGTATCTTCTATAGTATGTCTGATCAGACTTTAAAAAGCAGTCTGTGTACTACTTCAGAAATAAAATACAAAGTGGACCAGCAGTTTAACTGGCTGACTATATTACACTCGCCAATGTACCTTTCAGATATATTTGACATTATGTGCTTTCACTAAGTTTCACAATTTAGAGATATAAATGGACATTAGATTTGCTTAAAAAAAAACAACAAATGAATGACACATTTAGCATTTGTATATCAGTATTTACCAATGAAGCAGGTAATTTTGCCCATCCTGTTAACTGAAATCATACCGAGTTGAAGCATTAAATAAATTGTATTTTGGTATTACAATTGAAGCACATTTCATCGCCAGCGAAGGAAAGCCAAATAGCCACTTCATTTAGAAATGTACCTGAACTTTTACTTGCTACAGCTGTTCACAGCCCAGAACACAGTCCCCTATGTGCACAAGGCACAATGCATGCAAGGTTTCCCTTGCGATCGTAATCTGTACAAAAATCAGTTCCAAAATTGATGGATGCTTGAAAGCACATCTGTGAATATTTTCATAATAAGAGAATCAATGTGTGCCCTCCATTCTTTTCTAGTTCCTGAATTTAACAAGGTATTAAAAACAGTTTCATTACGTCGTTTTGTTTACTCTTACAACATAAAAATCAAAACAAATAAACACACATCTGATCAGTCACATTGCACTCACAAAGCATGCATAAAACTATTTATGAGTTAACTCCATAATGGCATAAAAGTAGTAATAATGAAACCGTGTGTGTGAGTTCTGGCTTTTTTTTTTTTTTTAATAAACATGATACTCACATTCACATGAAATTCTGTTGTCTTGGAGACCAAGACAATTCCACCACCATGATGAACTTTTCTATGCAGTTGTTATTCAGATTTTTCTTACATATTACTTTGCCTTCTGAAGTAATCTGACTTCTTTTCAGTACTACTAATACCGAGGAAAAAGCTTGAAACTTTGTGTTTTTAGAACATTACATATCAACTGGTACCAAAAGTTCTGGTATCTTTGACACACATATTTATAATCCCATCCATCATAAATAGTCTCTTACCTCAGGTAACATAGAAATATTATTGTTCTCAAGATTTAACTCTTCCAATTCTCTGCACTTTGATAATGATTTAGGGATTGCCGACAACCTGTTGTACCGCAGACCCAACCTATTAAGACTGCATAAATTACCTGAAATAAAAATGAAACTTTGTATTATATCATCACAGATCAATAAATATGCATAACATTTTAATTCATTACATTCATTTACAGTTCCAAGTTGACCAAATGAAAGTAAGTGTCTAATCAAAGACAAAAAGAATACCTGCGTCAAATCATACACATTTACAGGAAATTAAAAAAATCAAATCATTTTTTTAGGGATGCACCAAAACTACTCCACCTAGATACTCATACTTGGTATTGATTCCATCTTTTGGCTTTATACAAGTACCAAATGAATACTTCATTAGGAAGTCCAGGGGCAGAAAACGTAAATACTGGGACTAAAATACAAAAAGATTTTAAAACTGTAAGGTGACTGAAGTAAATCAGTAAATGACTGAAATCATCATCTCATACAAAAAAAAAAAAAAAAAAAAACAAAAAAAACTAAGTATGTAGAAATGTAAGTTACCTATAAATGAACCTTCAAGTTACAAACTTTCAAAGATGCGAACATGTACAATAAATTAAAAATTTAAATAAGTGAAAAATGTAAATTGTACCGTATCTTCAAAATTTCACAGCAGCGCGCAAGTTAGTTTGATGGCTGGCACTTGGTGGAGTACAAAACCCATGCTGCTATTGTTTAAATTCTCAGTCATGTGCATGCATCCTCTGAAGTGGTTCTGCTTCTGGCTGTATCTCTGTTTACATTTAGTTAACGTGCTTTATTTTAAACCAAGATGTTCGGAATTAAGTGTGTTCAACAACAACACAGGGACACAATTAGAAACTTTTTAAGGCTAAGTTCTTCTTCACTTGAAGAACCACATTAACATGCCACACAAAACCAGGTGTGGTGGAGCACAGGCGCAATAGAGACCTTCAGTCGGATCTCGAACAGCTTGTTCTCATCAATTTGACCTAATCGACACTAATACATGATCTTCAGATATGAGCATCCCATTAGGAGTAACACAGGCTTAGCAAGGGTTTTTATTTTGATGCACTAATACTGGAGTTAGCACTAGAAGTACTTTTTGTGATACCTTTTTTTTGTCCTTACTTCAAAACCTTCCATGAATCTTCATTGCAAACACTTACCAGACATCAAAATTAAAGTGATGAGCAGTAGGTATTGATATATACAGTACTGTACTTAACTGGCCTCGCATTAACTGGCCAACGGATTAACCGGTCTGTTAAAATAAAATTAAAAATTTTTTAATCCCGAGTTCTTCTTTATATTATATGTATGGCACTTCTTTCCTGGAAGGTGAGAGAGCTCCTACGCTCAGAGTGATTTCCGTTTACATATTCCTTTATGAATTTTCTACAGTGCCTTCTTTCTACTTGGCGGCTCCCCTGCTTCTCCCACTGGGCTTTGCAACAGGGGAGTCACCCTACCTGCAGGTGCAACTGCCTTCCACACTGGTCCGGTAGCCCTCCGATCCCTGGCTAAGTCAGGCTCCATCCAGACAGAGACTTGGGTTGTTTCCCCAGCGGCCAGGGCGCTCAAGCTGGAGCTAAACCAGCTCAAAGCCTCCATGACTGCCACTGCCTTTCAACGGCCAGTCGTCTTCAATACCAGTTACTCCAGCTCCAATGACCGCTTTCTTCAGCCCCAGAGTGTCGGCCAAACACTCATCAGCAGGGGCTCACCTCCCAGCTGCCTGCCTTTGCTCCATTGAATCTGCTCGCTCTCTCTCCTGGACCAGCTGTCCTCTATCTGCTTCCTTCTCCATTAACCTCCCGTTCTTTCCTGTTCTCCCCCTAGCCACCTCGTGCTTCTATTTATCATGGGGACGTGGATCAGATGTGGCAATTAGCAGTTCCCGGGAACAATTATGGATGCGGACGACTCCTCACCTGTGCACTTAAGCTAGGATTGCCCGCATCACAAATTCCCTGGGAACAGATCGGCCACACATACTCGCTAAGCCACGAGTGCGCTGATTATTTATTTAATAAGTGCCCTTTTTGACTTGAGCTGTGGACCCGCTACACCACACTGTCCAGTCGTTGTAAGATAAAAAAGCCTGTGTGCGAAATCATGGATGAAGCCTTGTGGATGAAGAGGTACAGTACATACCTTAGAAATTTTCTACATGAAAATAGGTATGCGTTGGATTAACCGGCCAAAATGGCAACCGGCCATGGGTCCAGTCCTGAGGTGGCTGGTTAAGAGGGACTGTACTGTACATATCCAATTGCTCACTTTGTGTGTGGTGACTGGAAGTGGCTTTCAAGACAATCATGTGGGCTCGTTCGTTAGTGGTATACAAGTCTACTGTACCAAGATCAGCTGAGAATAATTGGGGGGGTTACACTTTCGGTTTCACTTTACTTTTTGATACAAGTCAAGAGGTAGGTTAGGTCTGTATATGTAAGCTACCTGACAGCTTAAACAGCAATATCAGCCGACTGAAAATAATGGGGAAAAAAATTACCTTTTGTTTATTGTTAAAACAAACAACAAATCTGTAATAAAATACAAATATTATCTTTTCTTATGTACAAATAGCCGTACAAGTTTTATATAGGAGTTGTGTTTGTTGGATGCCTAGGCTAACTTTGCTTGACTTACAAAACAAAGTGGACTTGTTAACACACTCGCAGTATGGAACTCGTTCTTATGTAGGGGACTTACTGTCATTTACTTACAGTGGGGCAAAAAAATATTTAGTCAGCCACCAATTGTGCAAGTTATCCAACTTAAAAAGATGAGAGAGGCCTGTAATTTTCATCATAGGTATACAGTAATCCCTCGCTATATCGCGCTTCGTCTTTCGCGGCTTCACTCTATCGCGGATTTTATATGTAAGCATATCTAAATATATAACGCGGATTTTTCACTGCTTCGCGGGTTTCTGCGGACAATGGGTCTTTTTACTTCTGGTACTTGCTTCCTCAGTTGGTTTGCCCTGTTGATTTCATACAAGAGATGCTATTGGCGGATGGCTGAGAAGCTACCCAATCAGAGCATGCAGTTAAGTTCCTGTGTGCTGCTGATTGGCTCAGCAACGGAGTGCTGCATTAACCAGGAAGTCTAATCTCACTCATTCAGCATTAATGTGCCCCTGCTACTGCTTCAGGAGCCGTGTCCAAGCGCCAACAGAAGATGCAAATGATTGCAGAAAAGGTAAAAGTTTTGGATATGTTGAAGGAAGGAAACAGCTACACCGCTGCAGGACACCATTACAGCATCAATGAGTCCACGATTCTTTTTATTTAAAAAGGAGGAAAAGCATATAAGATCTACGGCCGCAGTGTCCTTTAACCAGGGCGCAAAACGAGTTGCAAGTGGACGTGATAAGGCAGTAGTCTGGATGGAATCTTCTTTAAGGATTTGGATTTCCAGAGTGCTGGAAGAAGAACAACGGCAGTGCTAAACAGTCGCCTGAAGAGGCTCCTTTAGAAGAGCTGTAACGCTATCCTTTGTTGTGCAGTAAAATTAAACTCATCGTTATCTGACAAGTCGTCGTGTCATTGTTGATGAGTAACCATAATTAATTATTTACAGTACTTTATTACATGTACATAGTTTAGTGTCACTGTACACACATTTTACTGTATACAATTTTTCTTGCATTGTACGTATTTATTGCTGGTGGCCTGTCTGTCGTAATGGCTGTAGCATATGTGATATCGGAGACGCTCGATATCTTTAAAATAATATTTAGGTTTTACTGTATGTAAACTGTGTTTACATTCATAATTTCAATGAATCTTACCTAATATCTAAGAGAATACAAAGGGTTTATGCTGTATAATTGTGCATGAAATGTTTATAATAGTGTGGGAGAGTTTATAAGGGCTTAAAATATATAAAAATAACCATATAAACATATGGTTTCTACTTCGCGGATTTTCTTATTTCGCGGGTGGCTCTGGAACGCAACCCTCACGATGGAGGAGGGATTACTGTACCTCAACTATGATAGACAAAATGAGAAAAAAAATCCAGAAAATCACATTGTCTGATTTTTAAAGAATTTATTTGCAAATTATGGTGGAAAATAAGTATTTGGTCACCTACAAACAAGCAAGATTTCTGGCTCTCACAGACCTGTAACAACTTCTGTAAGAGGCTCCTCTGTTCTCCACTCGTTACCTGTATTAATGGCACCTGTTTGAATTCGTTATCAATATAAAAGACACCTGTCCACAACCTCAAACAGTCAGACTCCAAACTCCACTATGGCCAAGACCAAAGAGCTGTCAAAGGACACCAGAAACAAAATTGTAGACCTGCACCAGGCTGGGAAGACTGAATCTGCAATAGGTAAGCAGCTTGGTGTGAAGAAATCAACTGTGGGAGCAATTATTAGAAAATGGAAGACATACAAGACCACTGATAATCTCCCTCGATCTGGGGCTCCACGGAAGATCTCACCCCATGGGTTCAAAATGATCACAAGAACGGTGAGCAAAAACTCCAGAACCACACGGGGGGACCTAGTGAATGACCTGCAGAGAACTGGGACCAAAGTAACAAAGGCTACCATCAGTAACACACTACGCCGCCAGGGACTCAAATCCTGCAGTGGCAGACGTGTCCCCCTGCTTAAGCCAGTACATGTGCAGGCCCGTCTGAAGTTTGCTAGAGAGCATTTGGATGATCCAGAAGAGGATTGGGAGAATGTCATATGGTCAGGATGAAACCAAAATAGAACTTTCTGGTAAGAACTCTACTCGTCATGTTTGGAGGAGAAAGAATGCTGAGTTGCATCCAAAGAACACCATACCTACTGTAAAGCATGGGGGTGGAAACATCATGCTTTGGGGCTGTTTTTCTGCAAAGGGACCAGGACAACTGATCCGTGTAAAGGAAAGAATGAATGGGGCCATGTATCGTCAGATTTTGAGTGAAAACCTTCTTCCATCAGCAAGGGCATTGAAGATGAAACGCTGGCTGGGTCTTTCAGCATGACAATGATCCCAAACACACCGCCCGGGTAACGAAGGAGTGGCTTCGTAAGAAACATTTCAAGGTCCTGGAGTGGCCTAGCCAGTCTCCAGATCTCAACCCCATAGAAAATCTTTGGAGGGAGTTGAAAGTCCGTGTTGCCCAGTGACAGCCCCAAAACATCACTGCTCTAGAGGAGATCTGCATGGAGGAATGGGCCAAATACCAGCAACAGTGTGTGAAAACCTTGTGAAGACTTACAAAAAACGTTTGACCTCTGTCATTGCCAACAAAGGGTATATAACAAAGTATTGAGATGAACTTTTGTTATTGACCAAATACTTTTTTTCCACCATAATTTGCAAATTCTTCAAAAATCAGACAATGTGATTTTCTGGATTTTTTTTCCCCTCATTTTGTCTCTCATAGTTGAGGTATACCTATGATGAAAATTACAGGCCTCTCTCATCTTTTTAAGTGGGAGAACTTGCACAATTGCTGGCTGACTAAATACTTTTTTGCCCGACTGTAAATGTTATGACTCAATGGTCAAGATAGGTGACCAATGTAGGACAACAGCAGACATTAAAATTATATGATAAACTATTTCCTCTCATTCTGCATGAAAAAAATGTTTCTCAGCCATCACTATAAAGCACAGAGTTCAGCAACATTTAAACAAAATCTAATTTTAAATGTAGTATTCCTTAGCTTTGTTTATCCCTGGAAAAATAAGCCGGAGTTGATTTTTTTTTTTTTTCAAACAAGTGAAAAGAAGTGTAAATATCAAAATGTCAACATTCATCCAATAGGACAGGTATGTTTCAAGTCCATACCTTTACTGATTCATATTTAGTACATGTCCTTCATGTGTCATGTTTTGAAACAGTCACGAGCATACAGTGTTGCAATAAGAACAGTAGAAATGTGTTTTTTTGCATACTTGTAAAGAATGTCATTGCGTGATCTGCACGATTAATGAACCCCTAGTGACAAGTATAGGCTACTATAGCACAAGACTTGGTGTCTTCCACATTTCCCAAGATACAATTGACAGGTAACTGCATTGTAAACATTGCTTAGGGGTCTAACATCTTTGTCACTCTACTTCACCACAATCTTTTTGGTATTAACCAACTTGTACGAAGGCAAACATTCTGGCATTCAAATTCAGAAGGCATACATCATGGTGGTTTGGTCATATAGTGCCGTTGTGACAGTGCAGATTGGCTACACACTACCTGTCCCTTCTGGGAGCTTCCTGAACCCACCCCCGCTTATAATGTAACTAAGGTATGAGCTGGGCAAATGAGGACACTCGCAAAACAAAGAGTAGATGAATAGAAGATTCAGTACTTTTATTAAAATTCAACTAATTCAGTGTTCAAAGTGCAGTGCTCCATTCATTATAAACGAATAATCCAAAAAAAAAAAGTTCAAATGATAGTGGAGGTTACTTTACAAATCTCCGAGACCTGGTGCATCTCTAGCCTGACGTCTCCTCCCTTTAACCTAGACAGACCTTGCAGGAGGTGAAGATGCCCAACCGACAGGTACAGCCCTCCTTCTACAGGTCTGTGTCCCTACAGTCCCATGGCACCAAGCAGAGCTCCCAATCTGGGCCTCACTCAAAGGCTCAGGTCTCTGCGGCCATCCATGACACAGACAGGAATCCATATCATAGCCTCCCCAGACCTGCACAGAAGAGGTACACAGGTCACTCCAGCGCACTAATTGCTCAGTGGAAGTAACCATCTTAAGCACCCGAGCATCTGCCACACCCCCCGCAACCCCCACCCAAAATGGACTCTCCTTCCGGCTACCTGCTTCCTCTCTCGCTCTTGTACCGGTTCACTCTTCCATCTTCCTGCCTGGTTCTCTAACATTCTTCTAACCTTCTTTCTGCTCTTCCTTTCACCTACATTTCTATTCTTTCTGCCGTGCCAGCTGTCTTTATCTTCCTCCGTGCCTTGATAGTGAACTTTGGCAAGCCAATGATGCAATTCAGAGCAGGCGTGCTCCATCTTAAATCACCCCAACAACCTCCAACAACTGTGCAAGCACACCCACCCACAGAGATCAAGTCAGCTATTCATTTATTTAAAAACAGACTGCTGCTGCTGAACCATGGACCAGCTATACCACAACCATATGCATCAGTTCCACTATCCATATCACCATCTGATGACCTAAACTAATGGCCAGTTTTAGATTGAAATTGAACCTTTACAGCTTCTTTTTTATATGCCTTTGTGTTTTGTCTGAAGGCTATGCCCCACACATGAATATTGATAAGTTACCTAAAAGTGGTAAAACCAATAGAAATCCACTAGCTGGCAGCAGAACAGTGTCCAGAGAGTTATTCGGACTTAACACTGTAAAGCAGATCACTGCAAGTCACTCACAGTCTGACTCAAGCTTAACCGTAATTACATAGAATTCCAACCCCAAGTCAGTCATGGGGTTAATGCCAAGGAAGTTAAGATGACTGGTTTTAGCATGAAAAAGGACACCAGCTGTGTAAAACAATCCAATTAAAGACAAGGCACCTACAGGGTGGGGCGGAAATAACTCCCACATTTCGAAAAATCACTGTGGGGTCCCCAAAGCAGGTAGAGGGGTGCGGTCCGTTCCGTTAGTTAGGGTACAGTAATAAAGTTTTCAGTAGTCACCATGCCGTGGTCGGGTGAGCATCGAGGCTTTTTTTTCAAAAATGGCGAATCTGTAACTGCGACGAAGAGGGCGTTTCGCACGCGGTTCGATTTACGTGCTAATGAAAGTGTTCCAGACCAGAAAATGATTTTGCTGTGGATTCAAAGAGTAAGGGCAACAGGATATGCAATGAAGAGAAAACCACCCGGACGTCCCAAAAATGTGAGAACACCCGAAAACATCGCTGCAGTGAGGGCTTCGATTGAGCTGTCTCCAGTGCATTCAGCATAGAAACATGCCTCAGCTCTTCGGATTTCAGAAAGAACTGTGAGGCGAATTTTGCATACTGACCTTCATTGTGACATTTTGTGACTTTTTTTCTGTGGGGGTACCTCAAGGCCGAGGTTTCAAACATCGTCCTCGGTCCTTGGACCAACTAAAGGAGGCCATTCAAGAAGAAATTGAAGGAATTTCGACCGACATGCTAGCGACAGTGATGGAAAACGTCCAAGAACGGCTCCAAATGTGTATCAGCCATCAAGGCCACCATTTGGACGATATAATTTTTAAACCTTAAAATAAAAAAAAAAACTTTTTTATATCTACATTTGGGAAATAAGTTTTTGGTGATACCTCGTACCATTTTTTTTCCAATCCCCCTTTGAAATGTGGGAGTTTTTTCTGCCCCACCCTGTACATACCAGTCACATCTCCTACAGTGTTTGATCTTTGTGCCCATGTTGAGTTGTTTTGAATACAGAATCTGAAGTAAAAAATATTCACACCAATATAACACCAACCTATTTTACACAACTCTTAATATTTGAAATAAAACTTCAAGTTTGAAATCTCTCACCTTGAAAGTGTGGGCCAACTGCAGTAAAACAAAACCATTAGCTACAGGACTGACCTGGTGTCTGTCGCTAGTTATTCCCAATTTAATCTACCTAGATTTATCTGCTCACCTTGATACTCCCATGAATTGAGAAATAATTTGACCCATCCAAACTTTCAGTGGTGCCAGGCTAGACCAAGGTCTTTTCTTCTCTATTTTCAATGTTTTCCTTAAAAAAGTAATTTATTCAATAGCCCTGATTTGATTTCTCCTACTGCACTGTTTGGCACTCCATGAACTTAAATTCTCAAAGGCCACGTCTTTATTTTGGACTTTCTTAATATACAGTGCATCCGGAAAGTATTCACAGCGCATCACTTTTTCCACATTTTGTTATGTTACAGCCTTATTCCAAAATGGATTAAATTCATTTTTTTCCTCAGAATTCTATACACAACACCCCATAATGACAACATGAAAAACATTTACTTGAGATTTTTGCTAATTTATTAAAAATAAAAAAATTGAAAAAGCACAAGTATTCACAGCCTTTGCCATGAAGCTCAAAATTGAGCTCAGGTGCATCCTGTTTCTCCTGATCATCCTTGAGATGTTTCTGCAGCTTAATTGGAGTCCACCTGTGGTAAATTCAGTTGATTGGACATGATTTGGAAAGGCATACACCTGTCTATATAAGGTCCCACAGTTGACAGTTCATGTCAGAGCACAAACCAAGCATGAAGTCAAAGGAATTGTCTGTAGACCTCCGAGACAGGGTTGTCTCGAGGCACAAATCTGGGGAAGGTTACAGAAAAATTTCTGCTGCTTTGAAGGTCCCAATGAGCACAGTGGCCTCTATCATCCGTAAGTGGAAGAAGTTCGAAACCACCAGGACTCTTCCTAGAGCTGGCCGGCCATCTAAACTGAGTGATCAGGGGAGAAGGGCCTTAGTCAGGGAGGTGACCAAGAACCCGATGGTCACTCTGTCAGAGCTCCAGAGGTCCTCTGTGGAGAGAGGAGAACCTTCCAGAAGGATAATCATATCTGCAGCAATCCACCAATCAGGCCTGTATGGTAGAGTGGCCAGATGGAAGCCACTCCTTACTAAAAGGCACATGGCAGCCCACCTGGAGTTTGCCAAAAGGCACCTGAAGGACTCTCAGACCATGAGAAAGAAAATTCTTTGGTCTGATGAGACAAAGATTGAACTCTTTGGTGTGAATGCCAGGCGTCACGTTTGGAGGAATCCAGGCACCACTCATCACCAGGCCAATACCATCCCTACAGTGAAGCATGGTGGTGGCAGCATCATGCTGTGAGGATGTTTTTCAGCGGCAGGAACTGGGAGATTAGTCAGGATAAAGGGAAAGATGACTGCAGCAATGTACAGAGACATCATGGATAAAAACCTGCTCCAGAGCGCTGCTGACCTCAGACTAGGGCGACGGTTCAACTTTCAGCAGGACAACAACCCTAAGCACACAGCCAAGATATCAAAGGAGTGGCTTCAGGACAACTCTGTGAATGTCCTTGAGTGGCCCAGCCAGAGCCCAGACTTGAATCCGATTGAACATCTCTGGAGAGATCTTAAAATGGCTGTGCACCGACACTTCCCATCCAATCTGATGGAGCTTGAAAGGTGCTGCAAAGAGGAATGGGCGAAACTGGCCAAGGATAGGTGTGCCAAGCTTGTGGCATCATATTCAACAAGACTTGCTGCTGGAATTGCTGCCAAAGGTGCATCGACAAAGTATTAAGCAAAGGCTGTGAATACTTATGTACATGTGATTTCTCAGTTTTTTTATTTTTAATAAATTTGCAAAAACCTCAAGTAAACTTTTTTCACATTGTCATTATGAGATGTTGTGTGTAGAATTCTGAGGAAAAAAATGAATCTAATCCATTTTTGAATAAGGCTGTAACATAACAAAATGTGGAAAAAGTGATGCGCTGTGAATACTTTCCGGATGCACTGTATACCCACTGTTTTGAAATAGCGATTCATAAATGTATCTCTGTTCCTGCATTACAACAAAAATTGTGGGCAATGTTTGTGTGCTGTGGAATGAATTGACTTTTCAAGGAGAATGTGCCAACCTGTTTGAAGACTACAACTATGGATCATCGACTTGCTGTAAACGTCTTGTGCCTAGTTCATAAAATTAAAAACTTGAACTAAAGACTGATTCCTTGTGCCTACAGAAATTTCTCAGGGCATGAAAGCTAGTATGAAATTTATTATTTTTTAACCTAATCCTTTAAAGTTATCTGGTAGAGTCTATAGCAAAAATTAAACAGTGAAAAATATACATTTGCTGGCCAAGGACAAAAATGTTCATTGTATTTACTTTCAGGTTCCTTCTTGTTCAGATTTTTCTTTAACTGTTGGCATGAAAGGAACACACCAAACTTCTGCTTTTATGCTGATTTACAACAAGTTTGAGTAATACTGTGGTTGTTAGGAGTGTATTATTTAGCAATACTCTATTAATGCCACAGTACAGTAAATACAGTGCATCCGGAAAGTATTCACAGCGCATCACTTTTTCCACATTTTGTTATGTTACAGCCTTATGCCAAAATGGATTAAATTCATTTTTTTCCTCAGAATTCTACACACAACACCCCATAATGACTACGTGAAAAAAGTTTACTTCAGGTTTTTGCAAATTTTATTAAAAATAAAAAAAACTGAGAAATCCCATGTACATAAGTATTCACAGCTTTTGCTCAATACTTTGTCGATGCACCTTTGGCAGCAATTACAGCCTCAAGTCTTTTTGAATATGATGCCACAAGCTTGGCATACCTATCCTTGGCCAGTTTCGCCCATTCCTCTTTGCAGCACCTCTCAAGCTCCATCAGGTTGAATGGGAAGCGTCGGTACACAGCCATTTTAAGATCTCTCCAGAGATGTTCAATCGGATTCAAGTCTGGGCTCTGGCTGGGCCACTCAAGGACATTCATAGAGTTGGCCTGAAGCGACTCCTTTCATATCTTGGCTGTGTGCTTAGGGTCATTGTCCTGCTGAAAGTTGAACCGTTGCCCCAGTCTGAGGTCAAGAGCGCTCTGGAGCAGGTTTTCATCCAGGATGTCTCTGTACATTGCTGCAGTCATCTTTCCTTTTATCCTGACTAGTCTCCCAGTCCCTGCCGCTGAAAAACATCCCCACAGCATGATGCTGCCACCACCATGCTTCACTGTAGGGGTGGTATTGGCCTGGTGATGAGCGGTGCCTGGTTTCCTCCAAACGTGACGCCTGGCATTCACACCAAAGAGTTCAATCTTTGTCTCATCAGACCAGAGAATTTTCTTTCTCATGGTCTGACATTCCTTCAGGTGCCTTTTGGCAAACTCCAGGCGGGCTGCCATGTGCCTTTTACTAAGGAGTGGCTTCCGTCTGGCCACTCTACCATACAGGCCTGATTGGTGGATTGCTGCAGAGATGGTTGTCCTTCTGGAAGGTTCTCCTCTCTCCACAGAGGACCTCTGGAGCTCTAACAGAGTGACCATCGGGTTCTTGGTCACCTCCCTGACTAAGGCCCTTCTCCCCCGATCGCTCAGTTTAGATGGCCGGCCAGCTCTAGGACGAGTCCTGGTGGTTTTGAACTTCTTCCACTTACGGATGATGGAGGCCACTGTGCTCATTAGGACCTTCAAAGCAGCAGAAATTTTTCTGTAACCTTCCCCAGATTTGTGCCTCGAGACAATCCTGTCTCGGAGGTCTACAGACAATTCCTTTGACTTCATGCTTGGTTTGTGCTCTGACATGAACTGTCAACTGTGGGACATTATATAGACAGGTGTGTGCCTTTCCAAATCAACTGAATTTACCACAGGTGGACTCCAATTAAGCTGCAGAAACATCTCAAGGATGATCCGGGGAAACAGGATGCATCTGAGCTCAATTTTGAGCTTCATGGCAAAGGCTGTGAATACTTATGTACATGTGCTTTCTCAGTTTTTTTATTTTTAATAAATTTGCAAAAATCTCAAGTAAACTTTTTTCACGTTGTCATTATGGGGTGTTGTGTGTAGAATTCTGAGGAAAAAAATGAATTTAATCCATTTTGGAATAAGGCTGTAACATAACAAAATGTGGAAAAAGTGATGCGCTGTGAATACTTTCCGGATGCACTGTAAGTTTCTCCGAAAGAGATCAGAGTCTCTTTTAAAGGATTTGCATTTGCTAAGCTATTCATGAATGCTAAAACTTTTTGCTGCAAGTCTGCATGCATACAGCATTTCAATACAATTAAAGACCAACACATGCCCATCTTCAGAGCAAGATGACAGACATACTAAACTTGATGATTTTTATATACTGTACATATTAAAATTAATCCTTAGTCTTAATGTGATACACAAGAATGCAATTTTTAGACTGTTTAAAGCTACTGGCAAATAAAATGATATTTTTGTGAAGCTTTTAGTAATATTTTCGATTCCTAAGACAGACCAGATATGTTTATTTCTAGGTATAACCAAATACAAAAGATTTCATGCCTTTCAGTGTTTAATTACTCTAACTTAAGCCATAACTAACACTAAAATATTAATTTACAAATTTGTCCTGAAATACAAGTTAGCAACATAACCTCAAAAAGTATTGTAATAATTGAACACATGTAAAAAATTTAACAAACCTGTTTAAAAATGATACTTATTTAACCATGTTTAGTTGTCATGGCACCCAGATATCTAAACATATACTGCATGATATACTTAAAGATTACATCTTAAACAGAAAAACAAAGCTGCACAAACCTAATATCAATGTGTTACACATAATTTAATGACATAAGATGGGAAACAAAAACAATATTTAACATTTATGGAACATTTTAATATAATGCACATTTAAACTCTGAATTTTGATCAAACAGAAAATATCAGAAGTATAAACTAAATCTAATATGTACATAAAAAGTTATTAGAACTATTGCACATTTTAAATTTCCAATAAAAGATGAAGCTGCATTATTTACTATTAAAAAAACAAAAATGAATGTTTTATACCCCTTTCAACATAACGTATGTAATATGTTAGTTATGTCATTTCATCTGCATGATTCTTTATCATATGGAGTTGTACTAGCGAATACTTAAGCATTGTTCCTCTGGGAAATTACTTTGACCATGAGGGCAAGCCATATGATCAACACTGCATCTTGATTAGATACATTCTTGTCTTCATTTCCCTTTTTTTTTTTTTTTTTAAACTTGGGTTCACTATAAGCGCTCATGTTTTCTCATCCTGGTAGACTGCTTTTGTTTTGAATGAAGAATGAGGACTGGATGAAGTGAAGCACATGATTGAATGCTACAGATTTATTTTTTTTGTGATTTTTTTTTTTTTTTAAATAAAAGGCATTGCTCCTGACAGCACACAGTAGGTAAGACCTTGCAACGTACATCCTGCCATGCACAAAATTAGTTTAGTGACAGCTTTTTATTGTCAGTATTCATAAATTCACTCTATTAACCAGTCCTATAATGTACCTTTAGAAGCTGAAAGTGTGAAGAAAGTTATCTTGTCCAATTTGACAAAACTAAAAACACTAAAACTAAAATAAAATCATGTCAACCACATAATGTTAGCATGAAAATTTGCTTATAGAAGATTTGCAAAATATTTTGTCTCAATAATAAAATTTAAGAATGAAAACAGCAATTTTCCCATTATTTCAAACATATTAATTTACTGCATGCATATTAGCAACAATTTAACTTCTATAAATACCTACCTATAGTATCCGGCAAATCGAGAAGTTCATTGTGCTGTAAATCAAGATTAGTAATTTGTGTGCAGTTTCCAATCTCTTTTGGAAGATGTTCAAGCTGATTGTGAGCTACATCCAAAGTAATGAGGTTACACAATTCCCCTGTAAAAAAAAAAAAAAAAAATTAAATACTTTAAAACCCACCTTAAATCAACTAAAAACAAGCTTTGTTAAAAGAAACAACTTCACTTCAGGCACAGTGTTGTGAAAATAATCCTTAATTTTCCTTCATAATAGCTCCAAATTACATGTAGTGATGGCAATGTAGTGCTTCACCATCAGTGAAAACAATGAAGAATGGCAAAGCCAGTGAGTGCCCACAATAGAAAATTACGAAATAAATGTAAAAATACAATGTGAAAGCACATTTAAACTGTGTATGTGTACAAGATATTTTTTTTATTGCTCCATCGTCCTTTGAGGGTTAAGCTACAACGTCTAAGACACGTTCATTTGAGAGAAACTATACTAATTATGAACAATGTATTTTATAATGATTTAATATTGATAATGTCTTATTGTGTGTAATTTATCAATTAAACTATCACAGGTGTGCAAGTAAGCAAACCATTCGCAGTAGGTCTTGGAAGGTATCACCCGTGGGTATGGGTGTTCTACTTTGTATTTTTGCAGTTTATTGTGTTATTCTACTTCAAAGCTTTGTACTTCCTGTATTTATCTTTTAGTGTTTTATGCGGATATCATTTTGCATCAAATATTGTTTATATGATCTTATTTCTGCTTACTTCCCTGTTGTTCATTCTGAAAAGCACTTTTATTGGAAAGGTGCTATATAAACCATTATTTTAATCGACTAAAATAGTCTTTATGAAGAGAAACATAACCGTAGAACTACCCACTGCTAACCTATAAAATCGGGCCAATCCATATTACTAAACAAGAACGGTAAACCGGATATGGACGCAGGGACCTGCCCGTGGACACAAAAGACATAGTGCGCAAGTGCCACACAAAGCCCCCCCCCCCAGAGTGAAACGGGAGAGACTACGCACGTGCGCAGGCACCACACAAAGCCCCCTCCCCGGACCAGAGCAAAACGGGAGAGACTACGAACCGTCAGAGTAGGAAACAAAGTAAAACGTCATAAAGAGGTTAAAGAACAGGGACAAACACATGAAGAGCAGGTTACAGAACAAAGCCCCCCTCCCCAGAGTAAAACGAGACAGACTACTAACCGTCTGACATGCCGCAAGCAGGATAAAGCGAGGTCAGAAATAAAACACAGAGTAGGAAACAAAGTAAAACTTTATAAAGGAATTAAAGAACGGGGACGAACACATGGAGAGCGGGTTACACGGAGTCCACAAAGGTTCATACATCAAACCCGAGATGGTACGGGCACGCGTCTGAAACCGCGGAAGCAAAACTGTCTCGGCTCCAAAACCAAACAGCTCAACAACTAACACAGCTTCGACACCGAGCCCGCGTGGACAGATCTAATAAACGTGGACGCCTACAATGCGCGTCTCAAACTGCGTAGGCAAAGCAGGCACGGATTCAACACGACACAGCTCGAGTGACCGAGATACAAACACGTGCCTGCCTAGATATAATTAATGAACGCAGGCGCCTACAACGTGCGTCTGAAATGCCGCAGACCAGGCAGGCACTGCTCCAAAAAGAAAGAGCTCGACTAAACGAGATACGAAGTGAAACGGGAAACACTACTACAGAGTCCGCACTGCTCCACAATGCACCACATGATAGTTCGGAAAGAGCTTTGTAGTAACAGTGGGGAGACCCAGAGTGACACGGGCGAACGCTCCGTATTAAACATACGTCATCCTCACACGTCCAAAATATACAGCATAGGTGAATCACATTACAGTGATGCATTATTAACAGTACGATAAACATCACAGTATCGCAAACAAATGAAAATTATTACTCGAAAAAGGGAAAATATATTCACCACGCACCAGGTGTCATTGAAACAAAAGCAGAATAAAGCGAGATCAGAAATGAAAGACAGAGTAGAAAGCAAACTAAAACGTCAAACAGGTTAAACGAGGGGGCCAAACACATGGACAGCAGGTTACAGATAATGAAGACCGGAATTCAAAAGCTTCAAAAACAAAAGCTCGACTGACCGGGATACAAACTGAAACGGGAAACACTACGGGGTCCGCAGTAGTCCACAATGCACCGCATAATAGTACGGACGGAGCTCCGTATTAACAGTGAGGCGCCCCAGAGGGACACGGGCGAACGCTCCGTATTAAACGTGCGTCATCCTCACACGTGGCTCCCCAGCGGGCACAGGTTCAAAACGCCGGGGGTAGGCGAGCGAAGCAAGCAGGGGGCGGAGCCCCCTTGTAGATGCACCTAAACTAGATTCAGGCTGAAAAGTATATGCACATTGATTATACCATGATATATAATGCAACCATGATAATTTTATACACTTTTGGCCATACTGCCCACCCCTATTAAATGCATTAAAAAAAGTGTACAAAATTCTTGATTTTACTAGCTTATTACCTTATAATCTAATTAAAAACCCATCCCAAACATATGGTGGCAAATTTGAATGCCATCCTCTCCAGGAGGTACTTTCTTGGAACACTGTTAGCCACATGCTCATTCCACCAAGGTATGCTAAGAAACACCTCTGAGGGTTCTAACCACTGCTATCAGTCATTCAATGCTTCCTCCCAATGTAATCGTTAAGTTCATTTTGAAACATCTGCACAATATACATTTATTTATATAGTATCAGTGGTGCCCCTCATATGGACTTGAGCTGCCTGAAACCTCATGTAAGATCCATTTATAACATGATGGTGATTTTAAAGTACATAAACAGACACACTCAGTATTTACGTAAAACTAGTTTCTTTCAACTGAGGCTTTTATCTAATGGTAAGTCCTTCTTATCATTTCAAGATTTGGAAAGGGTTATACACGCTTTAATTTCATCCTGACTTGACTACTGAAATGTACTTTATGTTGGCATCAGCCAGGCACCTCTCACACATTTATAGTTGGTCCAAAATGCTGAAGCTAGTTTTTTTTTGTTTTTTTTTGTTTTTTTTTTAAAAACAGGAACATGCAAACAAGAGCACATTTTTCCTTTGCTGGCCTCCCTGCACTGGTTCTAGTTTAGGTGCATCTATTGTTTTAACGATGTGTTTACATAGATTGTTGCGGACACAAAACACACATTAAATTTTTTCTCCTTACAATTCTGGGTAGCTCACTCCCATATAATCAGTCAAGGAAGGAACTGGGAGAACTTTTTGCCCGTTCTGAGGTGGTGGGGGGGATGGTATAACAGGCTGCTTGGGCTTATCGACACATTTAGAAGACAAGATGCTGACTGAGAGGTGCGAAGAGATTTAAGGTGGGCCGGATTTACGAGTTTTTTCATTGGCTCTGGTAATTCTAGTGTTTAAGAAAGAACCCTGATCAGTTTCACTGTTGGGCTTGGAGGATGCAACTCTTCCTCTTCAAGTGGGATTACTGTCCTCATGAGTCTTCATGCTACCCCAGACACCTTCTCTTCTTTGGCTACACCAAATCAGACCGTCTGACCTACCACACTCTTCTTCACACCTCATTTTAATGTTTCCCCCTGCAGAGACTCATCTGCTCCTTCTCTCACAGGTGGAATCACTACAATAATGAAAAATACAAATGTTATCAAAAGTAGCTGGAGCTCTACTACTAGTTGATTCTGCTGTCCCCGATTATAGTAGTGGTAGTATATACAAGGAAGAATGATTAGTATTCATATCTATATAGAGTACAGACTTAAAAATATTTCATTTATTTATATCTATTCTTATTTGCAGATATATGTAAACATGTGAAAATATACTTGGGGTATTGTCAGAAGTTGATATTTAGAAAGGGCAGCTATTGAGTGGTAAGAGAACCAGTGCCTGTGGTTTTTCATGTTTTTGTAATAAATGACAAAATGTAGACATGAACTATATAATGTGTAAAGGCCGATGGCCAAATATCAAATAAACACTTTCACAAAAGGTGCAAGTACAATACTACAGCTTCCATGGTGCAGCGGTTAGAACTGCCGACTTATAATCAAGAGGTCGTGAGTTCGAAACCATCTCCCCCGCAAATTTACAGTTTTGAGTAGTGAACTCAAGTGAACTACTCTTGTTAATATCATACTATAAAAACATACATCTGATTTGTGTCTGTAATAGCTGGTGGAAATTTATAGTACTTGTAAAAGTTAGCGTTTTTTTTTTTTTTTTT
Source organism: Erpetoichthys calabaricus (assembly GCF_900747795.2). Taxonomy (NCBI): domain Eukaryota; kingdom Metazoa; phylum Chordata; class Cladistia; order Polypteriformes; family Polypteridae; genus Erpetoichthys; species Erpetoichthys calabaricus. The sequence goes on from NC_041395.2 coordinate 299,772,369, forward strand.
CACTTTTATTCTCTCAGTCACAATCACAATACAACAACCCGCCCCAGATCTGACGCGGTTACTTTTTATCTGAAACTGAATAACTGTAGATGTGAGTGGCGTTTTGAGACAATGGAACTGAAACTGAATAACTGTAGATGTGAGTGGCGTTTTGAGACAATGGAACTAAATATTCTCTGATCTGGAGGGATAAAAGCTGACACACAAATGCTGGTGAATCTGTCTTGTTCGGATCTCACCGTCACTTGTTTTTATTTATTTATTTTTTTTATTCAGTTTTATTGAGTGTTCCTGCTCATGCTGAATTAGTATGCACCTTATGGTCCATGATGTCAAAGCCGCATTGACAAAAAAAGCAAAAAAAACAAAACAGAGACATAGGTATATGTGATATTTGGAATAACTCATTTTATGACCTGTATAGTACATTTCGGAAAACATTGTGGCACCGATGCAACGTTATTCATATTCATTCACATGCCTTCTTGCGCTTGTAAGCAGTGACCGCTTTTATTTATTTATTTTCGATCTTGCCCATGCAGTCTCCACTTTTTGGTGCATGGTGCTGTTTCTATTGTACTTCAGGACATGCAGAGGAAAGAATAGTACAAAGAGTTCAATTCCGTGCTATATGCAATCATCAGATTCAAATGTTAACAGTTCCCACACACCAAAGGACAGTCTTTTCTACATTTACGACATGTATACCTGTTGCAATGCACACACTTCTCTCTATGCTGTGGTTCCTATTACATTGAAGGGGCACTTGACACTGACTGAGTTTGCTTTACTGGGGGAAGCGGCTGTCTTGGAACAGAAGCTTGTCGATGTTGCATCCTCTTTTGCTTTATTCATCGCCTTTTCTTGTAGGAAGCAACGACGAAGTTCCTCTACAAGGTGAGCAAAGAACACTCTTCTTTCCTCAGTGGCCCCTGTGTATGCCTTGTACAGTATATGTGTGCTGATCATCACCAAGTCAAGCGTGTTATAGCACACAGCAACCGACCACCTGCGTGCTCCTGCTCGCAGTGAATAAGCTCACGCCTTCTAGTGCACAATGTCAACACAGCACTGGGCAAAAAAGAAAGACAAATATATGTGACATTTTGAAGAAATAATTTGATGACCTGAATAGTACCAATCAGAAAACATTGTCACACTAATGGAATATTATGATAATCAATCAAGGCAGGAACTTGGAGAACTTCTTGCCCGTTCTGAGGCGGTGGGGGGATGGTATAGCAGGCTGCTTGGGCTTATCGACACATTTAGAAGACAAAAGACACTGTCCAATGACAGTAGTTATGTCCTGCCAACAGAAAATAAATTTGTGATGTGATTTAATGTTTTTATGCAGACACTTTAATAATGATAAGGTGGCTAGCCCTGCATTTATCATTAGCAAAATAAGCCCATGCTCTAAAAACAACAAGATAAATGGGGGTAAAGTTATAGGAATACAATAATAAGCACTATTTTAAATATTTCATCCATATATATTGAAATACTATAAACTGTATCTTCAGGGTTAGAAAGCGATGGGTGAGGTTTCATTTGGTACAAACAAGGATATTTCTCCATGGGAACATTTTCAAAAATTGTCCACCAATGTCAATTTCTATAGAAATAGGAATCTGAAAAATGAAAATATCCTTGAGATCACTTAATTTCAGCTGATCGACAAGTTTGAAAGCTTTCTTTAGTATCCTATATTATAGGGTTTGTTCTGATCCAGCACGAAGTTCTATAGTTTTCATAGTTCAGTGTATCAAATCACATTGTGCTGGTTAAGTTTACAGTTTTGTTTTAATTCCTTTAGAAAGGTAACAACATGTCGAAGCATCACACAACTGAAACATCTTAACTACCAAAATTAAAAAGAAATCTGATGCTGGCACCCAAAGTTAGACTTAAGCCACGGAGAGTACTGTGTGTCTGATGGTTAGTTTTTCTGTAAAGCCTGTCAACACATATTTGACTGGACCTTCAAGGACACATGCAATGATCACCTTAGGTCTCAGGCATATCTATTATAAAAAGAATCTTGGGAGGAAGATGAGACGTGATCTTCTCGGAAGACAATTTGACATCCCACGAGAGACACTTTAATGTCATGCGAGACAAGGCAGTGAGACAAAAAGGACAGCCGCTGTACATGCTTTTAAATGATTGACGTGCAGCACGACAAACAGAACGCGCACCTCGGCAGCAGCAGCAGCACAAAGCCAGCAGCTGATCTGACCGCATCTCCTTAGCGAGCATTCAGCTCCCCCACTTCATAACACAAGTGGCAGAGACATGCAGTGGCAGGAGCGTAGTGCACCTGTGGGGGAGGGAGGTTGAGCAAAGTGATCGAGACTTGATCATCTTGGAGAGACACTGACATCACGCGAGACTAGACATTACAACCTTAGGAAGCAAAACCTGTGAAACGGTGACTTTTGCACGTCACGCCCTACTTATTTAAAACAAGTTCACGGACATCTAACCTAGCAGTTGTTGGAATGCTTTTGGCAGAGACACTTCATGTGCTCCCAGCTCTTAAAACAACGACAAGCAACAAGCGACAAGCAGAACACACAGTTCGCTGCCAGCAGCAGCCGCAAGTCAGCAGATAATCCAACTGCATCTCCTTAGCATGCGTTCAGCCTGTCATTTTTTTTTTTATCCTAAAGTGGCTTCAGAAAAAGGCAGCATATCTTTTTTTTTTTTTTTTAAATAGAGGTGGAATAGGGTTATGGCTAGTGGAGAATACCCGACTTGTATAAATTAAAAAAAATACTTGATTAACAACTTTTTCCTTCTGCAATACAGGTGTTCAGGACAAACAGTATCTGCCAGATTTTACTTTTATTGTACCTACTCAACTTTCACAAGTCTCCCTCCACAACAACATCATTAACCTCAATGATGTGTGGGCTTTTGTCACTAATAATCATCATACTGCATAAAAGAATACAATGAAATGCATAAGTGGAAAATGCACAAAAGTGTTCAAGTAACATGTATGTGACACAATATCAACAGAATTGGTGAGACATGGCAGCATTACCAGTATTTCAGTGTGATTGCATACTGGTGACCTGGGCAAAGTCTGCTTTTTTCAAGAAGCTTGCAAGGAAAAGAAGGTATTTAACCTTTCTAATAGTAAAGGGGAGAGCCCAAGCCAAATATCCTCCTAAAGCAGGCAGCACGAGATGGAACAACTGGTCTGATACAGTTGTGCTTAATGCTGAGAACCTTGAATTCAGACTCTCAAGAATATTTTTGGGCTCTTTGAAACAGATGATGAGACAGATGGTCTATAGTTGAAGTCATTGTTTGTTTCCAAGTTTTGCTTCAAACTAGTCAGGACATTAACTACTTTGGAGGGGACTCACCATCCCTCCACTATACCTTCTTATAATATTATTGAGGATTTGGACTCATATCTAATGCATTGGACAGCCAAAACAATCAGGCTTGATCCTAAAACTGATGAATACTTAAATATGATCAACTTTTGTTGAAGGAGCAATGTGCTGGATCATCTTCATGCCTTTGAGAAGGCTTTTACTAAATTCTCAAAGCACAGAGATGTCTATCGATTTGTATTTTAGGCCCCACTCACTAACAAACATTGGAAGACGCATTGACAACTGTATCAGTCTAAAGGTATAGGCTAATCCCTGCCCAGTGCAATATGAACCTGAGGTAGCATGCAAGCATTGTGTCTCCTACAGAGAAGAGAGTACTTCTCATCTATGGAGCTATCACAGTACAGGTAGTCCCCAGGTTACGGACATCAGGCCTACGACTTACGAACAAGGACGCAGCTGCAACACATGTGCCTCAGTAACTACCCGCTACAATAATACAGTAGAAAAAATTTAAACTGATTTTGAGAAAAAACAACATGGAATTTATAGGGCCTTATGTTGTCCACCAGTGTCAGAGACAATTCGGATTAGGATCCATTAATAAAAAACAACTGAAATATGTACGCTCCTAACTATTATTGAAAATGCAACCCACTTCCTCTCCCTCTCACAGCCACCCATGCAATTGCTTTCCCCATATAGTACAGTTTAGGCTCAAAGGAACCCGAGTCCACTTTGGCAGCATCAAGTGTAAGGACTGTGCTTCCCCTTAGTACTTGTATCAAAGTGGTATGAAATGTACAACTGTTTGCATTTTTAAAAGAGCTAGAATAGACCACTTCTACTGGTACATCAGCCACCTGCACATCTAATTAATTTGAATAAATTCTATTAATGTTTGGAGCATGTTGCATTTTATACATTGACATTACTAATTTTTAATGCCAACTTCTTTTGTTCATGCATATAGCACTGCAGTAGGAAGAAAACCCATCCTCCTTGAAGCTTAGCTATTACTGTAACACAAAAAAAATTGCAGAAGCTTACTGCTGCATTTAAAACAAAATTTAATGGCAAATGGGCATGTGGCTAGTTTGTCTATGTTCATGTGTGCTGGTCTTCTACTCCTTGTGAACTATACTTTTCAACAGAGCTAGACACTGTCTATACAGCAACAGACCCACTTCTGGATAAGCAGCAGCTTTCAGAATTTTAAATTACTGCAAAGAGATCTCAGTTTTAAATTGCACAACTCCAAAATTTTCCTAGCTAGCCGTTTTTAGCTTTTTGTTTCTTTCCAGTAAAACTTGACAGGCCAAGACTGGAAACCACAATTGCTACATACGACAATAAACATAAGAGATAGCTAATGGATGTAATGTAAACCTAACTCAGTGACAGTCTTAGCTGTCTACATGTAACCACCTGAAAGACCTTAAACTACATACAGTAAAACCAATATAAAAATGAGGTCTTGCCCCTAACACTATCATAAAAATACGCAATGATTTCCAAGCTTAAATAATGTCTGCCAATGAGAATTACATTTTTTCCTGTTTCTGTATCACTCTTATATGCACACTACATATCTATACAGTGGAACCTCGGTTCATGACCATAATTCGTTCCAAACCTCTGGTTGTAAACCGAATTGGTTGTGAACCGAAGCAATTTCCCCCCATAGGATTGTATGTAAATACAATTAATCCATTCCAGACCGTACAAACTGTATGTAAATATATTTTTAAAAATATTTTTAAGCACAAATATAGTTAATTACACCACAGAATGCACAGTTTAATGGTAAAGTAATGTAAAAACATTGAATAACACTGACAAACACCCAGGCTCCCTGCTCAGCTGCACGTACAGGCTCTCTCTCTCTCATCAGCACACGAGCCTGCCTGCTCTCTCTCTTACATTGCAGCAGTTCAGCAGTTCACGTCTGACCGAGAACAATGCAACACGTGCGGAAATCATCAGCGTACACAAACCGAAAGGGAAACTGTCTTGTTCGTATACAGAGTGTGTGGTCGTGAACCGAGGCAAAAGTTTGGCGAACTTTTTGGTCGTAAACCGAGTTGTTCGTGTACCGAGGCGTTCGTGAACCGAGGTTCCACTGTATATATAATTCACTAAGCAGCCGACACGGCACGCAAGACAACCATGGGATACGCACGACATAGCCATGCCCGCCAACTCACAGAGACCCGCACACCAACTCTAACACCATGGGATACGACGACAACTCAGAGCCATGCCCACCAACACAAAGAATTCACTAAGTCCATAGCAAGCAAGACGCACACAAGACAGAGGCAAGCCCGCCAACTCAGAGCCCCGTCCAGCAACAATTCACTAAGCAGCCGACCATGGCACACGCACGACACAGCCACGCCCGCCAACTCACAGGACCCTGCCCACCAACAATTCGAGAGAGCGCGAAAGCATTTGCCAAGAATGTTTTCATTAATCAAGAACGAAAGTCGGTGGTTCGAAGACTATCACATACCGTCGTAGTTCTGACCACAAACGATGCCGACTGGCGATCTGGCGGCGTTATTCCCATGACCCGCCGGGCAGCCAACCAGATATCCAAAGTCTTTGGGTTCCGGGGGGAGTATGGTTGCAAAGCTGAAACTTAAAGGAATTGATGAAAGGGCACCACGAGGTGTGGAGCCTTTCGCTTAATTTGACTCAACATGGGAAACCTCACCCGGCCCGGACACAGAGAGGATTGACAGATTGATAGCTCTTTCTCGATTCTGTGGGTGGTGGTGCATGGCTGTTCTTAGTTGGTGGTGCGATTTGTCTGGTTAATTCCGATAACGAACGAGACTCCCTCCTGCTAAATAGTTACACGACAAAAGAGCGGTCGGCGTCCAACTTCTTAGAGGGACAAGTGGCTTTCAGCCACGTGAGATTGAGCATTAACAGGTCTGTGAAGCCCTTAGATGTCCGGTGCTGCACGCGCGCTACACTGAATGGATCAACATGTGTCTACCCAGCGCCGAGAGGCGTGGCTAAGCCGTTGAAACCCATTCGTGACGGAGACTGGGGCTTGCAATTGTTACCCACGAACGAGGAATTCCCAGTAAGTGCGGATCATACAGTCGTACTGATTAAGTCCCTGCCCTTTGTACACATCCCCCATCGCTACTACCATGGTCGGGTGACCTGGTGGATTATATATAGAAAAGCAGCCGGAACCGCAAAGAACAATGACAAGTCAACATGGCTCAGAGGTGCATGTGGACTGTACACAAAAGAAAGCAACTCAGGTGAGGAGTTGGGGGCGGGCACATGAGCAGGCAGTGCGTACTGAACGATGACTAAGAGATGACTAAGAAATGACTAAGAAATCAGCAGACTAGAATGGCGGGGGGGGGGGGCCGGGGCGGAGGGGGTGGAATGGATGTCCTTCCCCCCTCCCCCCGTTCCGCCATCCGCACCTGAGCACCATCCAGCCCTGTCCCTCGCTCTGGGAGGTGGAGGCGCGACGGCGGTCCTCCCGTTTTGAGTCACGGACAATTGTATGTTGCCCTCTCCAGAGTTCCATCTTTTCATTCACCTACAGTCGTATCCTCAAACCCACCCCATTTGGACAACTGTGTCTTTCAGGAAGTGTTCACCCATCAATACATAATTATGTGGCGTATGCTATGCCGCAGGTTGGCTAGTGGGAAATATTCTACATCAACTGGCCAGCTAGCTTTCCGAAAATGATCGATACCAATATCTACATGAAACAATTTTTCACACCAATGTCTTCAAACAAACTAGATATGAGTTTTTAATTGGCTTTCTTTTTTAATATAGATGCATCCACAGCAGGATGTGGATGACTAAGATTTACACTCCTGTGTTAAAGCTGCTTCTATATAATATGCTGGGACCACAAATATGGCTGACAGTTTACTGAAATATTTCTTGAAGGCAAACACTTGTTTCAATAAATCACACCCTTTCATGTCAGTTAAAAAAAAGTACAATACAAACTAGTTACTATGATGCATCTCTGTTAGATCTGTGGTGGGTTGGCACCCTGCCCAGGATTGTTTCCTGCCTTGTGCCCTGTGTTGGCTGGGATTGGCTCCAGCAGACCCCCGTGACCCGGTGTTCGGATTCAGCGGGTTGGAAAATGAGTGGATGGAAGGATCTCTGTTAGATACAAAGCACCACATTCAAACTATGGACACACCCATGGAGTATACAGTACATGTGGCTCCCAGTACCTGTCTTTTCTTTGAAAAAAATCTGAAATAAGTAGATAACAAAATGCTGTTTACTTAAACTTAAAAAGCACTCAAGCAAATAAAATTCTGAAACCCTCATAATCTAATTAACGGTCGTGAGCAGCCACAGTCTATCTTAGCAGCATTTAATACAAGGTAGGAAACCGCAAGTAAAGTGTGCCACTCCATCAAAATGCCCACTCTTGCACATACCTGAAAATCAGTCACAAAGGACCATTTTAACATTGCCAATCAACCTAATCAGCATGTCTTTAGGAATGTAGGAAGAAATGCCACACACATTAAACTCCACAAGAACAAGAATAGAGTGTCAGATTCAACCCTATGACAGTGGATCTATAAAGCAACAGTAATACCCACTCCACCACACTGTTCTCTTTTTATGTTAATACATAAGCATTAAAAACAAACCTACATAGTGTATTTTGTGTAATTTTATATGGATGTATTTATAAAGGAGCATGAGACAGGAAGCAACCATTAGTGGGAAAACCACACTCATATCAATATGTCTGGAGCAAGTATCAACCCAGCAACAGGCAGCATACAATGGGCTAAGAGTGACGACAAGTTATCAAGCACAAAAGCCATGCATTTAGGGGAATATATAGCGAGTAGCAAAACGACTTTTTTTTTTTCTTTTTTAACCCATTCATAAAACATATTTTAGGTGAAAAGATGAATATGAGATTAAAGTAGAGAATGTGACCTTTTGTATCTGGGCAATGATTAACATATAACAAGCAAACTATCTTGGAAAAAAACATACCCCCTTGTCCTTTGTTGTAGGAGCAGGTTCCAATGCATAAAATGCAGCCGTGAGAAAGAAAGAATGTGAATGTTTAAATTATGCAAGCAAAACACAGACTCCTGTGTCCAATGACTTATGTACCAAGACTGAATGGAAAGAAGAAAAAAAAAAGGGGGGGGGGGGGGGGGGGGGGGCGGCTAGATTGCAGTTGAACTTGTCATACCTACAATCCCTTTACACTTGGACCAGCTAGCAGGCAGCATGTCACTGGCTGTCAAAAAAATTGGTAAGCTCACAATACTTAGGAAATTAGAAACTCTGCTAGAAACTCATTGCAGTTGCACAATTTGACATGCCCTGCAATTTCTGCTTGTGTAACTTGACATGCTCTGTTGACAAGGTTAGCAGCTGCAGTTGTCAAGTCTTGTCTTTACATGCAATAACTGCCCCAAATCTGTGGCCAACAGACGCTTGATAACTATTGCAGTCCTTTTTCAATTAGTGCTTTTCAATTTCTTCCTCCAATAAGCAAAATACATTCTTAACTAGGTTTAAATCATGAGACTAACTTAGCCGGTCTGTAACATTCACCTTTTCTTAATGATGAATCCTTAAATAGGCAGGCAGTATGGTTCAGGTCATTGTTATATCGTTAACTTGGAGGCATTTGTTTAGACTTCAGAATTAATCCTGTTGCCACTATCATCAATAGATCATCAACAAAGACCAGTGAACCAGTTCCAGAAACAGCTATGCATGCACAAGCCATTTTGCTAACTCCTCCATGTTACATACAGTAGGTGACCTGGTATGCTTAGGATGATTTGTAGTCCCCTGTCTCTCTCTCCACCCTTTTTCCTTCTCACTATTCTGGTAAAGGCCCAACTTTACCTCAACTGTCCATAAAAAGGCACTCCTGAAACCTTCTGGCTCATTTTCGTACTTTGCGAATTCCATCCTGGCCTTTCTGTTCTTGGTGGTGATGAGATGTTTGCACCTTCTAGTTTATCTTCTGTATTCCTTCTCTTTAATTCTGCTGCAAACCTAAAATACTGACAGTTTCACCCCAGAACCTTATAAAACCGCCTTATTTATTTGGATGTTATTTTTGGGTTTTTCACCGCAATAATTTGTCATCATCTGCTGTGGTCATCATGGGATGGCCTAATCACTACAAATTGTTTACACCTCCAGTGGGTTCTCTTTTTCAAAACATTCCACATTGCAAACTGTGGAATGCCTGGTCGATAATCAACAATTCTGATTGGTATTTGCTTTAATCTCATTTTTTAAGAAAATGGTTGCTTTTTTATCATGGTCAATTTTCTAAAGGTAGAAAACAAGATGAAAAATATCAACATCAGACGCCAAATGTGTAGTGTTAGTTGTTGCAGATGGAGTTCACTCTCATGGCGCTTTTATTTGTTGATAGTTAAGGGAATATGGAACACATCAGCAATTAGAATCACCAGTCATTCTTTGCCCTGATACTTTTTCTCACCTGGAATTAAGGCACTAAACATGAATTATTTTTTCCCCAAATACCATTTATGTTGTATGTAAAACATTGCCCTGAAACAAAAGCTGGTATTATACACAAATGAAATTTATTTTATCTTGTACCATTTTTGTAGAATAAATGTTTGAAATGTGGTCCTTCTTTTTGGCTCACCCTATATATTACACTATAATTTATACACATATATTAGCACACACACACTATATATATATTACATACAGTGGTGTGAAAAACTATTTGCCCCCTTCCTGATTTCTTATTCTTTTGCATGTTTGTCACACAAAATGTTTCTGATCATCAAACACATTTAACCATTAGTCAAATATAACACAAGTAAACACAAAATGCAGTTTTTAAATGATGGTGTTTATTATTTAGGGAGAAAAAAAATCCAAACCTACATGGCCCTGTGTGAAAAAGTAATTGCCCCCTTGTTAAAAAATAACCTAACTGTGGTGTATCACACCTGAGTTCAATTTCCGTAGCCACCCCCAGGCCTGATTACTGCCACACCTGTTTCAATCAAGAAATCACTTAAATAGGAGCTGCCTGACACAGAGAAGTAGACCAAAAGCACCTCAAAAGCTAGACATCATGCCAAGATCCAAAGAAATTCAGGAACAAATGAGAACAGAAGTAATTGAGATCTATCAGTCTGGTAAAGGTTATAAAGCCATTTCTAAAGCTTTGGGACTCCAGCGAACCACAGTGAGAGCCATTATCCACAAATGGCAAAAACATTGAACAGTGGTGAACCTTCCCAGGAGTGGCCGCCGACCAAAATTACCCCAAGAGCGCAGAGACGACTCATCTGAGAGGTCACAAAAGACCCCAGGACAACGTCTAAAGAACTGCAGGCCTCACTTGCCTCAATTAAGGTCAGTGTTCACGACTCCACCATAAGAAAGAGACTGGGCAAAAACGGCCTGCATGGCAGATTTCCAAGATGCAAACCACTGTTAAGTAAAAAGAACATTAGGGCTCGTCTCAATTTTGCTAAGAAACATCTCAATGATTGCCGAGACTTTTGGGAAAATACCTTGTGGACTGATGAGTCAAAAGTTGAACTTTTTGGAAGGCAAATGTCCCGTTACATCTGGCGTAAAAGGAACACAGCATTTCAGAAAAAGAACATCATACCAACAGTAAAATATGGTGGTGGTAGTGTGATGGTCTGGGGTTGTTTTGCTGCTTCAGGACCTGGAAGGCTTGCTGTGATAGATGGAACCATGAATTCTACTGTCTACCAAAAAATCCTGAAGGAGAATGTCCGGCCATCTGTTCGTCAACTCAAGCTGAAGCGATCTTGGGTGCTGCAACAGGACAATGACCCAAAACACACCAGCAAATCCACCTCTGAATGGCTGAAGAAAAACAAAATGAAGACTTTGGAGTGGCCTAGTCAAAGTCCTGACCTGAATCCAATTGAGATGCTATGGCATGACCTTAAAAAGGCGGTTCATGCTAGAAAACCCTCAAATAAAGCTGAATTACAACAATTTTGCAAAGATGAGTGGGCCAAAATTCCTCCAGAGCGCTGTAAAAGACTCATTGCAAGTTATCGCAAACGCTTGATTGCAGTTATTGCTGCTAAGGGTGGCCCAACCAGTTATTAGGTTCAGGGGGCAATTACTTTTTCACACAGGGCCATGTAGGTTTGGATTTTTTTTTCTCCCTAAATAATAAAAACCACCATTTACAAACTGCATTTTGTGTTTACTTGTGTTATATTTGACTAATGGTTAAATGTGTTTGATGATCAGAAACATTTTGTGTGACAAACATGCAAAAGAATAAGAAATCAGGAAGGGGGCAAATAGTTTTTCACACCACTGTATTACTAGGGAGCTTTGCCCCCTGCTTGCTTCGCTCACCAACCCCCCCAGCCTGCGCTATGCACCAGCCACTTCGCATATCAGCCGTTCGCATATGTGGATTGTACTTTCACCAAACAACAAATCTTTTAATTCTCATGGATTCACCTCTTCATTGGGAAGAAACACTACTTTTCCCTAATGGCAACATGAATTAGATGATCTACAAGTCCCCGACTTAAAGTTTAAATCCAAACAATATATTCGATCTCTTTTCGCAGTTCTGTTATTTCACCGAGTAATAATTTCCACTTGTTTGCACTAATGCAATCTTTACTATCATTTTTTTGAGACTTTCAAATTTTAGTACTTTCATCATCTCTAACCTGCTCTGCATGTGTATCGTGCCAACGTTATTGAATTCTTCAGGATGTTCTACTTTGTCATCTACACTTTGTCTTTTATTTCCAGCCCTGGGCATGGTTTTCTCTCTTGGCACAAAGTCTCGTCTCGCGGGATGTGAAAGTATCTCTCTGAAAAAGTCACATCTCATCCCAGGATTTTTTTTTATTATAATAGAGAGATAAATATTATATATATATATATAAAAAAAAACACAGGGTGAGCCAAAAAGTACCACATTTCAAACATTTATTCAACAAAAATGCTACAAGATAAAATAAATTTCATTATGACACAAGAAATGGTATACAAAATAGATTTTTTTCATTGTGTTTTAAAAATTATGTCTTCAAGGTGGTGGTCATCATTAGCAATACACTCTTCGAGACGATTTCTGAACGCTCACATGACTCGTTCGACCATTTCAAGGGAACCCATAATACAATACCCCATTGTCCCAGTACTGTTTCTTCTTACTGTGTAGCATGCAGATAGCCTTTAATCAGGCAAATAAGTGTGGGGGTAGAATCCCCCCTTCAACAGTGAAAAGTGAAAACTGGCATGGTAGGTTGCATGAAAAAAGTAAAAAACCTGCCTTGCAGCAATTACGTTTTATTCAGAGTTAAATATGACAGCATCAAATTTATTTCAAATGAGCAGATTCTTGGAAAGATGGCCTGCAAATTGGATTGATGAAATCGTTCCTTTGATAAAGGCCATATGTGAAAGTAACAATTCCTTCAAATGACATGACTGTCTTTCCCAGGTTTGGTTACTGCCCAGAAGCCCTGAACTGGAATAAGCAGGTTTAATCGATAAAAGATTTGCACATCTACCTCTAAATAATTTGAGCAATGTCCACAGATACATTGGCATTGGTAAACATACAATGGTTTTGAAAACCAAAACAATGTTGCTGCCCGGAACCAGTTTAAGTTTAAAAACCAAGCCCTACTTTTATCCAATCTACAACCAAAATGTGGTTTTGCAAAGCTCTCTATTAGAGGAAGTGAAGTTGCTTACGAAAACAAAAAGACTAGACTTGTGCTGATAAAATACCAGGAAAGAGAGTCATTTTGCACTTTCTAAACCATTAAAATGCATGAAAACCACATGCTGTGAAAGAATTGTCATGCAATACCTCAAACTTACAGAAGCATTAAATTGTAAGGTTAAAAATGTTTAAGATGATATGAAATGTACAAAGAAACAAAGGCTGTTCAACTGTGCTATATTTAAAAAAGCACTAATTACTATTAGTATTTCAACATGTATTAGAAGTTTTCTTTATAGGTGTTCGGTACAAAATTGTGGATACAAGTAAATATGAGATATACATATATCACACACAAAAAAACTTAAGGGCAGATTTCACAAATGTTTTCCTTTGTGAAAAGAACTATAGACACATGGAATAAATTACCAAGTGATGTGGTTTACAGCAGGCCTTTAGGCACCTTCAAATCTGAACTCGATTTAATGCTCTAAAGTGAAAGCAGTGCAAGTAAATTAGAACAACAGAAAAAGATCTGTGTCTTACAAGCCACGTCTGAGGGAAGACAATCCCAGCTAGGAATTCTTAGCAAGTTATCAAGTGCTCATTTGGCTGGAGTGACTCTCCAATTTTGCTTACTTAGGGTTGATATGGAAACAGCTTTCCATATAGTAAAACTGTTAATAATGAATGCACACAAGCAAATGAAAGTTTGTTTTGTATCAAATTTTGCAATGCATGTTTGTGTTTCATGCAATGCATAATAATTTTGAACTGCTTCAAGTTCAGAAACAACTCTGAAAGCAATTTTATATTGACAGTATTTATGCACTTCATCCAATATGTAAAGTGGTCATTAACTCGGTTATTCCTTGTTGCATTTACAATAAGACTGGCAATCAGTTTCAAAACTGTCTTGATGATATACATCCCTGAGTAACAATTGATATCATGCACCAGCTGTAAACATTTAACTTGGTGCTCTACATATCTTCAGCAAACCCCCAAATATCAACTGTCCTAATACGCAAAACTGAATCACACTGGGGGTAGGGGAGGGGCAAAAAAAGAATCAGTTAGGTCCATTACAACAATAGTTAGAAAATAAAAAAAATAAAAGTTTGGGCCTGCACCAAACTAACATCATTTTGGACCAAAATTTTTAAGTGCCTTTCAAACAGCCTTGGTATCACAATTCCTCCTAACCCATTAACAGCTGTGTTCGGTGTTCTTCCAGACGAACTTGAAGTGGAGAAGGACAAGCAAACAGTGATTGCATTCCCTACACTTTTGGCACGCAGACTTATTCTGTTAAATTGGAAGAATCCTAACTCTCCTCTGATAAGTCAGTGGGAAACCGATGTTTTATATTATTTGAAATTGGAAAAAATCAAATTCTCAGTTAGAGGATCTGTACAAATTTTTTTCAAAACCTGGCAGGATCTAATCAATATTATTTAGAATAAGAGAAATAACTATTGCCGCATTTAATTCCCTTCTCCATCTCTTATTTACCTATATATTTATTTCTCCCTTTCTTTTATTTATTGTTGCCTTATTAAAAAGCCCTAAGCAATTCTCCTTTGGCTTAGCTCTCCTTCTCAGGGGTGGGGTTTGATTTATCTTCAATTTTGTTTGGTTATAAATTGATCTATTTGTATGGAATGATTACAATAAAAAATAATAAATAAAGGAAAAAAAAAAAGAAAAAAAAAAGAAAGAGTGAGAGCCAGGAGGTTATGGTGCCACGTCTGCCCAAAGTATGGAGAATAGCATAAACAATGCTGAAATTTTTAATTTGTATTAGTGGATCAGTTGTAAGAAGTGTAAAAACAACAAATTGCAGTAAACTAGTATTGACATTATAAGTATCAAAATACAAAGCATGGCTTAAATATTAATATGTGACAGACCTAGAGATCCTTCCTGTATAACAAATGAAAGGAATTTTATAATCTTAGGGGGATTTCAGCATAATGTTTATAAAGAATGATACCATCATGGAATCTCTTATATGTAAATTCCAAACTTATTCTCCGATATTTTGTCTCCAGGAACTGAAAAACACTGCTTAAAATCAATACTAAAACAAACATTCAAACATTATTATACACCGATCTGACACAAACATTCAAACCACCATTGGTTACCTACTACTATTGGGTAGGTCCACCTCGAGTCACCAAAACTGCTCTAACTTGTTAAGTTATGAGCTCCACAAGATCTCTGAAGGTCCTGTGTTATCTGGTACAAAAACATTGGCAGCAGATCGTTTAAGTTCTGCAAGATGAAAGGTGGATCCTCCAAGAATTAGAGACCAAGTCATCACTCTTAACTTCTTGCCATAGTCCTCAAACCAGTCCTTAATTTTTTTGCAATGACGCAGAATGCATTATTCTGCTGAAAGAAGGCACAGCCATCATGTTGTCTGCCCGCATGGACAAGCCTCTTCCTGCCAGAAGGCCACTTTGAAATCAGTACCCAATTGAACTCCTGTCTGAAAAGATTTCTTTTGCAATTGCTGCTTTGTTTTATTTTTTGCTCTACTGTGTTTCAGTTATACAGGGTCACTGGGTGGTACCCCAACTCTTTATTATGATTTGTCTAATCTCTTAAGAGTGTCAAAGTAACAAGAACATGATTGCCAGGACTCAATGTTTCCCATCAGAACCCTGAATTGTGGAGATGCTCTGACCCAGTCATCTAGCCATCACAGTTTGGCCCTTGTCAAAGTCACTCGGATCAGTACTCATGCTTTCAACACATTGCCTTCACTTGCTGCCTAATGTATTCCACCTCTTGACATGTGCCACTGCAGCAAGATAATCAATGTTATTCACAACATATGCCAGTTGTTTTATTGTGGTATCTGTACTGGTGAATTAGTGAATTCAGAATATTTAAAAACTCCAAAAAGTCTTGTAACATTTGCTATTGTAAGATTTACATTAGAGTAATTTTTAACAGATCACTCAAAATCATTAAATTTTTCAAATGTAACACAAAATCTTAGTGCTTTAACTTTCCAACTGTGTTCCTTTATATTTATATACACATATATATATATACACACACACATATACATACATTATATATATATATATATATATAAACATATACACATACATACATACATACATACATACATACATACATACATACATACATACATGTGCTGGTCATAAAATTAGAATATCATGACAAAGTTGATTTATTTCAGTAATTCCATTAAAAAAGTGAAACTTGTATATTAGATTCATTCATTACACACAGACTGATGTATTTCAAATGTTTATTTCTTTTAATGTTGATGATTATAACTGACAACTAATGAAAGTCCCAAATTCAGTATCTCGGAAAATTAGAATATTGTG
Source organism: Erpetoichthys calabaricus (assembly GCF_900747795.2). Lineage (NCBI taxonomy): Eukaryota > Metazoa > Chordata > Cladistia > Polypteriformes > Polypteridae > Erpetoichthys > Erpetoichthys calabaricus. Next base: position 299,788,838 of record NC_041395.2, read on the forward strand.
AAAAGGTTCAATATTGAAGACACCTGGTGCCACACTCTAATCAGCTAATTAACTCAAAACACCTGCAAAAGCCTTTAAATGGTCTCTCAGTCGAGTTCTGTAGGCTACACAATCATGGGGAAGACTGCTGACTTGACAGTTGTCCAAAAGACGACCATTGACACCTTGCACAAGGAGGGCAAGACACAAAAGGTCATTGCTAAAGAGGCTGACTGTTCACAGAGCTCTGTGTCCAAGCACATTAATAGAGAGGTGAAGGGAAGGACAAGATGTGGTAGAAAAAAAGTGTGCAAGCAATAGGGATAACCGCACCCTGGAGAGGATTGTGAAACAAAACCCATTCAAAAATGTGGGGGAGATTCACAAAGAGTGGACTGCAGTTGGAGTCAGTGCTTCAAGAACCACCACGCACAGACGTATTCAAGACATGGGTTTCAGCTGTCGCATTCCTTGTGTCAAGCCACTCTTGAACAAGAGACAGCGTCAGAAGCGTCTCGCCTTTGGACTGCTGCGGAGTGGTCTAAAGTTATGATCTCTGATGAAAGTATATTTTGCATTTCCTTTGGAAATCAAGGTCCCAGAGTCTGGAGGAAGAGAGGAGAGGCACAGAATCCACGTTGCGTGAGGTCCAGTGTAAAGTTTCCACAGTCAGCGATGGTTTGGGGTGCCATTGTCATCTGCTGGTGTTGGTCCATTGTGTTTTCTGAGGTCCAAGGTTAACACAGCCGTCTACCAGGAAATTTTAGAGCACTTCATGCTTCCTGCTACTGACGAACTTTATGGAGATGCAGATTTCATTTTCCAACAGGACCTGGCACCTGCACACAGTGCCAAAGCTACCAGTACCTGGTTTAAGGACCATGGTATCCCTGTTCTTGATTGGCCAGCAAACTCGCCTGACCTTAACCCCATAGAAAATCTATGGGGTATTGTGAAGAGGAAGATGCAATACGCCAGACCCAACAATTCAGAAGAGCTGAAGGCCACTATCAGAACAACATGGGCTCTCATAACACCTGAGCAGTGCCACAGACTGATCGACTCCATGCCATGCTGCATTGCTGCAGTAATCCAGGCCAAAGGAGCCCCAACTAAATATTGAGTGCTGCACATGCTCATACTTTTCATGTTCATACCTTTCAGTTGGCCAGCATTTCTAAAAATCCTTTTTTTGCATTGGTCTTAATTGATATTCTAATTTTCCGAGATACTGAATTTGGGACTTTCATTAGTTGTCAGTTATAATCATCAACATTAAAAGAAATAAACATTTGAAATACATCAGTCTGTGTGTAATGAATGAATCTAATATACAAGTTTCACTTTTTTAATGGAATTACTGAAATAAATCAACTTTGTCATGATACTCTAATTTTATGACCAGCACCTGTATGTTATATATATACACATACATACATACACATATATACATATACATACATATACATATATACATATATTAGTGCTGGGCGGTATACCGGTTCATACCGAAAACCGTTTTTTATTTTTTTTATGATATGGATTTTTCTTATATCGCAACACCGGTTTAAATTGCCTAAACGACGTTCGGAACGTGGCGCAGCGGGAAACTGTTCAAGTGGGGACCTTTTTCACTGCTACACCGCTAAACACAGATTTGTTGCACTAGGGCTCTTTTTCACTGCTACACCACCAAATAGTGGGCAGTAGCATAGGAATGCTGGTGAAAACGGACAGAGAGCCTGGAGATACTTTAGTTTTAAAAGGTCAGATGTGTAAATACTGTTTCTATACTACTGGATAATACTGCAAGCCAAGTTGTACTTGTTTTATTTGTTTTCAATACAGTGTAATGTACCTGGGTACTGTGTAATAGTGTGACGACATGTAGACTTTATTCTCGTAATTTGTCATTAAATTAGAACATCGTAAACTAAACTTCACCGTAAAATGAATATTTAAATTTACTAGATTTTCTCAAACCCCGTCATAAGTTATATAGCACATTAAATGCTTTGTTAAGTGATTCTTAAACTGACTTCTTCTTGCACTAAGAGGAGGCGCCGGCAGCGATCTGTAGTCAACAATACATTCACTTCATGATCTTCCTTCTCTCTGAACATTTAGAATGCTAAAATAAATACTTAATATAATTTTCATGGTGAAATGCATTAAAGCATGCATTAATCATATGGGGGCACGGCGGCGTGCCTGCCTTGCATTTGCATGTTTTTCTGGTGGGTTTACTCGGCGCTTCAGTTTCCTTTCAAAGTAATGTAGGATGTGGGGTTTTGTTGTGCTATATTGACCCTGCTAGTGTATGTTTTGCTTGTATTCATCCTTCGATGTGCTGGCGACTCGTTCAGAGATGGGCGCAACTCTGAATGGATGGCATAATTAAACATGTATAACGAAGATATTTTTAAAGTTCTGAACACTCCGTGGGCTAAGTTTATAACTAGTTTAAAATTTCACAAAGACGTTTATCGTGTGGTGATTGGTTATGTGGTGATAGAAAAAGGAAGGATAGGAACTGGGGTTTTTGTAGCCTACGTCAGATAGAGACAGCATGCATGCAATAAAGATAGCCCGCTCAGAAGAACATGCATTGAATTCTGTGTTCGTGTCTCCGACCAGCAGATCACAAACCCAACATTTACACAATATTTAAGTTAAACCTGTGCGATAGCTATTCATTCATCCAGTTTTTTGGAGCCTCGTCACACCTGCCATAAAGTTCTCTACACTGAACATACACCTGGGGACCCCTTACTGCGAGGGAGCAGCACTACCGCCTCACTACCGTGCATGTGTAATACCTGCTTTAATGCATTTCATCTTGAAAATGATATCAAGTATTTATCTTAGCATTCTAAATTTTCAGAAAGCAGGAATATCATGCAGTGAATGGATTCTGTATGGTGATCGCTGTCTTCTCTTAGTGCGGAGGAAGTCAGTTTAAGAAGCGTAGTGATTAACCACTGGGTCGGGGAACATAACACAAAGCATTTAATGTGCTGCATTAATTTATGACGGGGTAAATTAAGTAATTGAATAAACATTGATTTTAGGAAGAAGTTTAGTTTACGACATTCTACTTTATTCTCATAGTTTACTTCATAATTAAAGTGGAAATGTCGACTTTAATCTCGACATAAACGGCAAGAATAAAGTGGAAATGTTGACTTTGTTCTCGACATATAGTTTGTTTTTTTCTTCCCAGTATAGCTTAGCTTGAAGCAAGGTCCATATTAATGCAGTTTGTCTAAATGATGGTTCAGTTGGTAAAGATGTCAATCGCCAAGTTGCACTTGTTTTATTTTAATTTGGTGAATACTGTGTAATGCACCTGGGCTTGAAGTCTTGAAGTAATAGTGCAACTATCAGTAATAATACTATTATTTATTTTATTGTTATTATTTATTAGTTTAAATATTATGCAGTTTAATGATGATAAAGTTGTTTAAAAAGTCACTTTAACGTGTCAGTGGACAGAGATTGTTAACATTAACAGAAAGTGTAGTTGGTTTACAAAAAATATTTACTATTTATTCCTTTTGTAAGACATATTCAGTGCAATACAACTTTTGACAAGCACTTCTGGATATTTTACTAAGTCTAAATGCCTCTTTGTATGGTTGAAAATATGTTGTCAAAATTATAGTTTGTTTTTACAAAATTTGTTCAATAAAAAGGATCTATATTTTGACTGCATCTGTCATGCAATGTGATACCTTCTCCATTAGTGCCACCCCCTTGAAAACTATCACTTTATGGGGCAATGCAAAACTGTATTAATAATTGTGTGCACATTAAAATGTTTTTTTTTGTACAGTGTACAATACTCTTGACAGTGGAATAGGCTATTCTTAGCCAGTAATTGCAGTGGAAAATGTGGTTAACATCCACTCATGCATGGGGAAAAAAATACCGCCGAATACCGTGAAACCAGCATAATTCAGAAAAATACCGTGATATAGAATTTTGGTCATACCGCCCACCCCTTATATATATATATATATATATATATATATATAAATATATATACATATACACACACATATATATATCCACTGCCTGGCCAAAAAAAGAGTCGCCACCTGGATTTAACTAAGCAAATAGGTACAAGCCTCCTTTTGGATAATTACTGCATGGGCGATTATCTTTCAGCTGGCAACAAGTTATTTAACCCCAACTGGTGCAATGAGTTACTTCTTATTTCTTAAACAACCATGTAGAAAGACACATCTTGTGGGTTGTGGAAAAGATGTTAGTCTGTTTGAGAAGGGTCAAATCATTGGCATGCATCAAGCAGAGAGAACATCTAAGGAGATTGCAGAAACTACTAAAATTGGGTTAAGAACTGTCCAACACATTATTAAAAACTGGAAGGATAGTGGGGACCCATCGTCTTCGAGGAAGAAATGTGGCCGGAAAAAAATCCTGAATGATCGTGATCGGCGATCACTTAAACGTTTGGTAAAATCAAATCGAAGAAAAACAACAGTAGAACTCAGATCTATGTTCAATAGTGAAAGTAAGAGCATTTCCACATGCACAGTGCGAAGGGAACTCAAGGGATTTGGACTGAACAGCTGTGTAGCCGTAAGAAAACCACTAATCAGTGAGGCCAACCGGAAAAAAAGGTTTCCATTTGCTAGGGAGCATAAAGATTGGACTCTGGAGCAATGGAAGAAGGTCATGTGGTCTGATGAGTCCAGATTTACCCTGTTCCAGAGTGATGGGCGCATCAGGGTAAGAAGAGAGGCAGATGAAGTGATGCACCCATCATGCAAGATCTTGGTGAAAAATGAATGCAACACTGGATGGAACTAAATCTTGTGACATTGCAGAAGCTTATCGAAACAATGCCACAGCGAATGCGTGTCGTAATCAAAGCTAAAGGCAGTCCAACAAAATATTAGAGTGTGTGACCTTTTTTTTTGGCCAGGCAGAGTGTGTGTGTGTATATATATATACATATATATATATATATACATATATATATATATATACATATATATATATATATATACATATATATATATATATACATATATATATATACATATATATATATACATATATATATATACATATATATATATACATATATATATATATACATATATATATATACATATATATATATATATATATATATATATATATATATATATATATATATATATATATATATACATATATATATATATATATATATATATATACATATATATATATACATATATATATATACATACACACATTGTGGGGAACAGCCCGGACACAGACAGGCAGACATCATTTTGTCACCCAACACACGTTTATTTACAGTCTATTATGTACAGTCTTAAATGCCACACAACCCCAAACTCCCCAAAAGTCCAGGCCAAATTAAATATACATAAATATAAACAAATTAAATATAATGGAAATATAATCTAAATGTTACACAAAATACCTAATTATTGAACATTTAAAAAACAAAAATTGCAGATAACCAGCATTTAACTTTTGAACTCCCCCTGCACCCCAAGACTGACACTGTAACACCTTAAAATTACTCCAAACAGAAGCCTTGCGAAATACTTGCTTCCCCAACATATCTACTCAACACTCATTGTGGTCTTTACACAAAAATATCAGCATGTCAGCCTTTGCTGGTTTCAGACAGACGCCGACACGTGACTACACTGCCCCAGCACTGCAGTCTCTTGGATGGCGAACTCGTGGCTGGAATGCACAGGAATCAGTGACCGCATTTGCTCAGCATCAGAAAGTTAATATTGTGTACTAGGCCTGTCAAATTAGCATAAAATAAGGTTTGAATATTCACATAAAAACCAAACACTTGAATCTACTCAAACTTGGGTTAAAAATGCTGGTCATAATATGTACATTTATACTTGCTTTTTAAATACTTTTCTATTAGAGTAAAGGCCACAGCAGCAGCTAGAGAAAGAACACACACCAATTAAAAAAAATTCTACCTGTACAATTGTTTATAAATAAAGGCCATCAAAATCTCTGCAACCTATAAAAGGGAAGAATCACTACTGCTGTGTTGTTTTAAGTCTAGTACTAGTGGCTAAAGCCTCAAGTTGAAACTGCACAGCCCATTTGGCACAAAGCATAATCTTATCCCTCACCCCAGTTGCTCAGCTCTTCTACAGAACTGTCATGTACTCTCGTCAGAAAGTCTTTCCCCTGGGCTCCACCAGAATAAAACAGAAGGCAAACAGAAGATTAACTTGCTTTATTATGTTGGAGGTTTCCACTGTACATTGGGCAGCAGCAGAATACATTTAATATCTGGGCATACAGGGAAAAAAAAAAGTTCAGAAATGCACAATTGTCACAGTATCAAGATTGGGTCCATACAATCCCTCAATTTTTGTCTCCTTTATAGATGTACCAATATTTTAATAAAGGTGGCCTGAATATTTACAATTTAATCTTACTCTTCAAGGCGTTATGTCAAACCAGCAGCAAGGTTAAGCTGGGACTAATTGAATGATATATCATGTTGCCTGAAATAAAGCTTGTTAAAATGTGAATTTTAAAGTGTTGTAATAAAAGTGAAATCAAAATTAGGAGTTATTTTCCATTTGTTTTAATGAGACGGTCACAGCACTAAACAAAGTTAGGGGTCTTAGGTTTAAGAGCAAATGGAACAGAATCTGACGTAAAAACAATACATTTACATCACTGGAGAGGAGTTTAGAAAAACTGCTTGAAGTACACTTGCGGTAGAGCTGTCAACTAAACCAAAACTTAAGGCAGGCCTTTGCATTTTTGTGGACGGGCAGTAGTCAATATTAATTTATAATTTATAATAAAGTGAATCCTACCGAAAGTACTGATTTTAAAATAAATGCACATCAGATAAGCTGCTGAGCTTATCAAATCGGGCGCTAGTTTAAAGACAGAATTTGTTGGTGCCACTTTAAGGCGCAGACAAGTGATGGGCCTGACTTGTGGATCAAAGAGCAAAGTGGGGCAGGAAAAGGAAAAAACATTTTGAAAGGGTCTAGCTGCATGAATGTCACTGCCAAAGTAAATAGGTAAGTAAACCTCTCAACGCAGTCAACACTCTATCCGTAGAGAGACAATGCTGATGGTTGTGCCCAAGAGCTCATTAACACTAGAATCCCTGAACCCTACAAAAATATCTGTAATGCCAGGCCATCTTAAATTCCCTCACAACTCCTCATCAGCATCTTTGTTTTGCAAATGTGTCAATCAGCACTGGCAGCAGGCAACCTGCTCACTCATCCTCCACCGAGGCTGATGTCAAGTCAGATGCAAAATTCTCAGAGCTAAAGTCTCTCTATCTGGGAGTTCGGCATCTGGAATTGTATAGGGTAAATAACATATCCTTATTTGGAACACATACTTTTACGTGTGTTCCATGTCTATAATGATCTATGTAAATGAAGGATGACAGGAAATGCAAGGCAAGAAATATTGAACACATAACTAAAACAAACTTTTTACGTTATAGTAACAATATACTAACATAGTAATAATTATAGTAATAATGACAATGTTGACATGAAGTGTATAATGTGTGAAGACTGAAGACCAAATATCAAATAAACACTTTCACAAAGTGTATAACAAAACAAGTACACTTTTATTCAAGAAAATAAGCGATGAAAAAGAAATTATTCAATTTACATGTTGCTGTCAATGTGTAAAAAACTGAAGCCTAAATATTAATCGACAAAAAGTAAACGTGTCCGATTTGTTGGCGCAGAGGTACGAAATGTCTCGTAATCAAGAGGTTGCGGGATCAATCCCGGCTCCTCTCCACATTTACTGTTTTGAGAAGTGAGCTGCTTTTATTATTACTATTATATATTAAACACACACATTTGATTTGAGTCTGTAACACCTGGTGTAATATTTTTGCTTTTTGTAAAACATATCACGGAAGGGATACAAGCAAACACACAAACTCTCCTTCAGTGCTACCAATTTTGTATTGAGAAAAAAAAAAAAAACACACTAGCTTAAACTTGGTACTGAAATATTGGCTCTTGTGACACACGTACTTCTTATACTACCTGCTGACAGGTTCTGCTGGTATAGAAAAAGTACTGCTGAATGCCACTTTTCTAAATGCTAAAGTAGTTAAAACAAAACCAGAATGTTAAACCTAAAGACATTTTTGATGGTACAGCTGGTGACTTATAGGAAGCTGTGGCTAGCACATGTGAGGAAATAGGTTTCCCAAGATATGCAGAAACACTGATGGGGTTCATGTCAAAAAAGGTCACTGTCAACTTTGGACAAAACTCTGGTCTTCTACTTTAACTGCATTAACCATAGGCTGGAACTCTGATTAAAAGAAACTTTCAGGGAAACTTTTTTTTATGAAAGTGGAGATAACTACTTAATTCTTACTATATCTATGATAAGAACCAAAGAAACTTGGCAGTGAAATGCAAAGCAGTGTGGCAAAGCCATCCCACGCTCATGGCACTGTAAGGATTAACTGTAAAGAGAAAGCATGCAATGTGCAGTTACCATGTTTCACCATAATTGAATACAGAAAATATAGCTTGGGGGAAAAAAAAAAAAACCTGCTGCAGACTAAGCAAAGATTAAAGGATATCTTGCAGTGATCTAATTGTGCAAATCTTTAGTGGCAGTGCTGATGTTTGCCGATTTGCATTATCCAATTGCAAGGCTCAGCAAAAGACTGCAAAACTTACAACTGACCACTTGAAAGATGTGACTAAAATCATACCAGCTGTAAGACGGAGTGTCCTAGATTACTACTACTAGTGCCAAATCAGAAGGTGATGCCAATCTTGCATTGGCTGTTAAGTACTACAATGTACATCACAAAGACACGACTTCTTTTGCTGCTGTAATGCATACTGTGACAACTAAGATGTCCTCATGGCTGTGCAAATTCTTGAAGCCACCCTATAGCCTTTAGTTCCGAGAATGTGAAACACATGAAAAATGCTGAAGTATGGAGGTATGTACTGACCAAAATACAAAGACAGCTACCCAAGTATAGTCAATATTTTCAACATCTTGCTAATTTCATCAGTGCCTAAAGGAATTTTTCATTGTTACTTCAGCCCATGATGCTTGGTAAAAATTGACCTGCATAATCATTTAAGTGCTTTACAATGTGAACATCTGCTCAGACTAAAGTGTGAAGGCTCAGTATTTGGTACTGAAACAGCCAACTGAAAATGTGTCAAAATAAAGTAAAATCATGTATGCCTAATTTGAAAGTCTTAACCACCTGAAAAGTGACATCTTCAGTGGGTGCTACTTTATCTCTGTTTTATGAATGAACGAACATCTTCATAGATTACACATAGGATACAAAAATTCAAGTGCTTGCATATCTAAAATGTCACTTTTTCTTACACTAAATTAATTCTATCTGCAATTTGTATCTTGTGATTGCAAATATACAGGAAACAATTTTAGCAACACAATTTCAACCACTAAACAAAAGCTTACAAATGCTAAATATTCTAAATGTGTATTGCAAGTGACTTAAGAAATTCAAAAGCTAATTTTTCTGAATGTGAAGTTATCAAAGGTGTGCTACAGTGTTCCTTAAATTTTAAAACCTACATTTCAGAGCTGCTGGAATTAAAGGGAGAAAAAATAAAATGAGGCTAGTTATATGTTGATGTGCATTGCATTCAGAACTATTATTTAAATGTGCTGCAATTCCTCAACTGTGTCAACGATGTACTGAACAAGCTGCACAAAATCTTAACCAGCTAAAAAGTCACAAGTTCAACATAGCTATTTTTCCAGACAGACGTTTGGAGCACTCTCTTTACCAGAGGGAGGATACATCTGTTGTCAAAGTATATTTTACTGAGGTTTTATTGCACAATATGGACAATTTTCCATTCTACATTTAATGCTAACTGCCAGTTGTTGTCCGAATGACAGTGAAAAGATCCCATACTTATAAAATACCCATATGTATACCCCTAACTCACACCTTTTTGCTAAAACTATTATTCACCATGAACTGTACTGCACTATAGAACAAAATGACACGGGTCTCAATTTACAACACTATAAAGGAATACCGTCCAATCAGAAGAAGTGTCTCTTATAAAAGCTAAACATTAAAACCTGACACATCTAAACTGAACTCTTCAATCTTCCTGCAATTAGAGTTGTAATTATATCTCAACAATACCACAACCTTGCTTTAACTATACCATACCTAGGTCACGGGCAGGTGAGATTATATTCACTAATAATAACTAGGCCTGGGTAAAAATATAGACTTTAATAGTTATTTTTCGTTTAAATAATTTCATATCGATTCTCAAAGTTTCAAGAGCGATCTTGTGAATCTCTCTCCTACTCAATTACTACATGTAGATTTTGCCATCCAATCCATTAGATGTCGCTAATGTGCCTGTCAAGGCTTTCCATTGAAAAAGCACTTTACTATCTAATCAGCGTCTTCAACACTTGAATCAGATGTGTGGACTTCCTGTGGATTCAAACAGTGCATGGGTAGAGAACAAGCCATATATAAGCTGTGAAGCTCAGAGGTACTGTTGTAAAACATAAAAATTTGAGAAATCATTTATCCCGGTGTCAGCCATAAATGTAATCCCAATTGACATCCAAACGAGTACAACCTAAACAATCCACACTGGAGATGGCAGATAGCTCCAAGCTTCCACTTAATTCGCCTCGTACCCAAAAAATAACCAAATCAATAAAAGTTTTTATTTGTAAGGATATGAGATCCAAGAGATCCTACACTGTCGTTGAAAATGAGGGCTTTCGACAAATACAGGTTTTGGAACTGTGGTATGCAATACTGAACAGAAATCAAACAAGTTATTGTACGGAGGCTTTAGGAAAAATCCACACATTTCTCAAGTGAGCAGAGAGAGTAGCCCTAACTTGCAACAGCTGTCACTACATTAAAAATGACTGTTTCAGACAAGCACACTGCATGCCAGTCATAGCGGGAGCTATTTCACTTTGTGTTATGCCTAAAATATCTATTTTGAGAATATATCCTTATATCTATACATGGTGCAATTTAATTAAATTCTACTATACAGATTTTCAATTTATAATACTGCCTCATAACTTGATTGATTCAGTTATATTGATAATTCCTCATCAACTGGCACCTACTTCATCTTTAGCAAGAGCCCATTCACATGTAAGTGGTTGTCTGGTATTTTAGCGCTGCGCTAAACCAAAATGATCCTAAGGCACTTGAAAAACATTCAAACACACCTGAAAAGGGCCTGAAAAAACTGGCCAAGAAAGCCAGAAAAACTTTTGAATAACGTTTGCAAAAAAGCCATTAAAAAGTTACGGACGCTGGAAATTTAAATTGCTCGAGTGTATATATAAATATGGGAATTGTATTACTGTCAGTAGATTTTTGAGAATTTCATTGTACTATATATATGACAAATTACTCGAGCTGAAGAAAAACAGTTACCATGCCCATCTTATTTAATACATCTCAGACAACACACTCCATATCCCTTGATAAGCAATGACATTCCTTAATGGTTTCATTCTAAACACTATTTTTTATCTTTGTGCATGGCTGATAATTTTATTTAGAATTTAAATTTATTTGTAGTGTCTGACCTAAATGCTAAACACCACAGTGAAATTCAAATCATGAAATAACTAATGCTTTGTGGTTTAAAATGCATTCATTAAATTTACCTATTTCTAAAATGACTAATCCAAATTCAGAGTGAAGAGGGGGGCTTTCTACAGCTTACCCTGGTATCACTAGTTGTAAGAAATTAATTAACTCTGGACATGTGCCAATCCATCACGAGGCACACTGTGTTCAAACAGTACGCACACACATACACACACACTCTTTGACCCAGACAGACTCATACTAACCAATAAGTTTTACCTATTAACTTAATCTGAATGCCTTTGGGATGTGATGGTAAACTAAAGTACCCAATGAAAATAACCAGTATGCTTACCTATCTCGGCAGGCAGTTGTTTAATTTTGTTCTCCCGGATACTCAACATGGTGAGCTTCGATAAGATTTTTATATCCTTTTCCACAGTAGTGATACGGTTAAAGCGTAAATAAAGAGTTGTAAGGGAGTTCATCTTGTAGACTACTGCTGGAATCTCTCGAAGTTTGTTATGCCGAAGGTCCAACATTCGGAGTTTCTTCAAGTTATCTAGAGAGTCTGGCAAACTAGTAAGAGAGTTCTCACTTAGAGCAAGTGTCACTAAACCTGTCAAGCAACCTACTTCAGCAGGCAGGCTCTGCAGCTTGTTACTATACAGATACAATTCTGTTAGCTGAGTAAGCTCCTTAATTGATGTGGGAAGCATGTGAATAGATCTCTTGGATAAGTCCAGTCGCATAGAGTTCTCCTCCCGACACTTACTCAGCTCTTTGATTACCTCAGCATTACTGGCCTTTTTTCGGTTCCCTTGAGCTGGATTTGGGCGCTTTATTGTATTGTCCACTGAAAAAGCCACCCCAGGTGGTACTCCACTTGTTTCTTTCTTTCCTTCTTTGGCATCTTTTCCTTTGGTCTTTACTTCTTTGCTATCTTTACTGAAACCGCTCAAGGCTTTGGCCTCTTTTTCCCTTTCCTTTCCAGAAGGACCTTTGGAGTCCTTTTCTTTAGAATCTTTATCTTTGCCAAAACTACTGCTCATAGTGACACCAACTGCACCCAGATATTCATGAAAACCAGGTTTTGGCAATGTTATAATAATTGGATAAGAACAGTGTTACACATATATTTTTGATATATGCACAGACGCAAATAAATTCATTTAACTCTGTAATCCAAGGTTACTAAATATCCAATGGGAAGTACATTTGCAAAAGAGGTTTCTCTCTGCCATAATCCATCTGCTGAACACTTGTCAATTGTGCACTGTCATCTTTGCCAAATAACAAAATGCCACACATTGGGGTATGTTATGATATATCAACAGGATCCCTGAAAAATAAAACAAAAACAGTCAGTCAAATTAAGGAATGATTTATTCTAAAAAAAAAGTTTCATTATTTAAAACTAAGTCATACTTGTACCATTTCTCCAAGTTGTACATTGATACAATTTGCTGCTAAAAGTGAAATGTCATTTAATAGGTTACTATTTTCATTTTAAAAAGGAACATCCACATACTAGAATAAAAAAAGTGCTTGTCTCTTTACAAAAGTGGTTGTCATTTAAAGGAAACAAAAAAATTGGGAAGCAGCTTAATAGTAAGAATGTATCATTTACTGTATGTTGTCATGTGTATATAGTACAGTAAAAGTTACTTACATACTCCAGAACAGTTATACCAACAAAAGACACACAAAAAAAAATTGATACTGTATACATACAGCAGGCAACATACACAAACACACTTCCATACTTCTGTATTTTTGCCACCTCTTCATCTTTTCAAATATAAAACCTTTGAATTTACAGGAAAAAACAAAAAGGATAAGTTTGTGGAGTGGCATGTGGCACTGCTAAGGTTAGTGAGCTTCAAAAAAAAAAAAAAAATCCAGGTTTTAATGTTTGCCTCACAGTTTTCAAATAAACAACTGAAAATGTAGGCAATGTAGGCCTGGAAAAACACTTAGTTTCCTGCATATTTGATTGGAGAGCATGGTTTGTTAAATTCGAAGCCCATATATGAACCTTTTGAGAAACAGACCATAAACACAGACAAATGTGATAATTTTCTTGTGCTTTATAAATGTGTATTGTACTTCATGTGCTGTGAAGTAAAATAACATCCATCCCCTTTTATTACAACCCCGACCTCAGCCACCGATAATTCATGGTATGAACACTGGCCACCTCGTCATCTGATCACACATTTTTGACATAGTTAAAGCAAACAGCTAGATGAAGACTTAACTGACACTTTGTTAGTTTTCTGTTATTGGATTGCATGCAGCACATTCTCTTCTGCTTGGCTATGTGAGCTCTGCAAAACAGCACTGTTGCAGTATGTTTGCTTCTTGCCTTACAACCAGTGTTGCTGGGATAATACAGGTATTATTACTTCAATAAAATTAGCAATGCAATTAGCTTGTTGCCACAGAGATCTATTAAAGTATCTGTTAATCCATTTACTGGCTAAAGATATTTTGGAACAGTATGAGCTGGTGGTGCAGCGGCCAGCGAGTCACCCAAGGGATGGATGTTTATTTACTTTACAAAGGACTAAATATATTTTCTTACTTGAGAAGTACAACTGACAAGCAAGGGTTTTCTAAACTGCTCGGTGCTAAAACGCTTAGGTGTGAAAAATTTAGTTGAACACAATAGAAAATATCTTATCACGCAGTTAAGGAGCACTCTGGTCTATTGCTACAATGCCTGTAACCCAGCCAAGGGTTTACATGACCACATAACCAGGTTGCGCGAGGAGTAATCTACGGGTTAACCTGGTTTCTCAGAGGTTAAGTATCTTGGGCTTCTCTAAACAGAATAAAGGTTTACAAGGAATTTTAGAAACCAGTTTTCTGTGAATAATTGGGTTATTAAACAGCATGTAAACATGCTCACTGAAAAAAAAAAAAAAAAAAAACTGACCACATTTTCCATTGTGGCTACTTATTGGACAGCATTAAGAGAGAACACTTCTCAAAAGATTTGCATTTTAATGTATGATGATGTATTCATTTGTGGTTGGTAACTTACTGTACTACTATCACTAGGAGATTGACATGCAAATGATGTCAATGTAGTACTGTATATACAGATGACAAAAATGTTAAACATTTTGCCTAAACTACTGTCATGGCAGCTTAATAAGCAGCTGAAATAATTGCAAAAAACAATTTATGGCAAATAATTTGCAAATATGCAATATACAGTATATATTACCATATGTAAATGCTGAGCAAGCAGCCTCCCAAGAACATCAATTCATATTACATTTGTGTAAAAAAAATAAAATAAATAAATAAAATAAATAAATAAATAAATAAATAAATAAATATATATATATATTAGCAGTGTGACAAGATCTCGTGGTACGAGATCTCGCGAGATCAGATTTGTCTTGTGAGATGCGTCTGGTCTCGCGAGAACGTGACGATATCCTTGCGTTATTGGCATGATGGAGTGTGAGGGAGAAGTAAGGATAGAAGATGCGCCCGCGACATTTAAATCGTTGGTGTGGCAACATTTTGGATTCCTTGTGGAAATAAGAAACGGCGAAAAAATGACAGACAAGACAAAGACAATTTGCAAACACTGTAAGAAATTAATACCGTACACCTCTGCTAACACAAGCACTATGCAAAAGCATTTAGAAAACAACCACAGCTCGTTACTAAAAGCTGCGCCTGTGAAGAAAACGGAAAGCAATTCAGTTCGCATGAAAGGGCAAACAACCATAACAAATGCCTTTGCAGCTAAACTTCCACCATCCAATGCAAGAGCCACGGCAATAACAAGAGACATCGGCGTTTTCATTGCAGCCGATATGAGACCATTTTCTGTGGTAGAAAATCTGGGATTTCGGCGACTCATACACACTGGAACCAAAGTATGCCATCCCGTCACGCACACATTTTACTCGCACGGTGGTCCCGACCCTCTACTGGGAGTGCAAGGTAAACGTTGTACAGGCTCTGAAAGAGGCAGAAACCATCGCCATAACTACTGACGGTTGGACTTCTAGGTGTACACAGAGCTATATCACAATTACAGCCCACATTATCAACAGTAATTGGGAAATGGTACATTTTGTACTGCAGACGCGCCCACTTTTTGAATCACACACAGGGGCAAACGTCGTTGAAGTTTTACAAGAAGCTGTCACACAGTGGGATCTTAAAAAGCCAAACCATTGCATCGCTATTGTAACAGACAATGCGCGTAATATGGATGTGGCTGTGCGCGAGGCAGGATTTGAGCCGCACATCAAATGCTTCGCGCACACAATAAATCTCGCTACACAGGCTGGCCTCGGTGTTGCGCGTGTCACTCGTTTGCTTGGGCGGGTGAGATGTGTAACTGCTTTTTTTCACCGGAGTTCGACAGCTGCCGCGGTACTGACGTCTAAGCAGAAGCTGCTACAACTGCCACCGCACAAATTAATAATGGATGTCACCAAGCGATGGAATTCATCATTGGATATGCTGGTTCGTTACCTGGAGCAGCAGGCTGCTATAGCAGCAGCGCTCACCAGCCCAGAAATAAGACAAAATGCCCGAAACATTGACACACTGGATACCTGCGACATTGTCAATGCCGAATTTCTTGTGAAAAATGTAGACATGCTTATATTCTTAAAAATAGAACATGACCATATCTTAGGCTGTTCTGTATAGGTCATTACCTCATTACCTTAGATAGATAGATAGATAGATAGATACTTTATTAATCCCGATGGGAAATTCACCTTGGTCTTAGCTCTTTTTCCATGCTTAAGAAAATTTTGTTCATTGTTTTGCACTCTGAGTTTTAAGACAGCACTACTTTGATAGTTACACTAATTATGGTTAATTGCACGTAAAGGGATATTTGTGTTGTTTATTATTTATTTTTATTTATACTATTTAATTTAATTGTGCAATTAATTGCCTGTCAGTTTGTGGCAAAATATTTTGCAGTGTTTACATGTTATTACTGCATATCATTCATCAAAATAGAAGTTTTATTTCATAAAGTTGATTTCAAAATGGACATGCATTTTTTGCATTTTGTGTTTTTAAGTTAAATAAAAGGCTATTTTTGCTATATATTTAAACATTGAGGATTTCTTTAAAAAAAATGTCTAAAAGTCTCATCTCGTTCTCGTGAACCCAGTCTCGTGTCTCGTCGGAAAAGCGTCTCGTCACACCCCTAATATTTTATATATATATATATATATATATATATATATATACACACATACATACATATACATACATACACACACATATACATACATACACATCAATATTTTAAAACTTACCAAAATCATGAATTCAGTGTCATATTTACTGATAATGTGCTTACCCTATTTGTACTAAAAATATTTCTGATAACAGATATTAGATAAAAGGTCAACACTGCAGAGTTTAAAGTTCAAATAGAATGGTGTTTCAAAGCTTTTTCTGCCTGCTGTCAACCAAACCTCCAAGCCACAGAGCCTATCACTGGTCCTTATATGCTGAAAGATCAAAAGGTCTCTTTTGCATGCAGACTTTAGATCTAAAGTAAGCCAAAAAAAAAACAAAAAAAAACACCAAACTCCAAGAAGCCTGAAAGCATGTAACCTTCAAAGATAACTAAGGAGAGAGTATCCAACTGTTAAGCCAGGGTATGAAGTTTGCAAGATGATTTAAAAATTGTGTCATCTTTCCTGAAAAGGAATCCTGACACACATATCTATTTGTAGATTTTAATATTCTAGAACTTGAACAAAGACCAGGAAAAACAAGTCACAGAAATAGACTGTATTTTGATGATTAAAGGTTTAAAGCGATCAGCGATTTATCATTGAAATTCCACAATGTAAGCCGACCTTGAGCAATTATCAAAGAATCAAAAAAAAAAAAATCATGTTCATACATCCTTTAATAAAGTGACATGGAAATTAGTCATTTATACCAGCATCATCCCAGCGGGAACTACAGGGACAAAATGACACTTTACTCAACTACATTAAATCAAAAACAGGCAGTTCTCCAGCTCATCACAATGAGACAGAACTGGACACAACTTTGCACAATACTCAGAAAGGAAATATCAATGCAGGATATCTATTTAGAAACAGATTGGGGATAAACATGCAAACAAGTCAAGTGAAGTCAAGTTGGGGAGCACGCACTGGTACAGTGTGTTGCCACACCCACCACACGACAAAACAACTCAGGATCCCGGTTGGCAATCCCCCAGGCAGACACGCAGCCCAGTCCCAACCTCTGGAAATGACCTTCAATCCGCTGCAGCCAGGTGTTACGTGGGTGACCTCTTGTGGCCTGGTCCAGCCACTTGGGTCCCCAACAATGCGGATCCTGCAGGCTGGATAACCCTTGGGGAATCGCGCTACATGGGCATAGTACCGTAACTACCTGCATTGTGAGGGAGTGTCGATGTGCCTCATTCGGGACTCCATGAGCAACTGCTAGTTTGGCACAAAGTCAAACCACAAGGATAGGAAGCACGCATGGGGAGAGTATATTCGACGACGTACATTCATTGAAACCCGCAACCGGCTATAGTCGTTTCACAGCGCAATTTGCCAGCATGCCAGAGCTGATCGGTCAGTGCCGCATATTCGTTGAGCAGCCTGCTCCTGACCACTGCCAGCCCCTTCAGCATTGCAGCCTCACTGTCTCTGGGATTCAACCGCTGGACTAGACGAGCCTGCAATCATCAGCATTTACCTCTGTGTGTTTGCATGCCAACAGTTCAAGCGCAGCTGGCTCGGTGATTTACTGAATTTCATCAATGGCATCAGTTGCACCTTGAACACATAATGGATTGTTGCAGTAGTTTTTTTTTTTTTTTTTTTAAAAACAGTTTTGCAGTTCATTTGCAGTGTGTAAAATGATCAGTGTTGCAGTAATTGTGATGCTCTTTGCATGAAAAAAAATGTGTTCCATTAAAATTTCACATTTTCTTTGTGAATTGTGTTGTTTAATTAAAAAGTGCAGCTAAAAAGTATTTGGCGTCCAGGGGTGCATTAACCCTCAAGTATGTGGCGGTTTAAGGGTTAAAGGCTGGATCTTGGTTTTATCCATGACACTCGCAAGCCCAGACACTAAGACTCCTTGCTCAGTCTCTCGAGAGCCCCGATCAGAGCCTCTATTGACTCCACGAAGATCACAGCATCATCAGCAAAGTCAAGATTCGTGAATCTTTCTTCACCAACAGATGCCCCACAGCCACTGGACCCCACAACCTTGCCCAACACCCAGTCCATATAAGCATTGAACAGAGTAGGGGCAAGAACACACCCCTGATGAGCCCCAGAATCAACTGGGAAAAACACAGAGGTCCTGTCTCCACTCTGCACAGCACTCACAGTACCAGTGTACAGGCCGGCCATATCCACCAACCTTGAGGGGATCCCGCAAACCCTCAGATGCTCCACAGGGCAGCTCGATCAACGGAGTCGAATGCCTTACGAAAACCGACAAAGGCTGTAAAGAAACTCTGCCGATATTCGCATTTGCGCTCCATGAGAACCCTCAGTGCCAGAATGCAGTTGATGGTAGACTTCTTAGGTGTAAAACCAGACTGCTCCGGTCGCTGGTGGGTGAGCAAGTGATCACGGATCCTATTGAGGACGACCCTAGCAAGGACCTTACCCGGTACCGAGAGTAGTGTTATCCACAAGTAGTTGCTGCAATCCAGATAGGGACGACAAGTCCTGTTTTCCAGTCATAAGGGATGACACCAGTCTCCCAAATGGAAGCAAATATTGCTTGCAATGCCAAGGAGGACAGCCTTACTACCAGCCTGGAGAAGTTCTTAATCTTCTTTTGCTTAAACTGAAAAGGCTCGGCTCTTAACCTTTCCTCATAATTCATCCCCTGTATCATTGGACTCAGCCTAGTCGCTCTTCTCTGGACCTTTTCTAGTGCTGCTATGTCCTTTTTTGTGGCCTGGAGACCAAAACTGCACACAGGACTGCAGATGAGGCCTCACCAGTGTGTTATAAAGCTTGAGCATAACCTTAGACAACAGTCTAAGCAATACTTCCCCTCTACAAATTTCTAAATACCTCAGTACTTCCTTTGTAGTCCCTTTTACCACTGGGAGGTTGTCCACTTCCTCACATGTGAAAACCTTAAGAAAAATGAGAGTTTAGAGGAACTGCTATTTCACTGCCTGTATTTTTTAATTTCCCATTACTATTCCTGAAACACTTCACCTCCTCCTTGACTGTTCTTTTACTACTAAAATAATGAAAGAATTTCTTTGGGGCATCTTTTCACATAGTCTGCTATATTCCTCTCTAACAGCATTCTAGCCTCCCTAATACCAAAAGCTCTCAGTCTTAAGGTTTATTGTGATGAAGAGAAGGAAGCTGCATCAAAAGCGATACAAGATCCTACAAAAGACATTACATTGCAATATGCTTTTGCTCTCATGTACTTCCGTCGCAAACAACAAAATAAAAATCGTTCACATAGTCACTACATAGTTATTCTCATATTTCCAAGAAAATGTCTGTTCTCACCAAGCAGTGTCTGGGACATTTGTCTTATTCATGTCTTTGAAAGCACTACATATATCAATAGATTTACATAAATTTACAAATTACGCTAATTACATCCCTACTCCTTCCACAACATTCACTTCTTCTCCAAGCCTATTATTTTCTAACATTTCTTGTGCTGCCCCACACTGTCCCTATGCAAAGCCACGCCCAATTAACTACTAACACATTATTTGCAAAAGCAGTTTTTAGCATGTTTAACTGTATAGAATTTAACATAACGCGGCAGTGTACACTTTGAAATGATTTTCTTTTGTACTAATTAGCAAATCAGTAGGTAATTGTTGGGAAATAATATTTAAGGGAAGTGCCTCATTTGCTAACCTGCCTGATAAATCACTGCCTGTTTTACTCACCAGCAGGCAGCTGATGTGCTTTGCAAAACCATTTCAGTTCACTTACTGGCTTTCACACACTCCCACACCGCAATCATGTTTTTTTTTCCTTCATCAAAAAAGCCACAACTAATGTGTAATTTAAAAAGGTGCGATATAAAAAAAAATATATATAGTATATAAAAAAGTTATCAATTACAGCAAACACCTCAGCAGGTCAATGTCTAAAACACTGAGCTTACCCCTTAAGTGTTTTAATATATTTAGAGAAACAATTCAAAAGCACAATTAAATGTCCGAGGAAAACATATTGATATTTAAGTAGGACAGCAATGCTTATATTAGTACTGTTAAGAATAGTTGAATTTAACATGTAGAGAACTTGGAAAAGCCAATTATCAAACATTAAAGTCAAACATAAGCAATCAAACAATCCTAGAAACAAATCAGTTTTCAAAAGAGTCACAGGCAACAAAAACCTCAGCAAAACCGCATTACAGTGATATTCCATTCTAGAATTGGTTTTCAAGAAATATTCCTCATGCATTTTTAAAATTCAAACTAGCCCAGAGTTTCAATGATTACTCAGACTCAACTAGAAGCACATTCAAGTTTAACATCAAGAATGGAATTTTAAAGTCTGGTTTTGTACTGAACTATACATAGATTTTATATTTTTATACACATCTCAGAAGGATTTTCATAAAATTAGCTTGTATACCACATAAATGCTCACCACATCTATAAAATTCACTAAAGGACAGTATTTTTTTTCCAATTGAGAACCAATTCCAACTGCTAGACTATCCTCATTAAAAGAGAAAAGCACATAATTAAAAACCAGAATGGAAGAACTGTTTAAAATTAGGTAAAAAAAAAATAAATTTGTAAACAGGTGATGGTAAAAGCAAAGAGTGACCATACTGTACCCTTTGCTTGCCGACAGTCAATTTAAAACATTCTCTTATTCTCTGGGGGTCTAAAATGCCTACTCCAACAGCATTTGGCAAAAACCAGGAAACACTGGGATGAAAAAAAGAAAAAAAAAGTCCATTACAGGACACATCCATGATACTACACTGCTTAAAAAAAAAAGGGAACATTTAAATCACACATCAGATCTCGACAAACTAAATATTCAAGTCAAAAATCTTTACCGAGTAATACTGTGTAATTTGTTGAGAACAAAATGATGTAACAATCAATGGAAACCAAACTCACTAACCCACTAAGGTTTGGATTCAACATCACACTGAAAAGCAAAGTCAAAAAATGAAATCACAATCTGATCCAACTTGCATGAATTTCATGCCAGCAACTCCTGTGGCGGATTTCGTCCCAGACCTGGATCACGACATCAATGAGATCCTGGACAGTCTGTGGAGATAGTTGGCCATGTCGGATGCACATATACATAATGTTTCCTTTTGTTCTCAATTGATTTAGGTCTGGAGAAAATGTGATCCAGTCAATGGCATCAATTGTCATCTTGGAACTGCCTACACACTCTGGCCACATGAGGCCAGACATTGCCCTGCACCAGAAGGGACCCAAGTCCCATTGCACCAGCATAAAGTCTGACAATAGCTTCCAAGATTTCATCCTGGTATCCAGCAGCAGTCAGGGTACCGCTGCCTAGCACATGGAGGTCTGTGCAAACCTCCAAGGATATGCCTCCCCAAACCAGTCATTCTGGACGATACTGTAAGCTGTATAACGTTCACCACGGTGTCTCCAGACTCTCACTGCCACATGGTACCAGTAATGACAAGAACACTAGAAAAATTCAAAACTAGAAGAGTCAGTCAGGAAGGACAAGGAGAAAGCAAATGTCTACGGCCAGCACCTGCAAAACGATTCCCTTTTGGAGGGTTGTCTTGCTATTACCTCTTCAATCCATCTGTTGTCACTTTCATTTGCACCAAAGCAGGTAAAGTTGATTCACAATCGCTTATGCTTCCTAACTGGACAGACGGATATTCCTGAAGCTTAACTGACCTGATGTTAGACTGTGATGATTAAGTGTTCCCTTAATTTTTGAGTGTTTACACTAGTATACTCAGTGTTAATTATGGTGTCCTAACCAAGATGAACCCCATTTAATTTTCTCAGCCAGGTGGCTGGCACAACATAATATCATAGATGTACAGACATGGGGTGGGCAGGCTTAAACAGAAGACCCTTACCTTGCCAGGAAGCCAGTATAATGGAAGGACCAAGTGAGGCAGTCTTTTAAGACTGTATGCTTTCCTGATATACTAGGTGGCAGTGCTAATGGATCAGTGTACCCATGCATATACCCGTGGGGCATACTGGGACATGTAGTCCCATTGGGCAGCCCTGCTGTGTTCCATGGGTGTCAACGTGTGAGATGCAGGGAAGTACAGTCCTTGTTTTGACATACTTCCACCCGACACGGAAGTGCTTCCTTCAGGGAATGTCCTGGCACCAGTACTACTCATGTGTTCGCACATAAAAGGGCCTTCTCTTTACACTCAGGGAGTAGGAATTGTGAGGAAGACAATACTAGCCTGGAAGGAAGGAGGAGTAAGTGAGGACAGAAAAAGGAAAGAACAGAAAGCTGTTTATTGCGAGAACTGTAAAATGGCATTTTGCTTAATAAACACATCTGAACCTGGACTGGAGGCGTCTGGGTTTTGGGGGTCTACGACAGTCCCTAGCGGCCAGAACTGTCTCCAATAAACCAAGCATTTAAGCTGAAGTATTGAACAGTTACAGATCCTTGAAAGATACAGTAAACATTCTCATCTGAGAAATTCTATAAAGCATCATATACACTGGGGTAAAAAGGCCCACTTGTTTTCTCTCCAATTGAAAACATATGTAGCTGCAATGCTAACAAAGATGACCACAAAAGTTGTGTCACACAAAAGGTTACTCCCATACAAAACAAATGTGTCACAGTATCCTAATAAAAACCGTTGAAGTGTCACAGAAAAGAAAGGGGTTGTTTTAGACAAGAGTCCTCACCAGTTCAGAGGAGCAAACAGAAAAAATCCAATTTTAAATTTGACATAAAAAACTGCAACATATTACAAAACTGAATCCCAGGACATATTTTAAAATGTTAAATATAATGATCTTGTGATCCAAGTACCCAGAAAATATCGCACTGTGTGGCATACGGCAACTTTCATCCCATAAGAGCCCCAGGTTGCAAACTGTCACAAACAGATCCCAAAGGATGCCATTTCCCTTATAATTTATAACATCCTAATACAACTATATGATAAAAATAGCTATGCCAAGGTCCCATAGGCCTACTTAAAAAATACACCAATAAGTGTCACCCCCTGCAATTGGATTTTGCACTTTCTTACCAACAGGCCTCAACATGTGCAGACTGGGCAGACTGACGATGCGGGTTCTGCTCCATGCTCCCATCCGCTGTTCAGGAGCCCTTGAACCCTACACCATCGATAATGTTACCGAATGAGCTAGACAGTGAGGCAACAATAGCAAGGGGATGATGTACAGAAGTGCAAAAGTGCTTTATTAAACAAACAAAACACAGTCCACAAAGTGCAGTGCCTTCTAAAAAGTCTTCATTAAATAAATAATCCATTAAAAGCAAGTGAAAAGTGGAGATTAAAAACAATAGAAAAATTTTCTAAAAACCACGAGGTAACAATATCACAGGAAGCAATCCTTTAAAACAGTTACACAAAAAGCCTG
This sequence comes from Erpetoichthys calabaricus, assembly GCF_900747795.2. Taxonomy (NCBI): domain Eukaryota; kingdom Metazoa; phylum Chordata; class Cladistia; order Polypteriformes; family Polypteridae; genus Erpetoichthys; species Erpetoichthys calabaricus. Next base: position 299,813,059 of record NC_041395.2, read on the forward strand.
GTGTCTTCTTTTTACCATGGTGGCTCCCCTGCTACTCCCATCTGGGCTGCTCAACAGGAGAGTCGCCTACCTGCAGGAACAGCTGCCTTTCACTCAGGTCCGGTAGCCCTCTGATCTTTGGCTATGTCGGGCTCCAAACCGGACCGAGACTTTGGTTATTTCCCCAGCGGCCAAGGCGCTCACGCTGGGGCTATACCAGCCCAAAGCCTCCTCGACTCCCGCTCCTATCGACTGTCAGTCGTCGCCTCTACTGGTCACTCCAGCTACTTAATCACTCATCTGGAGTGACCGCTTCCTTCAGCCCCACTGAGTGTTGGCCTAACACTCCCCTCGTGGGCTCTCCTCCCAGCTGCCTGCTTTCTCTCATGTGAGCCTGCTCTTGCTCGCTTGCCCTCCTTCTTCCTCACACCGGCTCTCTCCACCTGCTTCCTGTCTTCTCTTGCTACCTCCCATTATCTTACTTTTTTTTCCCTCTCTTGTTCTTTTCCATTTTCTCTTCTAGCCGACTCGCGCTTCTATATATGCTGAGAGGACACAGCAGCTGCAGCACATTAGCAGTCTCAGGAACAGTCACAGACGGATGTGGGCAGTCTCTCACCTGTGCACTTAGGTGAGAAACGCCCACACCGCAGATCGTCCCGAGACCCGCTCCAGCCACAACTACCACGCCCCCTCGCTAAGCCAAGAGCACAGTGATTGTTTATTTAAAACGGGCCTTTTGAACGGGAGCTGTGGACCCGCTATACCACAGTCCCCTTTTCACCTATTACTGTTTGGCCAGACATAGCTCCAACTCCACCATTACATTTGCAGATGACACCAGTATCATAGGCTTAATAACTAACAATGAGATAACCAAACCTCTTCGATGTAAGCTGACCAAATGGTGTCAAAGTAACAACCACAACCTTAATGTCAGCAAACCAAGGAGTTGATGATAGACTTCAAAAACCAATAGGCAGACCAGCATTTCATCTATATTTAAGAGGATGCTGCTGAAAGGGTGAACAACTTTAAAATTCTTTCAGTGACCACCACCGATAACTTAAGTGGATACATGACATTTTGGCTCTAGTCAAAAAACACTTACTGGCACCTCTATTTCCACAGACATTTTTACAAGCTTTACAGGTGCACATCAGAGTCCATCCTCACTGACTACATCGCATTCTGGTAGAGCACGTGCTCAGCTGGAGATAGTAAAGCCCTGCGGTAGGTGGTGAAGGCAGCACAGAACATTACCTGCACCCAGCGGACTTCTGTTCAGGACATTAACCACCTAAAAAGGCAAACAGTATCAGAGATCTCTAAAGATCTTTACTTATTGCATGCAGTGAGCTATGAACCCCGCACTAGATATTTCCTGTCCTAAGATGCCACCTAACCATATCTTCATGTACTCTCTACCACTCCTAAATCTAAGTAAATTTACCAGATTTTCCTTAATTTATCCTTAAATCAAAAAAAAAAAAAAATTGTCAAAAAGACCTATTTAAATTTTTTTGACTTCAACCACCGATTATGCACCATTTTTTTGCAATCTAACTCCTTTTAAAAGGGCTGCTTTTTGACGATTTTGACTCTATACAGTAGGAATAACTGGAGTGTATAAGAAGTGTCAAAAGAGTCATTTATTTGTTGAACAGCAGGCTCAAAGAAACAAAGCCAAGAGAGGAAGCATTTTCTGGTAAAGAGTTTTTATTTTCACTTATGTTTATTAAAGTCACAATACTACAAAAACAAACAGGCAGAAAAGTGATGCTAAATTTGTGGGAAACACTAAAAGACTGCTACTAAATAATGCACAGTGACCCCAATCAAGGCCTTTGATAAATGTGGTTCTTGGAAATACAAGTAATAAAAGGTTTAAATATTAAGTATTTTTGCTATCTTGAAGCAACTAATTTGCAATGGCAGGACCCAAGAGAATAGGAATTCACACAAAGTGCAAACAAGCTTTCATAATGACCTCAAAACCTGGTTTTCTGCATGCCAAGAACGCATGAAAATCTGCATTGCTATGACAACAGCAGCAATCCCTCTACAATCTCCATGGCACATGGTGTTTATTACAAAAAATTTCAAGGTTTTCCAACCAAATATTTTTTTTCATACATGACATTTTCAAGTGTTACTTAACAGACAATTATGATCACAACAAATATCACTAAAACACCAGATCATGTAAGAAATTAGGATTTTTAATTGAGATATTACATCTTGAGAAACTACATCTGTTAAGAAGATATATTTTATGTATGCCTATTCACCACCACTTATCACATATTACATTTAAAATTTGCCCTGCCAGAACATTACATAACAAGAGGATATATTTAAACATACTTTAAAAAAAGAAAACAAAAAAGCAAAAGTTTCCATATGTCTGTGTTTGTAATACAACATCCACAGAAGTTTTTGTAAACTGACAAAGCATGTCATCAAATGAAAAAAAAAATTATGACATGTTCACAGCCACAGCACATATTCCCTTTTTCTTTTTAAGGCAAAGCTGCATACATACATCTAGTTATAAAGGAAGCAGCCATAGAAAAGAACAGTTACAGGATTAAAAGCAAACCTAAAAGCACAACAACAATAGACAGCCACTGGTTGCAACAGCTGAGGCATTAAAAGCAGCTGCTTAAGACTATACAAAGCTTCTCTTTCAATTAAAACTAGCAGAGCTAATTTACACAGTTCAGAGCAATCTTGCACAAGCAAACCACTAGTATCATCATCTGACTGGTATGCTTCTGTCGTGTCACCTATTTGGTGAACTTGCCCTGTATGAAGTGTTTCATGAAAGGCCTGGACTAACAGCAAAGGTATTCTCAGAGAACTTAAATCAGAAATATCTTAAAAAGGTTAGTAGCCTACCAGTTTTTTATATATTATTTATATATATATATTTGAAATGGTGGGTAGGAGGGTGATCATGGGGTAGGTTGTGAACTTTAATTCTCTTATGTTTATGTTTCTCGTTTGTTCGTTCTTTTGTTTATCATTAATGGGGTGGGTGGTACTTCACTGCCAATTTTGTGTCTTGTGTAATGCTTATAGGTATGTTTGCAAATGATCAACAGCACCAAATCAGTAAAAAACTTCTCACAGTAAAATTAGAGTGAAGGCCTGGGTCTTTTGTTTATCTGAATGTCTCCGAGGTCAGAATGCCTTAAAACTAATGTGTAGTAACAGTGGGTAGCTGAAGAGATAAACAGATACAGAATAAGTCTATAGAGAAGAACTACAGTGTGAGCAGACTGACTAAACAAACAGAGCTGAGTGGCTTCCTAACTTCCAGGCTTAAATCCAATGAAAAAAATAAAAAATACAGGACTCTGCTGGAAGACGTGATTCTTCTCCTTCCTCCCCTTACCCAATCACAGTTTGCTTTTTTCCCTCAGCTAACTAGAAGCACCAAAAAAGTGTGTAATACCACCCCGACCCACCATGATATTGTAGTTTGTTTTCAGCAGGGACTTTCTTAGGATGCAAATTTCCAGCAAAATATATTGGGTCATATTCCATTACCTTTTGGTCTTTAAAGAACAAATGCTGAAAGTGCCAAAAACATTCTCACCTTCCAACTACCTATTCTGGTTTTCATAAAGAGTTAAGAGAAGTACTTTCCCAATATACAAGTATGATGATTATTAAATTCCACTGTAGAATAAATTCACAGACAGTCAAATAACTTTCATAAGCAATGGAATCATTCATTCTTAACGTGGCTGGTAATGAGGTTTACATTGGTGCCCCGAGTTTGACTCCCATGGTAGCGTTGATATATGACATAGCTGCAAGTGGCTGCAATTCATGTCACTGCTGTGTTTCGACTGAGAGAATGAAAAGGAAAAAAAAAAAAAACACAAAACACACTATTAGTTACTTCAAGTATTCCTGAAATTTTATAAGACAATGGCACTCAGAAGATATGCAAACATAACAGAGAGAGGGGAATTATCCCTTTCTACCACCAAGAATTCCTGTTTGGATCTAGTCAATAGAGCAATGCATTTTGGAATTATCAAAATTACATGAGAGCATACATTTAATTATTTGTTTTCAATTTTTTATTGCAATATATAAGGAGCTGCGCAAGTCTGGCAGAGAAGAAACAAAACGCATGAAATAGTGTTTCAAAATCATGTACAGAAAGAAAAGGCTTAACCTAGCCAATGCCCTGAGCTGACAGGAACAGGCTTTAACAACAGAGTTAATTTGGAATTCAGATTTGAGGGTATTATCAAAAAAAAAAAAAAAAAAAAAAAAATTTGTGATGTGTTTACAGTAGATTGACAAAAAACAGATTGTGTGTTTTGGACCGTCTAATCTTACTTGTGCTACAGAATCTTGTTCTCCTGACAGACTACTAAAATTTAGTGACAACTTTATTTATATCCTCCACACATTTCAATAGAGGTTCAAGATCATTTGTTTTGATCTGTTTCAGTGGAAAACATAGTGAAATTAGTATTTAATTGAAACAAATAGAAAAAAACATTTAAACAATGTTAATTTTTATCTTCCATTGGCAAGGAAAACCTAAGTTTTAAAACACTGCAAATAGAGTCAGTTCTTCGGAGCGTTATGTAGCGGGAGAAACACACTGGTGTAAATAATGACATGGTCCAAAACTGCATTAACCCAAGGAAGAATGATCAGAACAATAGTAGGCATCTTACAGCAGGACAGTAGGAAAAAGGGGCAGACTGGTCTCATCCATCCCATTTATCACAGAAAGGGAGGAGCCACCACCCTCCTATAAAACCAAAAAGAACTTTTCTGCAGATGACACAATCATGGGAGATGAGAGTGGATGTGGTAGGAAACTACTTTCACCACGAGACCACGAGGATTATCCTGATTGAACCAAGTGTCCCATGGGAAAACAGATGCCAAGAGGCTTCCAAAAAGAAAGCCACCAAGTACCAATACCAGACCCAAGAATGCTGGGACCAAAAGGGCCATTGAGGATGGCTGAAGGGGTTTCTCAATAGAGTGTGTGTGTGTGTGTGCGGAAAATGCTCACAGCTCTGGGACTGGGGGATGCGGGGAAGAAGGAAAAGAGGACTCTTGTTGGCTTTAGAACAGGCAAGAGAAATTAAGCCTCAGGCCAGGAGAAGATGAACAGTGACTGGCCATCATTGTCAACTCATCAACTGGAGGACATCATGGTTCAGGGTTGAAACATCCAAGGAATGTAGGATACCATCTGATGAGATCTTCTACTGGTATGCTAGCAACACCCAACTAATATTATGTTAACTCTAAAACTAGAACTATCTGAACTGGTCAAAACCTTAAACTTTCTCAAGATATTTAAGAGATGCATTTTTAGGGTAAAAATTATTTAATCAAGTAAGAGCAACAAAAAATGTATTTTCCCTTGTTAATTAAGGTTAGAAAAACTAGTACACTTTAAACTATCAGTATGGCACACCAGTTTAAACATTACACATCAAGGCCCACTACTCTCAACCAACATTTATTGTTCCTGTCCATTATATAGTTCAGACATTTCACAAAGGGAAAATGTTCCCTAAATACAAAGCCTTTTGTTTTGGAAAAGAAAAAAAATTACATCATTCAAGCTCAACACTGAAACACTTAATGACATGGTCTGTGTGATGTTCATGAGAAAGTAGTACTTTTACTGCTCACAGTTCTGATAATGCTGCATAAACATTTGGTCCAATGTCATATTACACCAGAACCACAAGTAACCGTCACTTAGTAACAAGCTAGTAACAAAAAGTATGGGCTGTACTACAGTCTCCATCCAGAGGTAAAGATTACATTTCCTTTCACTGCACAGTAAGCAATTGCTACAGATACCTACAGAGTTGAAGTTAAACTTTGTGAATCAAGTAGAAGTTTCTTTATTTGTCCAAATATAAACTGCATCATCACACATGTATGAAACTGACACAAAGGATTAGAATTTTGCTAAGGAAGATTTTTTTTTTTTTTATGATGGACAGTGAAACTGAATATACTTTTTGTAAGATGACAGTTTTACTTTTATGAATAATTAAAAGTAAGGAAAATATATATTGACATTAATCTGGCTCCATTATGGTACCTTTTTTTCCCTTTGAAACTTCTACCTTTGTTCTGAAAACTCAACTTTGTCCATAATGTAAAGTGATACTTATGAGTGTGCGTTTTTCTTTAAATAAAAAAAAAAAAAAGTCTTTCAATTTGCAAGGTACTGAATATGGAAGGGGAAAAAAATTACACTGGAAATACCATCAGTATATTAAATAACCACCTTTTTATTATCATTCTGGAATTACAACTAAAGTTAATATGTTTTTTTTAGACTAACTTTATAACAAAATTCTAAACAGTTTCCTCATGAGTCACACACATTAGGGGACTGTTACTCAGTTTCCAACAATGCAAATGAATTTGATGTTTTTAATTGTTCAAACAGTAAAAATACTAGTAATGCCAATAGTACAGCAATTCATTCTTTTTCACCGAAGTGATCAATTTATGCCTTGGTAAGTCTCAAATCCCTTCCACTGCACCCCTGAGGGTCTCCATTTTATACTTATCCCATGCCAAACAACTAGATGAAACCATCTCTTACATAATTAAAAAATGGATTGTGATGTTGGGGACTTACGTTTGGTAGTTGATGAACTGACATAGAACGTCATTTTAAATCTTTAAAAAAATACCATGCATGTAGACTGGATACTGCTATATAACCATTCTACTTTATCATTATTAAAATATACATGTCTATAGGCAAATGAAGCCTCAGGCAGCAATAAAAGCCAACATGTATGTACATATCTGTATAATGCATCATGCAGACTCAAGTGGTGGTGTTATCCCAGACCTTAACATGACTATATAACTACAACATAACACCTGCATAAAGAATGTTTTTCAATATTCTGCTATGATTTGTAAAGCTTTTTTTTCCCTGCCACTCCGGAATACATATCTTAACTGCTTGCACCATATTAACTTGTTACAAACAGTTGGGATCTTCTCATGTTGGCCTCCTTACTCTTTGCAAACCACATTATGCAACCTCTTTGGCAGGCATTCATTCTGTTCTGTGGTTGGCACTCTCTGGAATTCTCTTTCCACTTTTCATGAGGCTCCTTCTAGCTTGACGATCAAATCCAGACTGAACACCCACATGTATTCTCTAGCTTTTTAATTGCTTTTCCTTCATTTACAAGTTTCAGTAGTTCCTGCTGCTCATTAATTTACATAGTGTATAGTATTGCAGTGCTACTGCTAACTTAAACTGTTTGCTATTAAAGCTGTATTTAAAACTAACCAATTTTCTTGCATTATAACTGACTGCTACAGCTATCTTGATGTAAATGATAATGGTGAAATTTGTTTTTCTAGTTTGATTTTTATCGTAATGATTTCCTTGTACAGTTGCTGTGTAAAGTGCCTTGAAACAGTGCAGGTCACTAAAAGAACTGCATATGATAATGGTTTATTTCAATGCAAAAAGTAAAACAAATTCTCAGTTTTAAACTCTAAATAATATTTCGAGATAGTTGTTTATGATAAATAAAGTGGAACTAAGCAAACTACAGACATCTTTTCTTGAAAATCACATAAAAGCCTTTATGAAAAATGTCAGGATAAATATACAAAACTTACAAAAAGCTTTAGCTTGCAAAACAGCTTAACCACAAACAAGATAACTATCAAATATACTGTCAGTGAAGCTTACTTTATACTTTGTCATTAAAAGGGCAGTGCCATGGAGTCTACAATTCATAAGCATTTAATGTTTTAACTATAAACCCATCAAGTACTTTTTCTACTAAGCTATCAGTTCATCAACAAATGTGCACTAATTGTTAAACAGCAAGTCGAGGTCTACAACTGAAAAACACTCATGTTAGCATGGGACAGGATAGATGGAGTAAAATCAAATAACTAAAACGTACACATACTAAAGAAGTATTTCTAGTGACATACCCATAGTTAATAAAATAACCGATTACAAACAACCGAGTTATAATGGGAAAACAAAAACACTCTTAAATTCTGTTGATAGATGGAAAAATAAGATATTGCTGCTTTTCCAAACAATGTAAAAAAAAAAAAGTTTAGAAATTTTGAGAAAAATAAAAAAAACGGAAGGGTATTTTCTCTGTGTGACACAGTGGACTGCTATACTAGCTTAACCCCAACATACTTTCAATTTCCTAGTTAAAAGCAATCCAGACAGCACATAACTGACAACAGTCACCTGTAGTCTTGCTACACATTATGTGTTAATGAGGTAACCAAAATAAAAAAGCACACACACATCTCAAGACGACGCAGATGAAAAAAATCAATCTTTGGGATCAATAAAGATAATGAATGAAAATATTCTCTAATAAATTATTAAGTCTACAATAGCATTTTAAAATATTTACCACACCTTACATACAAGTCCCGGGGGAAAAAATGGAGGTATGTTAAAACAGGATAGCATGAAGATACCAATGTTTAAAAGAATAATAGTAATAAAAATGTCTACTAAGTAACAAAAACAGCATCAATACATGGATCCAAAAAGCTGCCGAAATTATATGCTTACCTTTTTTATTTTGCAATAAAGTTTGTCTTTCAAATTTAAATTTACACATAGGAAAGACACACAAGTACATAAAGACATCGGGGTTCACAGATGTTGCATGTATTTTCACCACTCAAAAACAATGCTTTGGTAACTAAACCTATGGACTAACAAAGATTTCTACTCATCGTACAACCAATCTCTCTCTATCCAGACAGCAAGAATAAGAAAGAAATTTATGCTGCGGTTTGTGGAGATCGTTAGAGACTACGCTCTCTGATTTGCTGAGAGAAAAGTGATGCATGTAATCAATAACAGGCATTGGAGCAAAATGCCATAACAGACTGGATCATATGGCTATTTTTCCCTAAATTTGTGATTTGTTCTTAATTAGAAAACGCATGCCCGCTTCAGAAACACGAATCAGTTATGAACGTGTAACATCTAAAACTATAAAAACCATTTCTATACATTTTACAAAAAAAGTGTAACTTGTTACATTTATTTCTACGATGTAGCTCCAAGTGCGTTACAATGTATCAAAGAAAAGGACTACAAATAAAGACAAATTCGAAAATGAATACCCAAAAAAACAGATAAAAATAAAATCAAATTCACAGATAACCTAAATATACAAATAAGAAAAGTTCGAGCCCTTAAATATAAATTCATTTTCAAGTCTCTAAAAGATAAGTTCGATAGTAAGAAAATAAAAATAGAGACATAAAATAAAAGGTGGAATCTGAAATAAAATCTACAGAAGCAAAAGCTTTGTTATTAGAATTCCTACAAAAATATTTTAAATAATCACTAGGCGAAATCTCAGACTGATGCCGAATTTCATGAATACTACACATCAACTCAACGTGGAAGTTTGATTGGCACAATTTGCTCCACCGGTGAAATGTTTACAACGGCTGGAATGACACATGGGGATTGACATTTTACAGGTGTCACGATCACCTTGTTACCTATGGCATACACATAAACGCACAGGTAGCAGCACACACAACTTCTCTGTCTAGCGCTCAAATACTTGCAAATAAAACACAAATCAAAATTGCACTGACCCTTTCTGGAATTGTTTAATACACGTGCATTTTTGCTTTCTCTCTCACGCACCCTTCCAACTTGCCTGTACTGGTGTGGTGTTCTGGCAAAAGGGCGGAAAATTAAGCGCTCCAGTAACCCAAAACAACCACAAAAAATGATAAAAGCCTCGGGAACCTCGTGTTGCGAAACAGAAAATGTCGAGATTTTTTCCTTGAGTATTTTAACTGGAGGCGATTGTAACAACCGCACAACCCGTACTGAAGTGTGCAGCTAACAGGTATGGTGGCTGCTGCTGTGGCACCGCTGGGCACCTTAGACAGCGGCGATTGATCGACTTCACGCACTCATGGTGCATCCGAAAAGAATATCAGCGACTCCTGATTTTTTTTTTTCTCTCTTCTTATCGCTCCGCTCTCTGTGGTTCCTCGCTAACTACGACTCAGTCCGTAACGGGTAGCAATCAGTTTCTCACTCTGCTCGCTAGGCCCTTCCTATATGTCATCCCCGAAGCCCGAGCAGAAAAGCACTGAACGCTCAATCGCGGAGCGGAGGTCAGGGGGTAAAAAATAACAACCCCACCCCCTCTACCCACAGTCCGAAAAACTACCTTTTCTGCTGCCAGCAGCAGTCACTGCAACAGTAAACAGCAAACGCACGACACGAACTCCGACTACGACCCCCCTTCTTCTCCTCCACCTCCTCGTTGTCGTCCTCCTCCTCCTCCTCCCCCACCTCAGTAGCACCCAGTCTTCCTCCTTCGGTCTCGCTCGCGCCCCCTTTCTATCTTAATGTCGCTGACTGTGTGTAAGATGACAGAATCTTGCCCGCCACCCTTCTGCAATTTTGCAACAGCCCTTTCCGAAGCCCCGTTCGATTAAAAAAAAAGAAAGAAAGAAAAAAAGGCAACACTGCCTACCGCGGCCATTCGACTAGAGAATCATTTGTGGCAAAACAAACCCAAAGAAATAAAAAGACGCGCTTCTAAGTTCTAAGAAACATCACGCAACACGCGCGCTGGCAGACATCCCGTGATATTTTTTTGTCTTAACATATTCAACGTAAGTGCTATTAGGCACTGCTTTTTTTTTTTTTTTCCTTACCCTTTCGAGGTGTGACTCTACCATCCTTCACCGCTGCAACTCCTCCTTCGCTAACTGCTTCTCGAAGTATGGGAACCTCTGCCTGCCCCTTTCTACGGGGCTGCGTCACACGCACACGCACTGCCCGTCTATCACGAGACTTTCTTGGACGGATTAAAGGTGTTTCTAAGTGGGCGGGGCAGGAATAGAAAAAGACAGGGTAAATGAGACGAAAGGGCGGGACGGGGCGGTGAGAAGGAGAAGGGCGGAGCCTGAGAAGGCTTACACTGTATCCTCCATTCCACAGGGCGGAGACAAACGAGAGCTCATTCGTCCTTTGATCATAACGGCATAGCCAATATATCTGGTATGTTTTTTTGAAGAAAAAGGCGTTAAGTTAAAATTAATCGTTTAACATTGATATTCGTTTATTTCTTTGGTATTTTAGACGTTGGCGCGCCAACACGGATTATCGAAACGAAAAAACAACAGTAATACAGTCATCTAAAAATCTTAACAATCATCGATCACACAAATAATAAATTAAAGCAACCTATACAGAGTAGTTATTTTATAACCTTATTCCAATTTAGTATCGCAGAGAGCCACAGCTTGCGAATAATTATGTCTTTAAAAGAAAGAATCGATTGTAATCTTCGCATTTCTTTAGAAAGATATCGCCTTTAAGTAGCATTCAGCAAAGAGTTTGTATATCCATTTTACAATTCCGAAATCACTAGGGCGGATATTATATTAATAATATACTGCATATAATAGTTTCTTAAATGTTTTGGACAAATACTGTAACATGTCAACAAAATTTGATTTTCTCCGCAACATGTACTTACTTTAGCACAACAGAATCTTATTTCTCGTTCTTTTTTTACAACTTTCAAATTCTTTACCACATCAGAATAATTGACTAGTACAGAATTTGAATAATTACTCATTAAATTGTTTTTGTGATCAAAATAGATTATGTTGCTTTTCATTTGAATAATTACAAACTTCAAAATATGTCAAAATTCTCTCATCGTGTTAAGTAATCAAAGCACCAAAGTCAAAATCTGTCAATCGTATGTGACATGGAGTTACTGCAAGTCTCCTAAAGAGACAAACTGGTCTGCAGGTGAAACCTGAATTTCACTAACCAAGATCAACCAATGACACTTGCTGTCAAGTTAGCTCAAGGTGGAATTCATGACTTGGTATGAGTGCAAGACAACAAAACAGAAGAAGAGGCAGAAGAGTGCAAAGGCATAGAGCTGTCCCAGATGTACAACAGGGCACATTTGTGGACTATGTCATTAACCATGGCCTTACAAATGGCAGAGGCGGAGTTTCTTTCCAAACTTTGTCTGCTCTGTTCTTCTGCCTTAGCCAGAAACTGAAATGTAAAACCTTATACTATTGAAAGCATTGCCTGAATAATATTAAGTTGGACACACAATAACTAGAACAATAACAGTTTGGCACAACAGACATTCAATGTGAGTAGAAAAATGTACAAGACCGTTTGGAATTAAAAGATAAGGAACGCATTTACACAGTCCACTGCCATAGTGACAAAGCATCTAAACATTTTGAAAACCATGATTCTACACAGTGTGAAAGAAACATCTCAGTTTGCTGATACTGACCTATTCATTAACACAATAATTTCATTTTGAAGCATGTGTTAAAGAGTTTTGGGTGAGAAGTTTGCTTTTGCAGGTGGACTATAGTTTTATACTATACCATATACACTGTTTTGATAAATAATAATAATAATAATAATTCATTACATTTATATGCACCTGGAGCTATGAGATTGATAACAGTGTTTCAACAAAGAAGCCTAAACAACTAAAAATAACTTTAACATTATTTTCCTATTAGGAAATTTGTTATATTCGAAGATGAAAGTGTCCTTTCTGTTTGTTTTCTAGGGACCTTTAAATCCCTGGTATTTTCACACAAACACAAGGTAGCACAATACATTTGGTTTAAATAGGGATACAGAACATAATTCACTCAAAGCCACTTACAGTAATCCAATTCAGGTCACAGGAGCTGGGCGTGATACAAGAAACAGCTCTGGACACGCACTAGTCCATCTTGGAAATGCCAGTTAATCTGAGATGTAGGAGAAAGCCAAAGGGGCTCTGGGAGAGCTGCAAAACATATAGGGAGAACATACAAACTCAACGCAGATAATGTCTGAATTGGACTCAAATATCAGATACTATAGCAGAATTGATTTTGTTTTGCTTTATTGGTGTTCATTGGTGTCAGCATATCATTAGTATGGATTGTGTACTATGAATTTAAACTGACTTATTTGCACTATGCACGTTTCATTCAACATATCATAACATTTTTTCAGTTTAATTCACTTCTTATTTGTCTGGTTATCCTGGTGACAGTCACAGTGGCAACATGTCTGGCTGAACAGATCAGCTAGCCCCACTTAACCATCTGCCCCCATCAAAACGTTGTTGTCACGCACGCATATCTCGCTGCATCTTGTTTTAGTTTAGGATTCTGTTCAGGCGGTCCTCATTTAGTGTTAAAGGATACTACTTCTTTACATCTGTTCACAATTTTTATTTGTGTAAAAATAAGTCAGAACTGTAGCCCAAATGATTTCTAAAGAAAAAGCATTTGTGTTTTTAAGTATATAATTTACTTGAGAAAGCTGTATTTTTAGATTTGTCGCTATCACATTTCTTTAATCAGCAAAGTTAGAGAGACAGACAGACAGACAGACAGACAGACAGACAGACAGACAGATAGATAGATAGATAGATAGATAGATAGATAGATAGATAGATAGATAGATAGATAGATAGATAGATGACCTCATGATAGTTCTTTCCAATGGTGAAAGTAAACATCAATGTAAACTGAAGAACTACAAATCCCACAAGACACAGCGCCGGTGGCTCCATTTCATTATGTCATCGCGCAGCGACGTTGTTGTCAGGTAAGTGGATTACGCGTCTTTTCGCCTAACAACATTTTCCGAGGTAAGTGTTGGTTTAACGTTTAGTGTAATATTTATCATTAATTTAACAGGCTTATGGTGAAAATTGAAATCGGTGCTTCTGTCATATAATTCACGTCGTTTACTCTCTTTCAAGATTGCTGTGTTTTTCAGTCTTGTGCATTTTTTAAGCGGTTTGTCTGAGGTGTTTTCTGTGAATTGGTTAAAAAAATATATCAAATGAAACGTAAAGTTTATATACTTATTAGCATGTAGTTACTTTAGTGAATGTAGGAACGTTACTTAATGGCAGTATCTCGTGCCGATGTTTGTAGCAGTACACCTGGACTATTTCATGCCAGTGTTATTGGTAATATAGGACCATTTTCTTAGTAATGTATGAACCTGTTCCTTATTAATTGAGCAGAATATACGTGAATAGATGATTTGCAAAAAGATATTCAGATTATGTATAGATGCATAAAGATATAGGTATAAATATACAGATGTTTGGCTGAATATAGATAATAAGGCGCAATTCCGGCACCATTCAACTCATACCTGTTTTACTGTGGTTACTATTAGATTTCGAAAGCCTGTTTTTGATTTGAAAGACACATGAGTATAGAATTAAATACTAGACTGTAGTTATAATAGGCCACTCGAGCATATCTGCATATGTATTTGGATGGGAGAATGGCGAAACAAAAGAGATAAACAGTCTAATACACAGTATATCGTGCTTTTGACGCTGCCTGTCAACCGAAAGCTTATTACACGAAGTCTACTTTAATACACCGGTTGGAGTACAGGCAGGCTAAGTAGCATGATTAAAGTCTTTAATGAAATTATAAATAGGTATTGAGCATGGTGTACTTACTTCAGTTGTAATCATGTATTTAAAGTACTGTGGATGGAGTACATTATTATTATTTTGGTGTTCTAATCATTGGCACCTGATTTGTGAGCCAGTCATTTTCTAACTCGCTTAGTCCAGAACAGCGTCGTCGGGGTGTTGAAGCCTATCCCAGCCAGCACAGGGTGCAAGGCAGGAACAAACCTTGGACAGCCGATGCCAGTCCATCGCAGGGTGAACATATACCCCCCACCTAAAGCAGTGTGGTAGTTGTACATAATTTTTCCACATGCAAAACTTTCATTTACATTTATTTAAATTATACAATGGACTACAAAAGTAAATGTGAAATGATGTTTGTTATATCACCATTAGCTATATTTACTTTTTTTAAATGATGATTAAAAAATATTGGGCGTACTTGGTTTTTCACATGACTGCATTTATTTATTTTACTCATTTCTTCTGGTGAATTCAATTTGATTCATTTACAGATGCCTGAGGTAAAGTCAATGTTTCGGGAAGTGCTCCCAAAGCAAGGTAAGCATGTTTAAATCACTTTATAATAATGTCAATGTCAACTTTATATATACATGGTTTAAAGTCACAAATGCTCAAAAATTGCAAGTGGGAGAAAAAAAACTCACTTTTCTGGAATAAACACATGTTCTAACATATATTATACAACATTTTTTTTATTTTTACTAAAACATTTTCCATTATATCTTCTGTTAGATAGTGTATTTCCTGAGTAACCCCTGGTAACTTATCTGTTTGGTAAGATGTATAAAATAAAACAATGATAAATACGTATTTCTCTCCCTGTAGTCACCAGTTAGCAAAAACACAGAAAGAGCATCTCTTAGTACTTTAGATAAAGTCTCTTCTAGCTTTGTTTGCTACATAATGGATACTATAATATATTTAATACTTTTCATGAAGCCAAGCAAGTCTGTATAGTCTGGGATAAATATCACAAATTGCACCATTTTTATGTAATTCCTTTGCCTTTTTTTATTTAGTTCATTTTTTGGTGGATTATTTCATTCTTTTTTAGGAAAAAGTTACATGTCTGACAAATATCTATCTATCTGTCTATCTTGAGCCTTCAGCATGGGAAAGGCGCTATATAAATAAAATGTATTATTATTATTATTATTATTATTATCTGAGTGCCCTTAACTGAACAGGCCTGAATTTTTAAATAAATGAACGCTGCAGGAAAATTTGCTGTTGGCCCTGGGACAGACATGGGCCTCTGCAGAAACTGGCAAACCAGATGGAAAAGATGGACATCATCAGAAATTGATGCCATTTGGAAGTGTGTGAGAGGCTGGGTGAGCCGCACAACACTGTTGCATTTAAATCATATAAAAAACCGTCGGGGACTGTTCAAACTTTTTTAACTTACTTAAGTTTATGGTGGCTCAGACTTGTGACTGGTGGTTAAGAACACTACCCACCTGATCTTAAATTGAAATGCAAATAATTTTTGTGACTGCTATCAACAACCAAGTAGAGAAAAGAAAATAAGTAAATCACAGTTCAAGTAATACGAGGAGAGTTAAAAGCCGTGTATTATTGAAACAGACTGTGCCATTCAGTAATTAAAAAAACTCCATTCCATGAAATGTAATTGGGCATATTCATAAATGTGGTTTGCATGTCAGCTAAAAGTTTGCACATTTTACTGGAAGCAAGCATCTGATAGCACGCCATATCTTTCTCATCAGCCATGTCTACAGATTGTGTTAGAGTCTGTGATGTATGGAGAGAGAGAGGACTCATAGTAGTATAGCACCTTCCCTTCCAAGGAGATGTTCTGGATTCTTCCATGAGTGGGTGGGCCAAGCCCACCAGTAGCTTCTCCAGTGATATGCTGTAATGGTAGTGGGTATGGCATTTTTAACCCAAAATCAGCTTTTTAAAATTTGTATATGATTACAAATCCTCGCATTGGTCTTTCTTTGTCATGTTTTCAGTAAAGGGCAAAGTAACAGACACTAACAGAGAACGTGCACATCAATGTAAAGTGAGAAGAAAAAAAGATTTATCTTGCTGTTTTATAATAAAGATCTGATCATATATTTACGTAACCATTTTTATTTTGCTTAACCATTTTCATTAGTTCTTCAGTTGCTTTTCAGAAATTTATGTTTCTAAACAGGATCTATTTACATGTTAATTGGAAAAGTACCATTGCCACTTGTGAAAAATCATATTGGCAAGGTATACATTATTTGTGTAGTGGCTGGAATTAATACATTATCATTTAAAGAGCCTTAGATATACAGCTATACCAATGTGTGAGTGAGCATGCTATGTGATAGTCTCTGTCCAGAGTTGGTTTATGCCTTGCACCCAGTGCTGCTGGGATTGGCTGTGGCTGTTATGTTCAGTAATTGTATAAAATGTTTTAAATATAAATGCAGTTCTTTAAATAGAAAAACATGAAGATAAAGTTAAATATTTTAAGTATATGTTTACATATTACTAACATATATACAGTATATTACCTTAACGAGGAGGTTAGGATCATGCGCTGATTACAGCATGTTGCCACACCAACCAAATGGCAAACCACCTGGGTGACACCTCAGCACCACACTGAACAGTGTGAGGTTTTTTTACAGTGGCTGGAGTGCCAATCATGCCACCAACCTCCAAGTTGGAGGACTGAGTGCAACAGTAATAAACCTGATAAATCAAGGCATTAACTAAACAAGGTGAAATAATTTATTCATCTTAAACTGTATGGACATTAGTCCATGCTGCTTCATATCTGACATCTCTTTTAGATCTGCCATTGACCTCTTGGGCACTAGCTAGGAAAGCCACCTTCTCCTTCACATGCTTAATAAAAAGGATATGCCTATACTATAGTATGAAAATGTGTTGGTAAATAATAACTAAATATTTAATTAATAAAGGTTTATTTTTTGGTTTCACTTATCCAAAGTTGAAAGAATTTAAATAAAAATGTATATAATTTTCTAAAAGTGATTAGACTAAATTAATGATAGTTCAAGAAATCATCATGTCAGTTAGGTTTTTACATCTTCCAGCTAAAATAATTTTGGCTTTCATGAAATCTAATAAATTGTATTATCTCTCATTTCACTAAATCAATTGTGATGGACTGATACCCTTGTCCAGGGATTGTTCCTGCCTTGTACCCTGTGCTTCCTGGGATAGGCTCCAGCTTCCCCAAGACCCTGGTCTGGATAATCTTGTTTTGAAAATAATTTGATGGCACAGGAGAAAATAATAATTCTGTTCATCAAATTTGATGGAAGGTCTAGGACACATAGCTGGAAGGAAGAATCAGGAGCGTATTCCCAAAATATATTAAAGGAAAACTCCAAAGAATATATTTTTTTATGTTACTTACCCCATGTATTTGTAGTGATGGTTGAGAAAATTTTTTATTCTTATGTTTTAATAGAGAAAGGAGATAACATAGTTTTTGATAGAGAAGAAGGCTATGGTGACTAACGCTGGAGAACACCAAAAAAAAAACCTTATTTGTGACACAGTCATTCAGTTGTTTGCTCACAATGATCCAAACACATGTATTTTTTACCAAATTATTGTTACAAAAACTACTTCTGGAAGATGCTCTTATACAGTAGATCACGGGTGTCAAACTCCGAGCCTGGAGGGCTGCAGTGGCTGCAGGTTTTCATTCCAACAATCTTCTTCATTAGTGACCAGTTTTTGCTGCTAATTAACCCTAACCCTAGAATAATTACGGATGATCCATTCTTGTCCAATCCTAAACTTAATTTGTCTAGATTAAGGACCCTTGACCCGGATTTGGATTTTCTTTCTTATTCCCAGCCTAAACCTAATCCTACTCCTATAAATATTAGGGGAAATCTACCCTTCGCCGCGCTCAATTGAGGTTGCCCTTTTGAAGCTCGCCTTTTTGTGCTCGCCCTTATTGAATAGAGCCGTACAAGACAGTATTACTGTCACGGAAAATTAAAGACACACAATACACGGCAGCAGCCCACGAAGAACGGTCAGCTCAGCAAGTAAACATCAACAAAAGAAAGGCTGAAAGAAAGAAAAATACAACCAACAAAAAGAATGAGGTCAAAGTCCCTTGCCATTTAATATAGACTGTTCCTGCTAATGTTTATGCACTACTGTTCTAGCGCCCGTTATTGTAACGGGCTAAATGACTAGTTTTTTAATATTTGTGTGTAGAAAAGACTTATCACAGCAGTTAGCAAAATAATCCACCACTGATTGCATTTTTATTTTAGTAGACTTACAGTCACTGAGTCATCAGCAGATTTTAAGAATAACATGTTTTCAAAATCACAGCCCTGAGGGGACTCTGTGAATGAGGACAGCATGTCAAACAGACAACCATTGACTTTTACTCTTTGAGTCCAGTCTGTTAAAACGTCAGCCATCAAACCAAACTGAGCCTATTATCTGATGACAGTGCATTTTCACTGGCACAGGAGTAATTTATTATATTGTTCAGTGGAAATAAAACCACACAATAAATTAAAAGTTTAATTCTGTGATTTGCAGTTTTGCACGTCATATGGTTTCCTTTTCCAACTCTTCTTTTTCAAGATTTATTATAAAATGAAGTGACTCTAAACCAAATAAAGTGTCTTCAAATTATATGGAGTTAGGACTCGGCTTAGAGTGCCAGGAAAAAAAGGCTTTATTAGACATTTACATGTATACATTCTTAAATCTGATTATTTAAGTTCAGGGTTGCAGGGGACTAACAGCCTAACAGTGGGAACCAACCCTAGCCAGGGCATCAGTCCAGCACAGGGCATCAGTCCAGCACTCAAAAACCAAGATTTCCAAAGGGCTCCAGTTGGTATTTAATCTGAACTGCACTTGTTTGGGGATGTAGGATGAATAACAGAGTAGAGAGTGAAAAACCCACAAAATACATGGAGAGAAAGTGCAGAGTCCACACAAACAACAGTTGGTATGCAATTTGAACTAAAAACTACACCACCATGCCACTTGTGATCTATCTGAAAAAACAAAACAATTAAACTGTTATTTAATTACCAGTTAATTAAGTTAATGTTTAAACTTGAGAAAAGATTATAGATCAGGTGAAACAAAACACCACGACAAAGACAGCCATTATGGAATCCTAACACAAGATTAGTCATTTCAGTCACAAAACTTCTTGGAATATAGAGGGATAGGAAATTAAAGTTTAAGTTCAGTATTATTTCATTTGCCCCTGACAAATGTGAAAAAATGTTTTCTAAGCGTCTTTAAAGTGGCTTACAGCTGCAAGTAATAATTTACCAGACCACAATAAGTGAGCTGCGTGCGTGCTCCACTATACTGATCAAGTGTTTATACTGTATTAAATTAATACATTCTTGTGTCAGTAATAAATGATAAACTGTGACTTCTAGTACCGATTGGCATGATATGTATTTAATCTATAAATATTTATGAGAAAACAGCCGGCTTGGTCAGCATGTTATACAGTAGTTTAGCCTAGTACAGGAAAAGAAGAACAACCTTAAGTGAGGAGTTGAAAAACCCGAGACCAAAAGCAGAAAGTGCTGTGGGAATCTGCCACAAGCTAACAAGTCATGTTGTCAAAGGTCATACCCTGAGGGTGTTTAAAGCCAGGCTGATGACAGATTGGACAATTTGGTGATTAGGTTACCAAATACATTCAGTGAGCTAACTGTCTTCTGTCATTTGTGAAATTTACTACTATTTTTTTATAATCAAAGCTAGTCAAAAGTTATAAGTAAAGCAAGTTTCTCATGCCACTTGTTTCAGACATGTGATTAAGAGGCCTGTCTTGTTTGTCTAAGGAATTGCTACTCTGTCTAAACGCGTTTAATTACTGGTAATATCATAATAACACTCCAATTAAACAGGTAAAATACATTTTGGTGCATTAACATGCAGAGTTTTGTGTGCTGCGTTAAACTGGATGAAGCCTAAAGTCAGGAGTTATTTTTTTAATAGCCATTCAGGTATGCTACATGTCATTTAAGTTTGTGCCCATTGGTGTGAACTAGACATAGCGCTAGTACAGATACACGGGGCATAATGCTTCTTTTTAAAAATATATTGTTAATTTTATGCATCACATTACAATGAATTATATACAGAACAAAAAAGAACTCAGTCAGTGCTACATATCAGATGGAAGCAGCATTAGCACACCTCACTTACCCAATACCAACAGCTATGAGAACAAGAAGCTCAATACTGTATATATGAGACCTTGGATGATTTAACAGATGCCTGTTTGTTTATCTTGACATTAACGAATTCTTGTTAGGGTCTGGAAAAAAAAAAGCTTTGGACTGTGTCTCTGAGAGAAATTTTGATCTTTTCCAGTTTTTACTAAAATAATGCATCATTTTCCCAATGAGATAGAGAGAGTAAAATTGGGCTCTTCTAAATGAGTAAGACAACACAATGAGTGAACTGTGTTGTGTAGGCCAGTGCCACACTACACAGTAATATTCAGTCATAATCTCCATTTATATAATGTAAGCAAGTTGTGGTCAGTTGTGGAACACTCCTTTTATTCTTCCTAAGACAGACAGAAGGATTTCTGTAAAGGACTGGAAAAAAAAATATGGAAAACATTCATACTGCCTTTGACATTTTGTAGCAGCCCGTTAATTTGCTATCAACATGCAGGGAACTTGTGATACTTAGAAATTTGAAATTGTGCTGAAAAGTTAATCAGCAAGCTGTTTAATCTATCATTGAGTTGTGTTCCTAGTCATATAACCTGACATCCTCAAGGCAACAAGATCCACCAGCTGCAGTTTGACATGCTCTCCATCTAGAATCGGTGCAGTGTGATGCTAGCCAGAGGTATCACAATAGATTTTCCTACGTCTGGTGTTACTCCAGTTAATGGAATTAGAAGATACGAAATGTATGATTTGAGTGTTGGCATTCCCAAAACATTCGACCTAGTGAAGCAGAGACTTGATAACATCATTGACAGTGTCAGTCTTGTCCTGAAAATATATATTTGGGTAATCATGCTTTAAATAGGTATGTGCTATTTCTAAATGAAACACACCTTGCTTTGCACAAATGAAGTATACCCCGCTGGTGACCAGTCTCCATTTATTATCTGACATTCTCTTAAAGGGTCATCTAGGGATGCACACTTTCAGATACATTGGGAAAGTCTAGAAATATTACATATCTCTTCACAGTCACTAGATTGTATACTTTCAACCAAACATATAAAGGAAGATTAGGAGGGGAAAATGTTTCTTTTAACAAACTTCATTTGCATAGTAAAAGTTGTGTGCGCTACTGGACGATTGCATGTGATGAGCATTTGTTCAGAAGATGACACCTTTTGTCAACACAGAGGCGTCCAAATATCCCAATTCCAAGTATCTTCCATTAAATACTGTATAGGTTAAGGATGGTTGAATATCAGTAAAAATATCTATCTATCTATCTATCTATCTATTGCCTTGGCTTTGAACTGTTTCCTTCATTGGCACCACATTTCGAATGAATGTCACACTGTTGGACAACTGGTAAAACTAGCTGTAATTATCAAGTGCAAAAGAACAAAACAAGGATTATAGATAGACAAATGTTACTTTTATTGTCCCCAAATTGAGAAGAGTTTGACCAGGAATTACACTGATTTCCATAGATAATCAAGTAGGTACAGTTCATACTTTCTGCTTGTTTCAGCTGTCTCAAAGTGCATGTATTCGTGACTCAGTAATAAACCTAAAAAACAGGCAGTGCCATGTCTGCTTGTACTGTATGTGGCCTTTATATTGAAAATGAACAAGTTAGCAATTTTATCCACTTCTGGGTGGCATAGTGGAGTTTGTATGTTCTGCCCATGTCCACATGAGTTTTCTTCAGGTACTCTGGTTTCATCCTACTGTCCAAAGACAAGCGGGTTCTGTAAATTGGCAATGTTAAATTGGTCCTGGTATGTTTGTGTGTGTGTTCACCCTGTGATGGGCTGGCACCCCAATCCAGGGATTGCTCCTGCTTTGCATCTGATGCCTGTTGGGATAGGCTCAAGCTTCTTCATGACTCTGCTCTGGACGTTCAGGTTTGAAAGTGGATGGATGGATGGTATCTAATTTATATATACTGTATGTATATAAATCAATGTATATACGTGTGTATGTGTGTATATATATATATATATATATATATATATACAGCTCTCTCTCTCTCTGCAGGCCATCAGGGCCTGCAAGGCCTTCTCTGCTGGCCTAAATAAATATCTGAATCACAAACTGATGTTAATTATATTTTATCCATGAATACTTATTAAATAATTCCAAATAGTCTGTCTGCTTCCTTTCATAGCTTTTCCGATGGTTGTGCTCTGCCTGCTTCCGGACATGTATTTTCGTATTAAAGCATTTAACCAATCACATTTCAGCCATCATTTGGTGCCAGGCAGGTTCAAAGTCAAAGAAGTCTGCCCAGAGGCCTTCACAATCCATTCTGCAGGCCCTCTAACACAAAATAAATGTCGATTAAACTGTTGCTTCAACCAATTAGATTTTGAGTTGGTTTCACTAGGGGCCTCTAGCAGGCGTACGGCAACGTCACCGTATTCAGACCCGTTGATTGGATAGGATGGTGCGGATGGTGTATCTGAAATCTGAATGAGAGCACTGCAGTGGGTTGGCATCCTGCCCAGGATTGGTTCCTGCCTTGTGCCCTGTGTTCAGATTCAGCGGGTTGGAAAATGGATGGATGGATGGATGGAATGAGAGCATCATGGGGCAGCTGTACACATTGGTATGTTTGGCGGTGAGCATTCCCGTGTCCACTGCTTCTGTCGAGCGGACATTTTCAGCCCTAAAGCGAATTAAAACTTATGCCAGAAATATGACAGGGCAGGTTCGACTTTCAGCATTAGCTTCGATGGCGATAGAAAGGGACTTCGTGATGGAACTGAAGCGCACGGATAATCTGTACGACAGAGTAATTGAACTGTTTTTGAGGAAAGAGAGGAGGATGGATTTTGTTTACAAATAATCCAAATTTTTGGTGAGTAAAATGTTGCGATTTTCCTAAATAATATTGCAAGTTTTTGAGTTATTGTTGATGTTTTTTATGTGTGTCGCGGGCTGTAGCTGCAGTAGAAAGGAACTTGTTCACCCCTGGTTTGTCTATTAATTAAAGGCATTTATTGTGGCTACAGGAGTTATCTATTTGCGATGCAATGGCTCTTTATACTGTATTTCTGCATATTAAGATGGTTTTTATAACCATAAATTAGTTTTTGAGGGGCGGGTTGATTCAGACGGAGCACTACTGAAGGCCTAGGTGTGAAATGCACGGTTCGCCACTGATATATATATAATACACACACACACATACACCCTGTATACATATTCTGGTGTTAATGTTTTGTAGACCAAAAACTTTTGTTGCCTGTGCATTTTAAGCCTATTCATGTTCCTGTTTGAAGTCACACAGCAGACTGCCTGGCTTCACTTACCTGTTTATACTTGCACACTAAAAAATGTGCATTTGGCAGTAAGACATCTTGTTTTTCCCCACACAGCTATTTGCACGCCTCAAATGATATTTAAAAATTGCTGATAAATGAGTAAGGGAGACTAACGTAAATGTGAATACGTTTTTTATGAACCTCCCTCTTGCATGAATGACATTAGTTTTTTGTGCCAAATGCTAGGAAGGTCTTTTTAATGTGATTATTTTTAATTCTTAGTAAGGTTGCATCCTTTATTTGTGAAATACCTTGATATTTTGACCCTGGAAGAAGCAGAAAGTCTGCAAAAACTAACAAAATGTTAGTCTCTCTGCACAGACATATCTTTTTGTGTGTATATATCGCATAGTCAATCATTATAAATCTGTTGAACTGTTAAATATTTAACATTCAGAACATGTCTGGAAATTGAGCTATGTAAGAATAAATGAATACTAATGTAACTATTTCAATGAAATATTAATCCTGTTGTGAAGGTTAAATATCAGGTCATAGTTTGAAAGCAGCCTCTTCTTTGTCGTTGTATATAATAACAGCCCCCATCTTCAGAAGTGGTGTGCGAAATCTGCTGATTCTTGCGTCGCTGACTGTTGGGCTCATATGAAGTGCAAACATTTGCTTGTGAATGGCATTGTCCGGTCAGTGCAGACGTGATCAGGCAGCATGACCTGTTATTGCTGAGGTGATGATATGGGCGAGCTAGTCAGTATGTTGACAAGACAATTCAAGTAGTGCTCAATATCTCCAAAACTGTTGGAGTGCGTTTTGTGTATTCAGCTTTTGCTCCTTTCTCTTTTGTTCATCCTGGTGTTTTATGTCCTACCATATATTACGCACCAGGGATGGGATCATCCGTCCCAATTCAACTTGAGGAATTGGAATATTAAAAAAGTCGCAAGGATCAGAATTGGAATTGCTTTGTCATTGATAGGCTCCAGCTTCCTTGTGAATCCGTTCTATATAAGCAGGTTTAGAAGATGGATGGATGGGTAGCTGAGTTTATATGTAGTGAGATATGATTACAATACTGAATATAATGAAATATGTAGGGTGCCTTGGATGTTTGATGACTAGCTAATGTAAACTCAAATAAACAAAATGAGATTTTGAAGTTGACAATTGAGGAAAGAGGGGTGTAGCTTTAGAAATGAGGCAGCAATGCCAAGGTATGTATTTGACTGCTGATACTTGAATATTTTGAAAAAAATATTTGACATCCGTAAATGTAAGTTTTACACTATATAAACAGGTTAGATTTGTCTTAAGTCATAGGGATGAACTCTGTGCATGAATAACAGCTGACAACCAGTAAATGCTCAGCCAGAATCTCAATATATAGTGTGATGGACGGCTGGGACCCTTGCTCGGCCGGGACATCTCCATGCTGGAAGAACTGGGGAGCAAGTGTGGCCAGAGCATTACCTCCTCCGGAATGTTAGATGGCAGCCCCCCTGGGTCGCAGCGGTGCTTTGGTCTCCCGCAGGGCTTCACGGGAGTTGGAGTTTGGTACAGCCCTGTTGGAATCCCTGTTGGATTTTAATAAATCTAAAATCCTAACTAGAGGGAGAGAAAATCATCACACCCCGGCTAGTAACAAAAAGAGCAAATGTAGAAGGATTGATTAACACAAAAGTGGCTCTGAAAATAGTGAAACTTTAGAAAACACAAAAGTCACAGCAGGGGATGCCTAAAAGGGCAAAGGCAATCCAAAGAAAACAAATCCTAATATGTAAATCTAAAATGCAAAACCTAAAACAGAGCATAAGGTCAACAATCCAGTAAATTCACAAAAAAAACAAAAAGAACAAACTCAAGAGAAACTCACTAATGCCAGTGCACTTAATGAACCGCAAGGGACTGAGGGCTTTCTTCAGCCTTCGTAGGCGTAAGGGCAGTTCCTTGTCAATGATGGTCAGGTAGCCCTGCCTTTTCAGGGACCACCCACAAAACACATGGTACACAGACAAAGATACATAGACATATACATGATCAACAAGGTTGCCATAAACAAATTAACAAAAGACATAAATAAGAAACTGAACTCCAGCCGAGGGGGAACCCTGGCTGAAACATAACATCTGCAAGTTCTAATTGTGCAGATTGACACGCTCTGGCAACGACATCAGCACCTGCAGTCATCACGTTTGACCTCCCTTCCCGTCGAGAAGCCACGTGATGTGACATTGGCATCAGAGAGATTCTGTGCTTTCAGAATTGGAGACTCCTTTGCCAACATGGAAAAAAGATGACTTGTTAGACAGAGTGCTGTATTTCATGGTATTCATTTGTATTTATCCTACAAATATATTTACTTTGATGCAGGCTTTTCAGTGAAATGGCCATTAAATAATAATTATGATAATTACTGTCAAGTAGTCAAGATAATAACAATTAGTTATATGGCCAAGTTACCTTAAAAGAGGATTGTTTGCCAGACTGGTTTACCATGACATAGTCTCCTTAAGTGAAGATTTCTTTTTAATTCTACAGAAATATCTTTATGAAATCCTAAATTAAAAAGAGACAGCCATACATTTGCTGTGCTAAATGAATGATGTGGAGAATATATTTATAGAAACTGGTCAATGAATAATAAAGATGCTTTCAACTGAAGGAGCTCCTTTTACGGCTTAGTGTGTCTGCCCTTTAATAAATTACAACACATAATAAAATGTACAGCAGAAAACTTTTATAAAGTGCCTAGTATTGAAATAATCTCATTGGATTCCCCCCACAATGTTGTTATGTGCCATCTTTATTTCAGACATTCAAGTTCTCTCCATCTTCCTTTGCCCCCTGTGTGCTCTTCTAGGCCAGCTATGTATGGAGGATGGATCCACTATGGTGCTCTGTAAGCCCAAACTGCTCCCTCTCAAATCTGTGACTCTGGAAAAGCTGGAAAAAATGCAGCGAGAAGCACAGGAAGCCGTTCGGCAGCAGGAAATCGCACTGAAAGAACAGCGGCGGGAGCCAGTTGAGCAGTAGGCAGGGAGGTCAACGCCTAAAATCGCACCCAACCCTCCTCAGGAATGCGTGAGCTCTGTTTAAGGTGGACTGCAGCAGGCGAGTCGGCATCAGCCTAGCAAGAAGTAAGGCACAGGACATGCTTCCTGCTTTTTTTTTTTCTTTCTTTTATGATAAAAGAAAGGAAATTGCTGGCCAGAATACAAGCAAACAAAACATTTTTTATGTTAAAATTTGTCATATTAGTCTGTCAAGTATATGTGTATTATCTAAATATGATTTTTTTTTTTTTTAAAGAAATGAAAATATAAAAGCTTGAAACTTTTTTTAAATAGCCCAGTGTCTGTTGCATTGTTTAGGAAAAACAATCTTCCATGTGAAATTCAAACAGCTAAACTCTGCACACTGTAAAACTTTAACCAAGAGAAGAAGGGCCAGTTTAACACCAAGACAAAGGCAGCCATTGTGTTGACTGAATAAAATGCTGGTAATTAATGGTCTCCGTTAAAGAGCCAAGTGGGAAGCAAAACTGATCCAAAATGTCCTTGTACTTTAGCAGGTTTGCCGTCTGCCGAATTGATTTTTTGGCATTCAGACACAGGGTTCTCATTTACATGGAGAATTCCCTTCCATTCCATCCTTTATTAGATGTAGTTGATATATTGACTGTATAGAGGTGTAGATAATACAATTCCAGAGGTAAATCCTAAAGCAAAGTCAGTGTGGGACTGGAGGGGTGTGTGTGTGTGTATGAGAGGCTCTATTGGTTTATAAGTTGGTATGGTCTTCATTGCTACGTGTACACAGTACAGCGAAATCCTTAAGTGCATGTACCGTTTCATCGAAAGTCCAACATGTAACCACTCACCAGCACCATGATTAGTGAGTAGAAATAACTACCTTACCTGCAAACTTCTGTCTTATTTATCTGGAAAGAATCTCGGAGCACACATTAGAGCTGTTTTTTGATTATCTCAGACTTGCATTCTTACACGATTTTATTCAGCTTGCCCACTCTGTTTGTTTGCGTCAAATTTTGCCATCAATTTTTTACACACTTTTACAGAACCGATTTCCTTCAAACTCTGCGTGCGTGCTGATCTCCACTGACGATGCAATATTTCACTTTTCACTTTTGACCTGGGATCTGTACGCTATGTCAAATTTTAAATTCTCATTTCCTTATGTTATACTTTTAGCAAATACACGGTGTAGGTCAGGTGGTTAGCATGTTGGACTTTCGATGAAACGGTCAAAGGTTCAAGACCAATGTAAACAAATAAATACAAAAAAACAGTAATTGTACACAATTTTATTTAACTTGCCCTCTCTGCTTGTCTGGGTAAAATTTTGCCATCATTTCTTACACACTTTTACCAAACCCGTTTCCTTCACACATTGCATGCATGGTGATCTCCAGTGACAATGCAATATTTCATTAGTTTTGACCCAGGATCTCTACGTTAATTACGTCAAATTTAAATTTCTCATTGCCTTATAGTATACTTTTGGCAAATACACACATATATATATATTATATAAATTAACGGTGTAGGTCAGGTGGTTAGAATGTTGTACTTTCAATCAAACAGTCGAAGGTTCAAGACCAATGTAGACAAATTAATTTAAAGAAAAAAATAATAATTTTACACAATTTTACTCAACTTGCCCTCTGTTTGTCTGGGTCTAATTTTGCAGTCAGTTTTTTACCCACTTTTATTGAACTAATTTCCTTCATAATCTGCATGCATGCTGATCTCCGGTGACAATGCAGTATTTCATCAGTTTTGACCTGGGATCTCTACATTAATTACGTCATAATTAAATTTCTCATTTCCTTATGTTATACTTTTAGTGATTACACATACATATAGTGCTTTTAGCCAGTAAAGTTAGCAGTGTTGGTCAAATGGTTAACATGTTGGATTTTCAACCAAAGGTTGAAGGTTCAAGACCAATGAAGTCAAATTAATTAAAAATATATCCAGCCATCCATCCATTTTCCAACCCGCTGAATCCAAACACAGGGTCACGGGGGTCTGCTGGAGCCAATCCCAGCCAACACAGGGCACAAGGCAGGAAACAATCCTGGGCAGGGTGCCAACCCACCACAGGACACACACACACAAACACCCACACACCAAGCACGCACTAGGTCCAATTCAGAATCGCCAATCCACCTAACCTGCATGTCTTTGGACTGTGGGAGGAAACCGGAGCGCCCGGAGGAAACCCACGCAGACACGGGGAGAACATGCAAACTCCACGCAGGGAGGACCCGGGAATCGAACCCAGGTCCCCAGATCTCCCAACTGCGAGGCAGCAGCGCTACTCACTGCGCCACCGTGCCGCCTTAAAAATATATATATATTTAGATTAACTGATATTGAGGTTTTGTCAGTTTACTTCTATATGACAATTAAGCAGCATTGGTCAAGTGGTCAGTGTGTTGAACGAAGGTCTGAGATCAATGTACACCGTTTTTTCATCATTTATATAGAAATTTGGTGAAATACTCTCTTCAGTGATTTGGTAATATTGGCTCAGTGAATAAAGTGTTGGACTTTTCTAAGAAAGATTGAAGGTTTGATTCTCCAATAGACAAACGCACATTTCCAGTGCTTCACACATGCAAGGCATCATAATGGTTAGGATTTTCTGAAATGAGAAATGAACCTGAATGAATGTTACATTTCACTTAAGATTGTATGTTCAATTCCACTCTAACGCTAAAGTCATTTCTGTCAAATCACCTTCTCACCCAAGTCAAGGTTTTTGTAATGTGCTAAGGACTGCGTGGCATTAGGGTGGCTAAAAATATATAAAAAAATAGATTTTAAGTGACACAATTTTACTAAAAAGTAAAAAATAAAATGTTTTCTTGTACCAACATTTTCTTGGTCATATGTGACTAAACATAAAATCATGGGTCGCCCATAAAAGAATTATCCATCCATCCATCATCCAACCCGCTATATCCTAACTACAGGGTCACAGGGGTCTGCTGGAGCCAATCCCTGCCAACACAGGGCACAAGGCAGGAAACAAACCCCGGGCAGGGTGCCAGCCCAACGCAGGGCACACACACACACCAGGGACAATTTAGAATCACCAATGCACCTAACCTGCATGTCTTTGGACTGTGGGAGGAAACCCATGCAGACACGGGGAGAACATGCAAACTCCATGCAGGGAGGACCCAGGAACCGAACCCAGGTCTCCTAAATGTGAGGCAGCAGCGCTACCACTGCGCCACCCATAAAAGAATTAATTTCATTCAATTAAAATGCAATTTCTAACGAGCTTAACTATGGAAATGACACATCGTGTAAAATCTGAGTAAAGTATGTAGGATTTTAGGATATTTAGTGCATTTTGGAATTAAATTGTGTCACTTAAAATCTTTATATATATATATATATATATATAAAAATTTCTCACCATTTTCTCCATATTAGGTATAATAAGACATTCTTTTAACTACAAGCTAAGCTAAGTATTATTGTTTTTGCAGTTATTTCAAATTCTGCTGAAAAATGTCTCGATATTAGGAATGGTCGCATCCCAGGGTATAGTTGCTGTCCTGTAACTCTCTACGCAGAGGTTCATAGTGTGAATAGGTGCACTTGGATAGTGTATGCCACATGAGTCCTGGTCCAGGCTTTGCTCTTGTCTGGACTATTGCAGCTGTCTGGTGGCAGGAGTACCGCTATGTGTCACCAAGCCACTGAAGATGATTCAGAATGCAGAATTTGGTGCTCTGCTAGCCGAGGTGGGCACATGTCACTCTTTTCAGATCACTACATTGGCTCCCTGTAGCCACACATATTAAGTTGAAACCCTTGATGCTTGCCTACAGAGTAGTCAGTGGGTCAGCACCTGAATATATGGAGACACTTATGAGGTCCAATGCTTTTTCTTAAGCACTCGGGTGTCCTGATGAACGGCAACCCTCTTCATGGCATCAAATCTCAATCCAAACTCTTCATGTGTTTCTCAGAGGTGATGGAGTGAGCTATCCGCCTCCATTTGAAATTGCGACTCCCTCAGTGTGTTTAAACAAACTCTTGTTTGATGAATTTCTATCTAGCTGATATTGGATTTGTTAGTCTTTTGTAACCTTGGAATTGTAACTTGCTGTATTTTCTGTTCTGACCTCTTCACTTGTGATGATCAGTTTTGTAAACTTGGCTTATAACACTTGTACCAAAGACTGATGTTTACTCAGTTTATTGACCTCATTTGTAAGTCACTGGGGATAAAAAAAAATGTCTGTCTGCTAAGTAAAGAAATTGTAAATATAAACGTTGATATTTATGTGCTTCAGTGGTTTACAACACTGGACTGACGCTCTGTCCAGGATTCATGCCTAGTGTTATCAGGATCGGCTCTGGCCAACCGCAGCCAAAATTGCATTAAGGAGGTATGAAGGTACTATTTTAAAATATCTTTTTCCTTTGTTAGAAGGCGAGATAACTAAATGATGTTCCAAACCAGGGCAGCACCAGGGCTCTTTTAGTCACCGACTACATACAGCAAATACAAGGAAACCCGGTCTGGGCCTACTGCAACATTCACAAAAAAATAGCCATCTTATATAAATTAGAATGAACCGCTGTGAGACTGGAGAAAAGAAACTTTACAGGAAAATGTCCTGACAGCCTTCAAATGTACTTAAAGTATTTATTATCAAAGTGCTAGATAAAGTGAGGGAAATAAAAGAAAAGAACAAAATGAGATTGGCAACTGGAGTTTCTTTAAATATAAGAGCCAAAGGTTACAAATGCCAGTGTCGTCTTAGTTATCCAAGAAATATAACGCCTTGAGAAAGTATTTAGACCCCTTCGCTTTTTTCACATTTTGTTATGTTGCAGCCTTGTGCTAAAATCAACTAAATCAATTATTTTCCTAATCAAGCAACATTCATTAACCCAAAATGAAACATGAAAACAGGGTTTTAGGATTTTCTTCAAATTTAAGAAAAACAAAAAACTGAAATCACACAGACACACAAGTATTCTAACCCTTTGCTATGCCATTTGAAATCTGGCTCAGGTGCAACCCATTCTATTGAACATCACTGAGATGTTTCTACACCTTCGTTGGAGTCCACTTGTCATCAGCTCAATCAATTGGACCTGAAAGCCATGAGGCCAAAGGAATTGCAGGGTTTAGAGAAAGGGTTGGCGCACAGCTTTGGGGAAGGCTACAAAAACATTTCTGCAATGTTCAAAGTTCCCAACAGCACAGTGGTCTCCATAAGTATTACATGGAAGAAGTTTGGAACAACCAGATCTGGTGACCTCTCGAAACTGAGCAATCAGCAGAGAACGGCTTTGGTAAGAGAGGCAATCAAGAACCTGAGCTCCAGAGAACCTGTGTGGAGATGGGAGAAACTTCCAGAAGGACAACTACCACCACTGCAACACTCTGATAATCTGTGCTTTATTGGAGAGTGGCCAGATGACACATGAAAGCCCTCTTGGAGTTTACAAAAAGGCATCTAAATGGCTCTCAGACTATGAGAAATGAGATTGTCTGGTCTGATGAAACCAAGATTGAACTGTCTGGCCTCAATGCTAAGTGTCACGTCTTAAAGAAACCAACAGCAAGAATCGGCTTCTAATTAAGAAACGCGAGTGGAAATATTTGCAGTTTGAGGGCCCGACTTTGGTCATCTGTTGACTTACTTGACATCTCGTTGTTGTTTGGCTGCCATTTAAGGAAAAAAATAATCGATTCATGGGACACAACAATTAAAATGAAGAGAAGTCAATTAACAGCAGAAGAAAGTGGAACGAAAGCCTGCAGCCAATGTGGCCCTCCAGCATTAGTCTAACACCCCTGATTTAAAGATAATAAACAAGTATGCTGCATGCAAGATGAAGTTCACACTGTCCAAGTCCAAATATGACAGAGGTGTTCACATTCCCATTGCAACACTGAACAGCACAATTTCTCAACAAAGGGTCACCGTCTCCTTTAAATATACTGTTTATATACTTTATGTATCAATATATATATATACACACACAGAGTACCAGTAATGTGCAGTGGATACACTTGTCTTGAGCATTCCTAGTTTTCTTACTCTTTCCCTGTACGTCTAGCATTCCTTTGCTCAGAGGTTGATGCGCTTGCTGCTTCCTGAGCAGCTCTTCTTTTCTCCACCCTAGTGGCCTGCTTCTTCTCTTATCGGAATCTTTTCACGTTAAAACCGAGTACTGTATATACTCGCGGATAAGTCGGGACTTGATCTTACCATATAATTTCTGGTATTTTATAATGTTGGTCATATAAGTCAAATCCGGAAAACTCAACACTATTGGTCCAAGAGATTATGATATTCTAACGCCCACCTGAGAGAGTAACCATGGAGCACACTGCCTTTTTTTTCTATGTATTGTGCCTACGTGACCATGCGGTAATACCCAAACTATTCCAAAGTGACGTTTGCACTAATTTGTGTTTTTTGTATCTCACACCTTCATACACCTTTATCATAAGAACATCCATTACCTATGATGGAGCGTTCGAGCAGAAGAAAATATGAAGCTGGTTTTAAATTAAACATCGTTGAATTTCTCCATGATGAAGACAACTCAGTCTTATTGATAGGAGCATACGGCCTGTTTTAATGCTCCATTCAAAGGCTGTGTGATACCAAAGAATAAGCCAGACTGAAGGTAAGACACACTGCTACAATATGTGCTTCAACACGCTGGAGCCATCACAAGTGCAAAGGCCAACTCCCACCTCCCCCCTTAAATTTAACACACTTTATAGACATCACAAGTTCCACTTGCTTTGACTGCATTGGATGCTCCAAGAGGGTCCTACACCTTGGGTAGGTGCCACAGCAGGAATGCCAGAGTGACAATTAGAAGGAGTTGTCCGTCTTTTGTTTCAGTAATGGTACTGAGATCCAAAAGCTGGTATCGATACCAAAGTCAAAATAGTGCAGACATGAAGGAGACTTGGGAGGGGAGCCACTTTAAAGAAGATACAGTATCCAGTAGCTGAAAGTGGAGTAACGGTGTACCAGTTAGCGAGGGTGGCACAAAAGAAGCCATTATTCCAAATGAACCAAGTGAGAGCACACCTTAAGTTTACCGAAAAAAAACAGTAAAGTGACCCAGTTACGATATAAGAACAGGTTTTATGGTCACATAAGACCAAGATAGAGCTTTGGCCAAAATAATGTTAAAGAGATGTACGAGTCAAATGGGATGGTGCCCACACTCCATGTACACTCTTAAAGATAACCGTTCTTTAATGGCACGTTACTGGATTATGTGGTTCCTCACAGAACTGTTGCTTGACAAGGAACCATTTAATTCTGGGAAGGATTCTTTGCACTTGAAACTAGTACTTTGGAAAGCTTTGAAAATATTAAAATATGGACAAAAACAAATTCTTATTGTACAGAAGGCTACTGAGCAAGACACGAACAGATCAAGAAAGGCTGCAGTTAGGCTGTTATTACAGGCAGAGAGACCTTTTAAAATCAGAGACCTGCGGGTATTTTATACAACAACAACATTTATTTATATAGCACATTTTCATACAAAAAAAGTAGCTCAAAGTGTAGTAAATAATAGAAAATCTGCTATTATCTGTTCATGGTTCTTTATGGAGCCTACTCCTGATCTAAATAACTAAAGGCTCTTTCTGCAGCCTTCATTTGGATGGTTCCCCTACGGCATTGCACTGATATCTTTACTTTTATGAGGGTATATCACACTGTTGTGAGGCTCTTTCAGCAGGGCGGACAGACCCTCTGGGTAATTTACAGGGTGAGCTAAAATGAAGTACCACATTTCTCAAGGTCATTACCCAAAGTAGAGGCAGCCGAGTGGGTTGGGATGGGGGTCCTGTGATAGGCGATCCCTTGTAGTTTTCAGTCAGCAACATGCCTTGGTCCAGTGTGCATTGTGCTTTCACCGTCAAAGTGATCTTCAAAAACAAAGAATCCATCATCACTTTGCAATGCACTTCCGAGTGCACTTCAGAATTCCTGCTAACGGTGATGTTCCAAATCAGAAAATTCTTCAGTGGGTGGCTAAATGTAGACAGACGGGTACAACATTGAACAGAAAATCTCCAGGCCATCCTTGGACTGTATAAACACCTGAAAACATTTAGGCTGTAACAGCATCAATTTTGCAGTCTCCTAGACATTCAGCGCCCAAAACCTGCTTCTGCCTCAGGCATTTCCAACATGTCTTTGAGGAGGATTTTGCATGAACACCTTAATTTCCATCCATACAAAATGATGGTAGTGCAGGAACTCGCTGAGAGAGCCATAGAGAGTTGTACGCAAACATTCTGCAAACCCTTCAAGATGCCATTATCATGGGCAGTGATGAGGTACATTTCCATTTGAATGGCTGCATAAATAAGCAAAACTTTCACTATTGGGCTGAAACCAACCCTCATGAAATTCAGATGATTCATTCCACAACCCAAAACGTATTAATCATTTTTATATGAATAAAAATATAAAGTAAAAATACATAAAACAAATTAACCTGCACTTTACCTTTGAAAAGAATCATGGCTGGTGTGAGTGAGTTTCTAAACTCTTGTGGGATTCCACCCAACAGGACGACACGCAGAAGAACGTCCCAAAGCAATCGCAGTCTCCCTGCACTGTAGCAGTTCACCGTAAAAGCGAATCCGAAAACATCGCGGACATGCTATAAGCGCCTGCCGTCGATGGGTGATACAAGGAACATTACAAATGCGCAGGGCACAGTACTACTTGGCCATGACCCTGCCTGACTGCTGTATAGGAGAGTGGCAGATCCCGCTACAATAAATAACCGCACTGTTGCTGTTTCAAGCTGAATAAAGGTGGTGTTGCTAAAGTACTGAGACTCAGCTTCGTGTTTTGGGGTGCAAGACAGGGACTCTCACAGCGCACACTGAGTCACAATGCTGTAGTAAACAGTATACGCTCATACGGATGTTGACTATATGAGTGAGGCACGCCGACTCAGACAGAGAATAGGAGACGATTGCCCACAATCCTGCAGCGAGAGAGAGAACCACCATCAGCTGAGCTGTGATCACATGACGCTCAGCAGACAAAGCGTATACATACTACTCGTATTGCAAGACCTCGCTCGTTTATCAAGTCAAAATTTATTTAAAAATTTTAGCTCGTCTTGCAAAATACTCTGAAACCAAGTTACTCGCAAACCGAGGTTCCACTGTGTGTATATTATATATATATATATATATATATATATATATAAAAATAAATAAATAAAAAACAAAATCTTGAGACAAGACTATTGCCAAGAGATTTTTTTCAAGTCCTGCCCTCCTTTCAACCATGCCCACGGTCCTCTGACCGGTCATTCGTATGAATGCTTTTGTCACAGTTCCTGCGCTCTCTGCTCTTATAATTTTTTATGTTTTCCTCATTTTAAGTTCCTGATAAATGAAGACTTTTTATGTCCAAATCTTATTGAAGAATTTAATACTGAAGGATTATCAACAGAAGAAATAAGTACACGGGCAATCCTAGCACTGAAAAATGAAGTCAAATGAATTAACGCAAAAATTGTCGATCGATCACACAGCAAATTGGTTAAATACATTTCAATAGACTATGCTGAAACAGTTGGGGGTGATGGTGCGGAAGATGAAAACATCAACTTACAACATCCTGTAGAATATCTATAACCGTTAACAGAAGGAAGGAGTTGTCCATTTTTTTTTTCAGTATTGGTACTGA
The DNA here is from genome assembly GCF_900747795.2 of Erpetoichthys calabaricus. Taxonomy (NCBI): domain Eukaryota; kingdom Metazoa; phylum Chordata; class Cladistia; order Polypteriformes; family Polypteridae; genus Erpetoichthys; species Erpetoichthys calabaricus. The sequence goes on from NC_041395.2 coordinate 299,849,786, forward strand.
GATACAAAAGCTGGTATTAATACTAAAGTCAAAATAGTGCAGACATGAAGGAGACTTGGGAGAGGAGCCACTTTAAAGAAGCTACAGGATCCAGCAGCTCAAAGTGGAGTAACAGTGGACCAGTCGGGGAAGGTGGCACCGGACAAATTACTGTTGAAAGAAGGATGTATCTTAATGTTATTGCGTAATTTATGTCTGAGTGATGGGCTATGCAATAGGACAAGATTAGATTAGTTGTATTCAAAATTGGTTGAGTAATTCTGACATGTAAAATTTTAACAGGTGACAAGAAAGGTAATGTAGTACATCTTCCGCAGATAACATTAGACACCAAAGGAGACCTTGATATGCCATTCGTATTAAAACGTTTACAGTTTCCCGTTAGAATAGCTTTTGCTTTGACAATTAATAAATCACAGGGACAAACATTTGAAAAAGTTGGGTTTATTTATTAGAGAGAAAGAAACAGTGTTCACTCACAGGCAGTTATCCGTTGCGTTGTCATGATATAAGTCCAAACATGGAATCAAAATTCAATGCGATATTGATGAAAAGTTAATTCAAAAAATTGTTTTTACTAAAGTTTTACAGTAAAAGTGTAATTTTAAAAAGTATTTGCGTGTTAATTTCAAAGCCAAACAGAACGAATACCTCTATTGCGCAACATGAAAAATAATTTCAATTTATTAGTTTTACTATTTTTTACTATGGTTAATTACTCGCTGTAATGTAAAATAGTTCTATGATGCATATGTCACAATTCCCATGAACATAATCTGTTTATATATACTGTATATATATTTAAGAGCTTCTGTAAAAACCTAAATTTGACCCTGGGGACAAGTCAAGTTCTGTCTATCCCTCTACTTTGCTGTCTACACCCGACATGAAAAATGTCTGAAGTCTCTCCAGAGTTTGTGGCAACACGGCTGAGTCAAGATGTGGTGCTGCTGTCCACAAGCACCAAGCAGGTTATCCTCTGGGAAGTCACCATCCCCTCAGAAGATCAAATTATGAAGGCCAAAAAGAGAAAGTGGGCCAAGTTTGCAGAAATACACAAAACAGATCTGTATCCTGGTTATTGAACCTGTGCTGTCAGACAAATTACATGTTGGTAACAAGCAGATACAAATTTAATATTTTCATCACATACATGGGGTGATATAACCATACTGAGCACTTGGTTCATGGACCACACAAAAGCCCACCTCAAGCACAGCCCCAACCAGCCTTCTTTGAATAACTAATGGATTGCACCCAGCATAAATTCACTGAAAAGTCAGACAGACCCCATTTACAAAAGCCTTACTATAAATAGTGAAGGTACTAACACAGCACTTGGACCCAAACCAGGCAAGCTGAGGATGCAGAATTAGACATCTTAAACGACATGCTGTATGCTGAAAATGCTGCCAAGATTATTTCTTTAGCAGTTCATTCACTGCTATTCACTACCAACTTTGTCCTGAGGTGCTGACATATTCTGTGGTTACAGAATTTTCTTACCAATTGAAGAGGGCGAAAGTGAGATTTTAACTCAACTCTGCCATCCTTAAGAACTCAGGCACCCCAAAATGTTGTGTCCTCTTCTCTGGGTTTACACAGAAAGTGTCAGGCCTCTTGCTTGGCTCACTTTTTAAAGATGGTAATGACGTGACATTGCGGATTGGTACTTCTAAACTACACACTTTTTCTAAGACAGGGTGTCCAACTTTGGTCCTGGTGGGCCGCAGTGGCTGCAGGTTTTCACTCCTAACACTTTTCCTAATCAGCGTGTGGTTTTCACTGCTAATTAATTCCTTTTCCTTTCATTTTAATAGTAAGTACACAAAGTAAACCAGAACATTTTAAAGCAGAAAATGTATGGACATAAAACCTGCACCCACTTTGTGGACTTGTTTAAGACTATGGTATCAGCACATGAATTGCAATCTTCTTTTAGTTATTCTCTTCGGTATGTATAATGGCACCTACTGTGGAAAATAAATACAGTGATACAAACAGGTGCAAAAAAAGTCCAAAGATTTTAACAAGATGACGTTATAATTTATCAATTACCCAACTGGATTCAAAGAAAACATTCTCATTTCTTCTGATCCAGTATTTTCATGAATTCACACCAAATCTTTTGAGCTACGGTCCTGAAACTCTCCACTTAAGTCTCTAGTATCCTGGTTGAAATGATGTGTCACGTGTAGTAGCATTTGTACTAAATTTCTATATACAGTGCATCCGGAAAGTATTCACAGCGCATCACTTTTTCCACCTTTTGTTATGTTACAGCCTTATTCCAAAATGGATTAAATTCATTTTTTTCCTCAGAATTCTACACACAACACCCCATAATGACAATGTGAAAAAAGTTTACTTGAGGTTTTTGCAAATTTATTAAAAATAAAAAAAACTGAGAAATCACATGTGCATAAATATTCACAGCCTTTGCTCAATACTTTGTTGATGCAACTTTGGCATCAATTACAGCCTCAAGTCTTTCTGAATATGATGCCACAAGCTTGGCACAGCTATCCTTGACCAGTTTCACCCATTCCTCTTTGCAGCACCTCTCAAGCTCCATCAGGTTGGATGGGAAGCGTCGGTGCACAGCCATTTTAAGATCTCTCCAGAGATGTTCAATCGGATTCAAGTCTGGGCTCTGGCTGGGCCACTCAAGGACATTCACAGTGTTGTCCTGAAGCCACTCCTTTGATATCTTGGCTGTGTGCTTATGGTCGTTGTCCTGCTGAAAGATGAACCGTCGCCCCAGTCTGAGATCAAGAGCGCTCTGGAGCAGGTTTTCGTCCAGAATGTCTCTGTACATTGCTGCAGTCATCTTTTCCTTTATCCTGACTAGTCTCCCAGTTCCTGCCGCTGAAAAACATCCCCATAGCATGATGCTGCCACCACCATGCTTCACTGTAGGGATGGTGCCAGGTTTCCTCCAAACGTGACGCCTGGCATTCACACCAAAGAGCCCAATCTTTGTCTCATCAGACCAGAGAATTTTCTTTCTCATGGTCTGAGAGTCCTTCAGGTGCCTTTTGGCAAACTCCAGGCGGGCTGCCATGTACCTTTTACTAAGGAGTGGCTTCCATCTGGCCACTCTACCATACAGGCCTGATTGGTGGATTGCTGCAGAGATGGTTGTCCTTCTGGAAGGTTCTCCTCTCTCCACAGAGGACCTCTGGAGCTCTGACAGAGTGACCATCGGGTTCTTGGTCACCTCTCCGACTAAGGCCCTTCTCCTCCAATCGCTCAGTTTAGATGGCCGGCCAGCTCTAGGAAGAGTCCTGGTGGTTTCGAACTTCTTCCACTTACGGATAATGGAGGCCACTGTGCTAATTGGGACCTTGAAAGCAGCAGAAATTTTTCTGTAACTTTCCCCAGATTTGTGCCTCGAGACAATCCTGTCTCGGAGGTCTACAGAAAATTCCTTTGACTTCATGCTTGGTTTGTGCTCTGACATGAACTGTCAACTGTGGGATCTTATATAGACAGGTGTTTAACTTTCTAAATCATGTCCGATCAACTGAATTTACCACAGGTGGACTCTAATTAAGCTGCAGAAACATCTCAAGGATGATCAGGAGAAACAGGATGCACCTGAGCTCAATTCTGAGCTTCATGGCAAAGGCTGTGAATACTTATGTACATGTGCTTTCTCAATTTTTTTATTTTTAATAAATTAGCAAAAATCTCAAGTAAACTTTTTTCACATTGTCATTATGGGGTGTTGTGTGTAGAATTCTGAGGAAAAAAAATGAATTTAATCCATTTTGGAATAAGGCTGTAACATAACAAAATGTGGCAAAAGTGATGCGCTGTGAATATTTTCCGGATGCACTGTAGGTTGGTTTGTGGAACACAATTATTGATGCACCATTTATTACGTAATTAGTTACACTAAACAAAGAAGACAAAAAATTTGAGGTAAGGTAGTAATACTCCCTAATCATGGCGAGACAGTGGTGATGTAAATGAAGTAAGAATTTTCACTGTAGTCTGTAAATAATGACTGTAAACTTAAATTGCTCATTGCAGTGTATGTGGTGCATTACACAGAGTTAGTTACCCAAGAGATGAAGCAACAGAGCGATAATTCCACTCACTGCATGATAATCTCTTTGAGACACTCAGAAGCACTTTTCCCATGTGTTGCTAGGCTCAATAAAATGCAAGTAATTTCTATGCAATCATTGGCTCAAGCAACATTCCAACGTCCCATAATCTTAACTGAAAGTTCAACTGTAGGGGTGACAAATTTCAAAAGTACCTAACAGCTGTTAGAAAGTCTTTTCTAACTGGAATGCTGTAAAACAGCAATGATTCAGACTAAACAGAACAAGCCATAATTAGTGAATGAGTGATATCAGTGCACTGCTGAAAACTTATTTTTTTGGTACTATATTTTTTGGTACTATAATGTAACTTTGGTGAAATCTGTTAAAAACATTAAAAAGATTAAATAAATAAGTAAATATCACCAGTACATTTGAGTAAGAAGGCACACCAAATCGCACTTGTATTGATAAACCACGGTTAGAAAGAGTTAATTGTGAAACTGTGATTTGATCCAGAATACCTGGGGCTGGGCTTGTAGTACTGGGTACAAAACAGATTTTACATTACGTGTAGATAAAACAGAGCACTTTCACAAGGCATCAGCTGTATTTTACACTGAACATTGCAAATAGTAAAGGATTATGAGCAACTAAGACAATGTATCAATTAGGCTAAGCACTTACTTATTCCGCTTCAAAGAATGTAGTGAAGCAACATGGATCATAAAAAACTGGATTACAACAAAACTGCTTAAATTATCATTTTTCACCATTTAATGCATGTTTCATACTAATAAGTGGTATCAAATAACATTTAAAAATCTACAAGATGATAAAGACAGAGTAATCTAGTTGTAGTACACCAAGATCTTCCTAAGAAGTATGAGACACAGAAACTGAGCTTCTGCAAGCATGAATGCGGTTTTCAGTAGAAAGACAAATTCTTGTGACGTGGAGAATGTGTGGGAGCAGTGCACACACCTGCAGTTAAAACTTTTCATACTAATTCCTCACATAGCTGCCATTATAAATTCATGACACTACACGTCAAGAAAAAGATTTTCACTTGCCTCCCTGACAGGAGCATGAATATTTCCTGAATTTCTTCACACTGCTTGGTTTAACCACAAATTAACTGTCCGGCTAGGTAAGTTTCCTGTCCTTTGTCTTATGTCTTGAGTAATATGTGAAAAACTAGTCTGAAAAGAGAAAAAATAAAACAGCAGGCATTCTCGTTTGACCACATACTTTCCAAAAAAGGATTACATATCTGTGTTTATGGAGCCAACTGAAAGATAACACTCATGTTGATATGACAGAGAAAATAAGACTGTCAATGAAGTTGAACCATGCCCCATTCAAATTGTGATCTTACCTCAGTAGCCATTTGGACAAAGTGATCAATTTTCTTCTTTAAATAACCATACATAAAACTACAGACAGAATCCTGCTAATCTTAAAGGGTAAATGCAGCAATAATAAAACTGGATAAAGATTACAAATGTTTGAAATCAAGTGGGTTTGTATGTAGTACAACTTTGGTGCCCTTATCAAAACAGTGTCTAAATCAGCTATTAAAGATCTGTATTAATATCTTTGTACAAAATAAATGACTACATCATCAACAGCCAGTGCCCCCAGGGGACAGAAGTATAATAAGCGATATACTGCTCCATGGGAAAGAACTTGGGGACTATACTGCCGAATGGCACAGAACCTGCCCCATGCCAACAAAACTCCTGGGAGACTGGATACCAAAGTCTGTTGTCAAAGGCATTCTTGCCGTTCTCTGAAGAATGTAAGTATGCAACAATCAGTGTGGGTTAGGAGCTTCAAGCCTCAAAAAGAATGATTAGCTTCTACCTTCACTTTTACAAGAATGAATAAAACTAAACCTGCCAAGCAAAACATGTCTCCTCATAAAGCAACTGCTGAGCTTTGGGCAAGGACGAGTCACCTGCTATGTGACGTAGTTTTACATCACAACACAACTACAGTACAGTACTGTGTATTGCTGAGTTCCAATACCATTTGATGATTACTTTTTCCCAGTAACTGAACAGGGGCTGGTTTGATTTGTTTTCTATTATTAGTTAGGACAGAGGTGAAAAATGTTAATGGTTGAGAGCAAAAGGTAACAGAAGTACATATTTTATGGTATTGTTCCACGTAAAGCATACCATTGATGCAATCACTGAAGATTAAGAAATTTCAGTATAATGCGTAATTCAGTTCTTGCCAAACTGACCTTAAAATTTCACTCATGCTACCTGGCCTGTCGGCTCCTATACAGGGATGATACTGGAAACTTCATGTGTAAATATCAGGTATTTATCTAATATTGATGTGTTTACAATTGTTTGCACCTCACAGTATAATGACTTCACTTTCACTTTAAGTGTTTGTAGTTAATTCTGATTTGAGACACAAGATCAAAAAAGAAAACTAATATAAAACTGATCAAACGCTGAAATATGATTCACTGAAACAATCCTCTCATAAAAATACAAACAACTAGATTACTTGCCAAATGTTTATTTCTTTGACAGTGCCACAATTCAGAAAAATAGCTCTGAATCATTTTACACCATGTATACATACAAAAAATAGATGTTCCAGACACCATTTTGAGAGCCATCATTTCTGAAGAACAAACCATTACATATCTCAAGAGCTTTATTGTTTGTTATTCTACTTTCAAATGCATTTAAATTCTTATTAAACAAATAGCTTATAAGCATTGGATATGAACATTAGCAGCCAATATGGGAAAAGAAGAACTGTCTTTACATAGTAAGTGTTAAATCCCCGCCATTATAAATCTTTGTACACTAACAGTGATTTATATGCAAACACTGCTCTAAGGAAAGGCATGGCAGTGAGACTGCAATACAAAACTAGGAATGACCATCATAAAGGGTGTGGCACTTTCAATGTTTTTACTTACTCAAAAACATGACTCTGTGCTTTTAGTCTTTTTCCTTCATCTGCCACTGATAATAAAGGAGAAAAGTGCCATTTCAGATTCCTGTTCTGAAGGTATACATTCTAAATTCTTAAAAAAAAAAAAAAAATGTGTGTGTACTAAAATCCTTCTAACAAAGTGATGAACTGATCAAAACTGGCACAAACAGGGCTGCTACAGTGCTCCTTTCTCAGTAGCTTTCATGTTTAAGACGTCCTCCATCTCCTTCACTTACAAATCTTTTGCGTCCCCTATGGTGGGTGGTTGGGGGCAAAAAGAAACAAAAAAGTTATTTTAACACAAATCAAAGACTGACAATCTGCTTTACTAATCACACTATGCTACATGAATGAAATAATTATTTACGCGAGTTCTGAAGATTTACACTAACCTACAAGGACAGATGTCTCTGAGTTTTTTGTCTATTATTCCAGCACAGTAACTTTTTTCCACAAACTGCTCCAGCACAGAGTAAGCATGAGGTGCATCAATGTTAATTTCAGGAATTTCCAAGAATATCCTTTCAAAACCCTGGAAAATATTTTGTAAGTATAATAAAGGAGAAATAATTAGTTTATATGTACAGGTGAAGATAAAATACTTTTTCTTATGGAGAGTGGTAGAGAAAACACATCTTAAGACCCTCTTTGCTGAAATATTATTGTCTACATCTATGAAAAACATCACCCATAATGTTATTTAAAAAAAAAAAATCTATTGAAGCCTACAGTTTAATATATAAAATACTGTATGAACACACTGAAATCAAAATTTTATTAAAGCCTAGTACACTGGAATGGCAATCATATAAATGTGAGATTAAACTTGCACAAATGTCTAAACAGCTTGTGCTACACACAGTGGCACATAAACAAGGAAATGGTGCATGTTATACTTTACTCAAGTAAAGACAAGGTTCAGGTTTATTCTAGTGATAAACATTTCACAATATTTTTTGGATGTTTTAATGTTATACTTTAAGGAAGGATGCATAAAAACTTCACTGTATAGAGGAACTTCACTGTATAGAGGAAGGAAAAAAAAAACCAAAACAAATCCTCTACCTCGATACTTCCACCGAAAATGAGCTAGGAGTCTGCTACTGTTCTCTTAGTTATAAGGTAGTAAGCAAAGTAGTCACTACTTCTTAACATAACATGATTAAGCACTCATCCAGCATCTCGTCTCATAAACCAAGTTTACTGTTAGATTTTACTTTAGAATTTTACATTAAAAGAAAAGGATGTAACAATTGCAGTTTTTCTTCATAACTGTTGTCTTCTGGGTAGAGGAGGAAGTGTCTAATCAGAGTAAGATGTAGTAATGTAGTATTTATTGTATGTCTTACTAAATTGAATTTACTCCTGCAATTCAACTCTTAAAAACAAATTAAAAATAAAACTGTTTAACAACTGACAATCTATGGTAGATCTTTCTGAGGAGAGTATTTCTTATTGAAATGTGACCATGTATTAATTACAAATACATTCAACAAGAGCCTAAATGAAATGTTAAAAATATATTAAGTAGCTGTGTCCAGTGCTGGCTACCATGTTTATCATCTGTACAACAAGCCACACTCTTCATGTGGCTATAAGAATTACTGATCAAGCTTGTTTAAAATGTGAATGTTCTGGTACAATATGCCACGATTGGTTTTCTTAAAATACATAAAACTGCTATATATTTTTTAGTCAGTCATAGCAGACATTTGGACAAGACACTCACACAGCCTTGAAATGCTTCTACAGGAACCCGGCAGATAACATAAGGCAGGACTAAACTCTGGATGGTGGCTTTAGTGTGTCTCAGGGCAGATCCCATGTACAGTGTAACATGAAAGATACCCTGTGTCTGCCTATGCATATGATCAAATGGCAGAAAAACCAAAAGAAATTCTGTTAGAAGGCAATAAGCAGCTTCACTGGCTGTAATATTATATTAGTGATGGAAGTCCACAACAACTCTGCAAGCATTAACTTTATTCAAGTTAAACAAAACAATATGCAACTCCTAAGTTGTGACTACACATTCTCCCACATCACCCCCACAATGGAGGATCAAACAAATCAATTCAACCATAATTTAACTTGGTTAGATAAATTACACTTTTTGTTTAATTCAGTCTGTCACTGCTCTCTCTCTTGGTCTGTTTTATGAACTACTAAAGCTCTACTTGCACCTGTCATAGAGGTGCAGTTCAGACTTCATTTCATGAATATGACTTTACATTCACAAGGAAGAACATTACCTTAACAGTTTGTTACACAGTAACAGTAGAAAAAAAATTATGTATCTAAAAGTAAATAACTGCCCTAAATGCTTTAAGTCTTTAAAAATCCTCTCACAATCTAAAACTGTTCACGCATTTTTTTTTTTTTACTTTTCATACACAGTAATAAAAGAAATGGTCTCTGAGAAAAGGATTACCCTCTACCAAAAAAAATGAAGCTTTGGCAAATGGAAACAAATAAGTAAAGCTAAATCAATGGGATTGATACAGTGTATCAAATACAAAAAAAATAAAACAAAATCAATTTCCCTCTACAGGTTATCCTTAAATAATTGGCTATGAAGCTCAACATAAAAATTCTCTTTACGGAGCTGCTATGTTTAGTCTGTAACAGTAGATGGTGCCCTTACCCTTTTCATTTGGTCCATGGTAATTACAGAGGACTCCCACAGATACTTCAACAAATTTAGCACCATTTGAAATGTTGTCTCTCCAGTGGACTCTAGAACCATAAGCACTGCCTAATTAAAAAATAAACAAAAAGGTAACGGACTGGAAACCTTCTATTGATAAGCCTTTCAGGTGATGCTTCATAAAATATTTCCCATACCTCATAAACAAATTCATGATGAAAGTGTGGCACTTCCAGTTCTCTTAAGCATCTTTCTGCTTCAGATACTTCTCCAGAGAGCAAGTACTCCTTAAGTAAAAGCTCAATCTGAGCAAACATTAACAACATTTAAACAATTAAAAAGAGGTCAAAACCTGTCAAATTAGGCACTTTTGTCCAGCAATGTAGCCAGATGCTGTACCTCTTTCACAAGCTGCTTGACAGGCCGTTGTCCACCTCCTGCACCCCATACATTCTCAATGCGTAACCCTCTTTCTGTCATTTTTAACAGCACTGCTGCCCTATTTAAAGCAACTCTGCCAATAAAAAAAAAAATAAAGGAGTGAAATGAAGATTGAAATAACAAGTTTCATTATTAAATGTTAAAAAAACAAAATTTATTAATTACACACTAAAATAGAGACAAATCATTCAACTGCTTTTTAGTTAGTGGCCACTTAAACGAGTTCCACAAAAAGTCATGAATCAGTGCCCAAATTAGAGTCTCACCACTGCAATTCACCACCTACAGTGGCAAAGTCAGTTGTCAGATGCTAATGGGAACATAGATTTAAGGACTTCCAAGAGAGAGAGAATGCCCTCTATAGATCAGCATCCTTTAGCAGTATATATAGAATTTCATTGACTTTGAGAAAGCAGAATGCCCTGTAAAATCCAATGAACAATTGTATTCTGAAGTCTTGATTTCAAGTACTGATCAGAACTAGGGTTGCTTGGCTTGTAACTTCTCACCAGAGAAGGCTATTAAGATGTTATGGATTGAGAATGGATAGCAAAGGGAACCCAATAATTAAATATAATGGGATGGGGTCAGGAGGTAGGCACAATATTGATGTCAGTTTGCAAATGTGCTGCTACAAAACTATGGGTAGGGGAAAAAATAAAAATGTATCAGAAGTCCATCAAGCTGCTTAAAATTGACCAACCTGATCAGCTGAAGAAAAAAAGAAAAAAAAAAAAAAAAACACAAGAAACTTAAAAACGACTAAGCATACTTATATAATCATTTGTATATTTTATGAATTATATGAAAAAGTCTATACACATTAAAATGTCATTTTAATTATGTAGTTCATGAACAGCATTCCCAAGTTTACAATAAACATTTACTGAACTTGCCGAATTCAGTTTTATAATCATGTGGAGCCAGAGCCTACCCATCAGTATCAGGTGCTAGGCAGGAACCAGCTGTGGCAGAGTATGAGTCGGGGCCTCTCGCCAAAACAATTGTATCCATACTCACTAACACTGGAATTGTTTAAGTGTCACACATAAACCTAACATGCTCTTGTATGATTTAGGGAAATAAACTCTGGGGAAAATCAACAAAGGCACAAAGGGAACATATGGTGATAGCAACAGTCTAGCCTTAGGTCTCCAGTTGACAAGAATAATGCCAAGACAACACAATGTGCTTGTTCTATGAAATCTCACCTTGCATTTTCACAATCCACTTTTCCTTTGTAGCTTTCTATATACTCTCTAGAAAGAATGCCATCCCCAACTGCCCGAGCAATGAACTGTCCCACAAGCTGCAAAAAGATACATTAATTACAGTATTGCATTTTACTATATAAGAAAATGACAGGAAAAATAAACAAAATACAGAATGACTTTATAACATTTTAATCCGTTTTAGTAAATACACAATAAATGGTTGTGTTTTACTGAGTCTTATTTTGTCTTACAATTCTTAAATATGTAATGTTCACTTTATACTGAATACTGTAATACAGTAGAACACCAATTTTCCACACCAAAACCAAGGTTTTGCATTGTCTGAGGCAAATCTGTAATACACTAATGTTCTTATTAATCAAAGCTTTTCCATAAATACTGTGCCAAGCGTATAACTACTATACTTTTAATCTCTACTGTACTGAGCAAGAGATCGGGGAGTTGGTGACTGTGGCAATGTGGACATGACTCACTCACCCACCCCTCCTCAACTGCACTTCTCGGCTATTGTCAGTTTATCACCAGCGTTGACTGTGTGCACATGGTGTACTGTTTTGTTCATGGAGGATTTTGTGTTTATACAAAAATGTTCATGGTGGGAATTGCAAACCCATGTTCTCCAGCTCAGAAGCAAGAGTTTTGCAGTGTGAGCTAAAAGGCTCATTACCTCCATCAGCTGCACACAGCCAGTCTCTGACCACTGTGAGCGTTGCACTTCCCTGGTGACTGCTGATCTCTCTCTATGTCAGCCCCAACTTTCTCTGCGCAGCATCGCCACTACAGCTACCATCCGTTTTATGCAGAGTTTTCAGCTATCCAAGGTATCATCTGCCCACATTACCTCAGATAATTGGGGTTCTACTGTATGATAAATTGTTCAACCTTTTTTCCTTTCTCACAGAAAGGCTTGCCTATTGTACTACTTTAAAAGACCAGTAATTTTGACACTACATGTAATAAGTACCAGAGGTTAAATCACACTAAAAAAAAAAAAAAAGAAAATGCACATACATTCCCCTGGAGGTAATGGTCTAACCAGTTCTCAAAAGTATTATTACTTACATACCTGTATATGTTAAAGCCAACAAATTGCAACTTCTCAAGATGGCAAAATTACTCTATGTATAGTTGTCATGTGTGTCAATCATTTAGGTAAACTGTGACAAACTAATAAATCTAGCTCCTGTTCATCTCACTTACAAAGCATCCCAAAACGCTGCAAGTCGCTGTTGCTTCCACCTTAATTCAGGAAACTCTAACGAGTCAAAGATCCACACTTCCAAGTTCTATGGATGGTTCCAAAGAGGCTTCTTAACACAATGTTCAATTGTTGCACCAGACTTCCATTTTTGCTTTGCATAGAGTAAAGCGTGCTTAATTTGTTTTAATCAGGTACAAACTATGTTATGGTCTACAGATGACTAGATCAGGAAGCACCTGTAAAACAGGCTGTCTCTGGCAATACAGGCAGATGTTGAGGAAACTATGTGGAAAATGTGACTTCACAAAAGTTAAAAGGCACATCTGTTTTTTAGTATAGCGTTTTGCTCAAGAATCTAATCATGGACATTGGGAGGTGTAAAGTATCTTTACTGTCCATTTTCAGAACACGTTATCTGAAAAAATAAAGCTTGACCTCACATGCATAGGTTTAAAAGACCACATCATTCAGCAACAAATTAACAATAGCTACATGAGGAACACCTACAAAAACGTGCAACAGAACCTCTGGGTTCACTGTCCAGAACTTTGGGGAGAATGTAAAGTTCAACAAGTAATTCCAAGGGAGATACTCCTTAAAAGAAGGCAGAACTGTATTAAGGAAAAATGAACACCTTAAATGGCATTTATCAGTTTCAGAATGGAAACTTGAAGAGCAGACTTTGGAGGGCTGTTGATTTGGGTGAAACTGACTGGATACTTTATCAGTAAATTACCTTGTTGGGGCTATTCATAGAAAGTACAGCTGCTGATTGATTAATCGCCATTAAAGTGTGTGATAAATGCATTAAAAATTTCTGTGATTAAATTTTTAAAACATAACCCGTAAATGCGTTAACTTAATTCAGCTAATTTGATCACGCTTCACATGCTGTTAATGATGCAGCACCAAATGAATCTAACTCTATTAACAGTAGTAGTGTGTCACCTTGATCACTTCTTCTGTTGTTTCTTAATAATCTTTATCCACACACACAGTGCTACCTATTACTTACAATATGAGATAGTCCCATAATGGAACATAAAATACTGAGTACCATACAGAATTAATGAGATGTGATCCATCTCGTATTTTTGTACACATCATTTCATATATACACCAGCTCTTCAAAGTGCAGAGAATAACATAAGAATAGTTAACATCAAATCAAATAAACAAGAAGAGTGAATGAGTAATTTCTGTGGAGTGCTAAAGTTGCAGAGAGACAAGCTCTGTGGGCTCCGAGAGATTGTGTGTCAGCATTCACACATCGACGGAAAAAAAAAAAAAAAAAATTATACAGTATAGCAAAATGTTCCAAATAAGACTGTACACAAAGTGTAAACATTACTATGATGATGTCTGATAATCCAAGTCTGCCCGTAAAAGAGGCTGTCAATGTATAGGGAGACAGTAGGTTGCATTGTCCCTGAGGGATTATGTGACCTGAAGCAACATGTTGCAGGTTAGTGCTGGGCGGTATACCGGTTCATACCAAAAAATTTTTTTTTTTTTTTTTTGTTATGATATGGATTTTTCTTATACCACAGCGGTTTAAATAGCCTAAACAACATTCGGAACATGGGGCAGTGGGAAACTGTGTAAGGGGGGGACCTTTTTCACTGTGGCACCGCTAAACGCGCATACAACGGAGTACATGCGTTAGTGGAGGTATTGAACGGTGAAAATGGATAGAGAACATTCTGAAACTGAAGCTGCAGCAGATGATAAAGTTGAACATGATGACACAGAAGAACTTTTGCCGAAAAAAGGAGCCGTGTCTGTTGCCTGGAGATACTTTGGTTTTAAAAGGTCGGATGTGGACCATTATGTTCAAATGTGTAAATACTGTTTCTATACTACTGGATAATACTGCACACCAAGTTGTACTTGTTTTATTTTTTTCAATACTGTGTAATGTACCTGGGTACAGTGTAATAGTGTGACGACATGTTGACTTTATTCTCGACATTTCCACTTTAATCTCACCGTTTGTCGAGATTAAAGTCGACATGTTGACTTTATTCTCACAATTTGTTAAGAAAGTAGAGCATCATAAAATAAAACTTCATCTTAAAATGAATATTTAATTTACTAGATTTTCTCAAACCCCGTCATAAGTTATGTAGCACATTAAATGCTTTGCGTTACTTGTTCCCCGAGCCATGTTAATTGCTACGTGCTTCTTAAACTGACTTTCTCTTGCACTAAGAGGAGGTGCAGGCAGTGATTACCACACAGAATACATTAATTTCATGATATTCCTGCTCACTGAACATTTAGAATGCTAGAACACTATGTTGCAGCTGCTACCCATGTCCAAGCAGCTAAAGAGCAAATAACACAGAGTGGAATCACTTGAATCCTTATACCTAACTTAGACTTCACCCAAAGCAGACATGGTATGTGGTTGTTGTTTTAATTAATTCTATGTTACCTAGTGTACCCAACATTATAAACTACATTAGCATATGCTAATAGTATCTTTATATATAATACGCTACTGTGGCTGTTAGTTTGTCTGTCCTTGATCTTAAATCACCTGTATTGACCTGAAATTTGGTACACATACTATGTGACGTCTACTATCCGCTTTCAGGGTGATGATTGACCTCCAAGGTTATTCCTCTTTTTATTTTATTGTAGAATCAACTTTCAGCAGTGGCTAACAGGGCGGCCATGCGGCACATGCGTACAGGCACCGTTCTCATCCCTACCACCTTCGCCGTCACTTCCCCTACCTCTTCATAACTTAAATCATTCTTGAGGCAGATTGAAGACTTAAGTGCCAGCTTAAGTGAAAAATTAAGGAAAACGTACTAAGTAATTGCAACACAAACACTGACTTAATCAGTTTTAACGTGAAAAGATGCAGAGGAAAGAAGAGAAGAAGCGGGCTGATAGGGTGGAGAAAAGAAGAGCTGCTCAGGAATCCGCAAGTGCATCAACCTCTGAGCAAATGAACGCTAAACATACAGAGAAAGAGGATGAAAATTACGAATGCTCAAGTCAACTGTATTTACTGCACGTTATCGTGTAGTGCGCCGTTACTGGTAACCAATAATCAGTGTAAACTGATCATCCTAATATTTCTATTCATTTGGGCTGAGGGCTAAGAAACATTTTCTAATTCATTAATAATACATTTCACGTCAATGTGCAATTTAAACATCTAAATTAATAACCCCATCACACTATCCTGTGTGATCCATAACCATTGTACATATTTAAATGTTTTTTTTTAATCTTAGTTTGTTCTGCTTTATGTTATCTTTTTTGATCTGGAATGGAGTAGTAATGAATGTTTGCATTATTCTTTATTTCCTCTTTGTTCAAGGAAATATATTTATTTTGATTATAAATAAGGGTTTCATATATCTCCTAGAAGAAAATAATACCGCAAAGGAAAAGCACAGTTTGAAACATATTTTTATAATAAGTAACCATATAACATACTGTATTTGGTTACTTTTTTGTAAATAAACAGTAATGTAACTAAGATTCTTTTAAAAGAAACATTTCCACAACACTGGTCTCTTGTGAAGATTTGTCATCTGTATCTGGTGATCATCTCTCAAACAACCACAATGTAAATAAATGTGTTAGCTTAAGAAACTGGTTAAATAAATAGCCAGAAAAATCAGTAATGTCTTATTTTTCAACTTCATATCATTTTAAAGGTGGAATTATTGACAGAACCAATCAAAGTGCTAGACTAATTTGCATTGTGATGTGGTTCAAAATTAAAACTCTTACTTTGAGATGTTGACTGATCAGTGTTTCACTGTTTATTATTATTTATTGCTTCTGTTACACAAAACTGCTCAGTAAACTGAAATAATGTACTATAATATAGGCAAGTGATTATTAAAACTGTTTTGTATTAAATTAATCACGGAGTTTTCCTGCTCTACAGAAACATATTAGTAGGTTTGAAGCAAATACAATGAACTGCAATTAATATGCAGTCAATTTCGGTTACCCTGTAAAATAACAATAATTGCTCAAAGACTACAAAAACATCTGTATGTCACATGGTTACAAAACCATAACCCATATATGTACAGCATAAGGTGAGGGGAACAAGTTCTTCAGGGTGAATAAATACTGTATGTTGAAGGAATGGAAAAAAAAGGAAAAAAAAAAAACAACATTTAACACAATTACTCTTTAACTTCCCATCAGGCTGTGCCTCTAGTTCACACAGTGCACTTGATTAGCCTAACCATTACCAAAGGAGATTTTTAACCGATTTCAGGGGGAATCCAAGCACCCCTATTATCACTGACCATGAAAATGTGGACTTCCTCATCTAGAACAACTATCTTAGAAACATCTTTAAGTGCATGTTAAATCCAACAAATAAAAAACACATCAGCGGCCAGCAGTTGAGTTTAATTAATTCTGTTTTTATCTTGCCTTGCCTTTGCTTAATCTTTTTATGTTGCACTTTGAGATTTACTGCTAATGTAAAGTGCCCCTATAAATAAAATGCATTATTATTATTATTATTTCCACAGCTGGAGCAGAGCTGTAGAAATGTGTGACCAATACCTTCTTTGATTTTGCCTCAAACTGTGGCAGCCATCGACAGTTGTGTTCTCACAATCAAGGGCTATCAGATAGACCATTAAAGAACGGAAAGTTGAAGGAGTTTCTGCAGTACATGAGGCTAAAATCACTTGCTCAGGACAAAAATGTGGTGTCCCAAGCTAACACAAAGATCTCAGAAAGACTGTAAATTAAAAAGCAGGGAAAGTCAGTGAGTAGTACCAATATAGGTATTATCTTTCAGAATATCCCAGCTCAACTTTAGAAACAACCTTCAATAGCATGAAACAGTGGGGGGTTACAGTCAAGGGAATGGAAAGCCAGTTTGAAAATATGAGGGATAACCACAGCAAGGAAGTTCACACTGAGATCGTTTGTTGCTTCTCAATCATTTATCATGATTCATGACCAGATGATTTAACCAGTTTTGGAGAAAAAATGATTGACATTTTAATTAAATGGCATCAATAAGTCTTATTGAAGAAGGCATGTGATGTCAAGGCTGTATAATTCAAATGGAGATTGCTAAAAATTCTGATGAAAGGCCAGTTTATAGACAACTCTTATAACAATCTGTGGAAAGTCTTACTGACAAAAGATCTTTATTGCACACTTTTCCACAATATTCTACATCTTGTTGATAGCATTCTTGTTCTGCCTGTTTCAGCAACTCAGTGCGAGTGTAACTTTTCAGTACAACACAAAATAAAATAAAGTGCGAAACGCACTCAATGTCTTAACCTTGGAGAATTTAGTCAGAATAAGCACAGAAGGCCCATCACTTGAGCAGTTTCCCCGAGCCCTGTGTCAAACACTGGCTCTCTTCAATCAAGAAAAGAAGACCTCATTACACTGGATGGCCCTCTGACACTGACTCAGAGCTAGAGTAAAGCATCCTATTGTTAATTACTGCACACAGGTTGAAAGTTATGACAGCATTCAATTACCGTATATACTCGCGTTTAAGTTCTCCCGCAGATAAGTCAGGACTTGACTTTACCATATAATTTCCGGTATTTTATAATGTCTGTCGTATAAGTCGAATGCTATTGATCCAAGAGATTGATATGCTAACGCCCACGTGAGAGTAACCACGGAGCACACTGCCTTTTTTTTTTCCCTATGTATTGTGCCTACTATTCCAAAGTGACTTTTGCACTGTTTTGTGTATCTCACACCCTCATACACTTTTATCGTAAGAGCATCCCTTACCTATGATGGAGCATTCTATCAGAAGAAAATATGAAGCTGGTTTTAAATTAAAAGTCACTGAAGTGGCGAAAGAAATTGGTAACTCTGCTGCTGCAATAAAATTTGAGAAACTGGTGCGAGACTGGAGAAAGCAAGAAGATATTATATATAAAAAGTGTGTCACATCCATGGAGGTCAGAAAGTTAAGACATTGAAAGATTAATATTTTACACATTTGATTGTTTGACACCTAAATCAAAGCTATCAACTAAATTAACATAGGTGTTTGAAAAAAGGAGAAGTTTTAAACATTTTTCTAACAAAGTATTTCACTAGCTGTCAAGCACCACAAATAGATATCTGAACACAAAATTTGTGAAAATGCCAAACCCTAGTAACAGTTATACTCAGTTTCTGCAATATTTTCACCTTACCACTGTCTTTATTGCCTACCAATTACACACAGAATATGGGGCATTACTGATGAAGTCTGGCCTGATTTAAAACTACATAATACAACATATGGGACCAAACTGTTTAATTCAAACATACAGTTTAAGATTACATAATATGTATAATACTCTAATGATTAAGGCTACAGTAGTATTTCAATAAAAAAAAAAAATACACAGTTGTATGTGGTAAGTACTGCTTGCACTAGTTTAATCTTACATAATTTCTTGTCGCTGTTATACGTTCACCTATTATATCACTGTGTTTACAGGTTGAAAATATCACATGATTGATGCACAAAATATGTACAGTATACATCTCTTAATAGCCATCTTGGTATACTTCTTCATTTAGCAACTAAAAACAGCATAGGATGCAATAAATATTGACTGGACTACTTCTGCCTATAGAACAAGAGTTGCATGAGAAAATGCTGAGAAAATGTTCTTTCCATATGCTTGCTACCTGAATTGTAAGCATTATCATTTTGTCAAAAAACGTATAGTTATTAGTAATTTATTCGCTGAATCATGTGTATTGTCAGATATTTTACCTAGCAGAACTTTTATGCTGGAAACTAGTATTTATCTCTGGGTACACTGGCGAAACTGCCTACACTCCATGTGAAAGTGACTTGATGTCTATTGTATGTTCTACTATGGTATTTCACTACTTTTATTATTAGGATACACATTTTAAACTTGAAGCAGAACTCTGGAATGTTAAAAGTATATATATATATATTTTTTTTTTTGCAAGGCCCATTTCACTATCCTGGGAGTTTGCTCATTGTTTTTAGAGTTATGCCCTGTTGATTTGTTCATTCTGATCTAATCTCCTATGACTTAAAGCTTCCACTGCCTTAATTCAAACAAAGTTCCAGTTAATCTTCTTATGTCCTGGAACTAAAGAAGCATGCCATTCAGTCCTATCTAGGAGGCACTGTAGCAATTTGTGTTCAGAAGCAGCCACAATTCTTCATCTATCTTTGTTACCAAAGGTCTTACACAGGGCTCAATACATGGCCTGCTCTTTTTTATCTTCTGCCAATGGGTGAGACTATTGGACCAAGTCTCCATTTTTATGCTGATGACACTCAGATTTACATTCACACTAAGTTTACCTCTTACTTTTCATCAGAAAGGCTGATTGTATGGCTCAAATTAATTCCTGGCTGTGTCACAACTATTTGAAACTTAATGGAGACAAGACAGAAGTACTGCTCACACGTTCCAAAATCTACTGGCAACTACAGTGCAGTATTAACCCAAATGGCTGCACCATCTTCCTTCTTCAGAATTTAGGAACTTGGGTGTTACTTTACATAATAGCCTGTCATTTGAGACTCACGTTAATAGTGTAATCGGATCCGTTGTCTTTCATGCTGCTAAACCTCTTAATGACTCAAAGCACTATAGAAAAATTGCTTTAGCAAAGGTGCAACATATTATAACTTGTACACAGCGTTCTTCTGTCTAGAATAATGTTTGTACAGAAACACTTAGAAAAGCAAACAGTACTATTAAAGACACTGTCTTCTTTGTTAAGGAAATAGAAAAGTGCCATTATCATTCATACCATTAGATTTAGGGACAGTTTTTACCAACCAATATCATTAGGTTACTCAACAGTCACTGATATGGACAAATATGTAAGATTTTTTTTTTACAGATATATACACTGGTACTTTTAGTATTATCCCTGAATTTTACTTGCAGCGTGTCCCAGTTGAATATGTGTCTGATTGAACATATATCAGGGATCATGGGTCCTTCTTTCTGACAGTGTTGCGATGTTCTTGTATGCATGCTGCGTTTTAGATGTTTGTTCCACGTATACAGCTGGACATGCACTGCATGGTATACTGTATACAGCGTTACATGTCTCTGATGCAGATATCTTGCTTTTGGCATTAAAAAAAACAAAAAAAACAAAACTGTCCACAGAGTTTTTCCAGGTTATGCACTATTTTCATGCCTGATTTGGAGAGGATACATGCTGTACTTTCTGATACACCACTGTGATAGGGAAGGGTGTGCCAAGGACGACGTGAGATCAGGTCAGAGTCAATTGTTTGCCGTGGTCTGTGGAGTCTCCTATGTAAGCACTATGTGATAAACGTCTTAGAGCAACAGTTTGAGGTCAAAAGATGAAAAGGTAATGTCTTTTTTTTTTTTTTTTAATATATAAGTATTCGTTGTATCCTTGTTTAATCACAAGGAATGTTATGCGGACAAAATATTACACTTTTCTAACAATCATGCCTCATCGCATAAACTGAGTTGTGTTAAGAATATTCATAGGATTTACAGCCAGTGTAATACAAAGAATGACTGACAGTAGAAGAATTACTATGGAAGGCACAATAATACATGATAAAATCATGGAATAAAACATGCATAAAAACTGCTCACATTTGTGATTCTACAGCACTGTATCAACATGTTTCAAGGAGAAACGCAGAAATCATGTCTGTAAAGGTTTTAAATTTAAGAGAGCGATTGCAGGAATTGTACCATTGTCACTTTTATCCCATTATGAAATTAGTTCAGAAACAGATCTGTGCATGGTCTGAGAGAAAAATGTTACCGATCAAACAAGTTGCAAATATTTAACTTGTACAGAGGAGTTGAAAGATAATGAGGTTAATTGCATTTTAACAGTGTCCTGCACAGTCCTGATAAATCAATGGAGGCTTTGCATTCATTCTCAGATTGTAATGAGCACTGCTACATACAGTATATACACATTAGTCCAAGCGTCTGTCCATTTTCTAATGAGTGTACACAGTTCAGGGTCACAGTGGGGACTTCACATGCATCCACAGCTATGCATATAGGAGTGTAGGTGGACTGGCAATGCTAACAACAGTTGCAGCTAGTAAACATCTGATGCAGTATTCAAAAAAAGTGGCTATTTGGCTTGTCTACACTGGCAATGATGCAAGTAGCTCCATTTGTTAATACCAAAAAAAAGATTTATTTAGCATTTCAATGCTTCAAAGTAAAAGGGACATCTCCCTTTTAATACAACATGTGCGGTGTTAACAGAGTTATATAATGTATGCAGTTAATAGGACAAGCAAAATAGAACACTTCATTGCTAAATACAAATCTGCAAACACTGAATTAGCTTCAGTCACTTTTTTTTATGACAAAGTCAATGTTCCCCCATAAGGGAAAGCACACACTACATGTTTGAATGGTATGCTAAAGAATGTAATGCTGTCTCAGTTATAAATTTACTGAGTACAGGTAATGACAGCCCAAGTATTTTTCTAATTCTGGACTTGTTATTGCCTATGTCTGTGTACAAAGTGTGATTATGTGAACCTTGAAAACAGAAAAACAAAAAGGCTATTATACAGGAATTCAAAAATTGAGGATTAATATAAAACTGACAAGTTTGATTTCATATAAGAAGCTTTAAACTTGGTACAAATGTAAAGGAAGGAGGAACAGAACTGACAAATTAAAGCACCATGAGTTTGACATTTGCAATTTGACTCATCTGTTGAATATTACTAATGTTTTTATCCATCCTATGATGCAAACAAACAACAAACCAACCAAGAGATATGCTGGCAGAGTTTAAAGGCATGTTGTTACACAAACAGATTAACATACACCATACGGACAAAAGTATTGGGATACCTGACCATTACCCCAACAGGGACTTTAATGATATTGCATTCAGATAGATAGATTTTAATATGGAGTTGGTCTCCCCCGCCCTTTTGCAGCTATAATAGTTTCCACTCTTCTTGGAAAACTTTCCACAAGATTTTGGAGTCTTTCTGTGAGAATTTGTGCCCATTCATTTATGAGATCAGGCACTGATGTTGGACAAGAAGGCCTGCCGCGCAATCTCCATTCCAGTTCATCCCAAAGCTGTTCAATGGGGTTGAGGTCAGGGCTCTGTGTGGGCCAGTCAAGTTCTTCTTCACCGAGCATGTCTTATGCTTTGTGCACTGGGGCACAGTCATGATAGAATAGAAAAGGGCCTTCCCTAAACTGTTTCCACAAAGTTGGAAGAACAGCCTTGTCCAAAATGTCCTGATGCATTAATATTGCCCTTCACTGGAAGCAAGGGGCCTAGCCCAACCCTTGGAAAACAGTTGGCACAATGCAGTCTGGCAGGTAACATTCTCCTGGCATCCACCAAAACCAGACTTGCCTATCTGACTGCCAAACAGATAAGTGTGATTTGTAACTCCATAGAACACAATTCCACTCCTCCACAGTCCAGAGACAATGTGCTTTGCACCATTCCATGACGCTTGCAAGCAGCTGCGTGGCCATGGAAACCCATTCCATGAAGCTCTCACTGCATAGTTAATGGTGGAAGTTTGGAACTCTTCAGCTATGGAATCAGCAGAGTGGTGGCAACTTTTATGTACCATGCACCTTAGTAGTCGTCGACCCCACTCTGACTTTACGTGGTCTTCCACTTCGTGGCCGAGTTGCTGTTGTTCCTAAACACTTCCACTTTCCAATAATACACTTACAGCTGACCGTGGAATATCCAACAGGGGTGAAATTTCACAAACCGTCTTATTGCACAGATGGCATCGTGTCACACTACCACACTTGAGCTCTTCAGAACAACCAATTTCGTTTCACAAATATTTGTAAATGAAGACTGCATGCCTAGGTGCTTGATTTTATACACCTGTTCCAACGAGTCTGATTGTAATACCTGAACTCAATAATTAAGAGATGTGTCCCAATACTTTTGTCCATATAGTGTAGTTTCTTTAAAAGAAAATAGTGATCCCCGCCTATCGCGGAAGTTACGTTCCAGACCTATCAGCGATAGGTGAAAATCCGCGATATAGAAAGACCATATAAATAACTTTTTTTTTTTTTTTTTTTTTTAAATAGTTTAAGCCTTAAAATACCCCTCCAACACGCTTTAAACACATGTAAACTTGTAATGGAGAGCGACGTCCACATAATGCTTTCCTTCCCGAAGCATATCCAGGAGTTTTACCTTCTCCTGAATGGTCAAGGTTTTCCTCTGGTACTTAGGCTCACTACTACCAGAAGGCTTAGAAGATGCAGGATGCTTGGGAGTCATCGTAGGGCTTAAAACAAAATGAAAGGTTCACAAAAAGTTTGCTCACAACAATCGGACCACAAGCAAGGTACGCAATACACAAAGAACTAAGATGCATCGGGGACCCATGCTCGCTGTTCTTGCAAGATTACACCACGTTAGCAGCAGCTAATCTAAGCCCAAGAGAATGAAAATCCTGCTCTGATTGGTTGAGTCTCCTCTTTCAGCCAATAACGGGCCTTGTAAGAAATCATCTGGGTACTCCAACGTGAAACTTTTTGTCTACCGTAGTGACTGCTGAAAAACGTATGCTTTGTTATGAATTGGCTGCAAAGTACACTACAGGTAGGATGTACTTATTGAATTTTTTCATGATATAGCGGGGGCACAATAGCTGAACCGCGATATAGTGGCGTAATCACTGTATAATGAATGACCTCAGAATTTACTAACTCAACAGTGTATATATATATAAAATGTTTGAATTTCTATATTTAGTATGCATTTTAAGCAACATTTTTCAATTAATAGTCAGAAAATGGCAGCAAAAAAAAAAAAGAAACAACATATATATACTCCCACACATACATACATTATATATATATATATATATATATATATATATATATATATATATATATATATATACACACACACACACAGTAATCCCTCCTCCATCGCGGGGAGTTGCGTTCCAGAGCCACCCGCGAAATAAGAAAATCCGCGAAGTAGAAACCATATGTTTATATGGTTATTTTTATATTGTCATGCATGGGTCACAGATTTGCGCAGAAACACAGGAGGTTGTAGAGAGACAGGAACGTTATTCAAACACTGCAAACAAACATTTGTCTCTTTTTCAAAAGTTTAAACTGTGCTCCATGACAAGACAGAGATGACAGTTCAGTCTCACAATTAAAAGAATGCAAACATATCTTCCTCTTCAAAGGAGCAAACAAATCAATAGGGCTGTTTGCTTTTAAGTATGCGAAGCACCACGGCACAAAGCTGTTGAAGGCGGCAGCTCACACCCCCTCCGTCAGGAGCAGAGAGAGAGAGAGAGAGACAGATAAAAAAATCAATACGTGCCCTTCGTGCTTTTAAGTATGCGAAGCACCGTGCTGCATGTCGCTTCACGAAGCAGCTGCACAGAAGGTAGCCAACGTGAAGATAATCTTTCAGCATTTTTAGACGAGCGTCCGTATCGTCTAGGTGTGCAACAGCCCCCTTGCTCAATCCCCCTACGTCAGGATCAGAAAAAGTCAGCGCAAGAGAGAGAGAGAGAGAGAGAAAAGTAAGCCGGAAAGCTTCTCAGCCATCTGCCAATAGCGTCCCTTGTATGAAATCAACTGGGCAAACCAACTGAGGAAGCATGTACCAGAAATTAAAAGACCCACTGTCCGCAGAAATCCGCGAACCAGCAAAAAATCCGCGATATATATTTAAATATGCTTACATATAAAATCTGCGCTAGAGTGAAGCCGCGAAAGGCGAAGCGCGATATAGCGAGGGATCACTGTATACACATACACTTATTTTTTAAAACATACACGCTCACACCCCATCAGCTGGAACATTAAACCTGCCCGCCTAATACAGAGTATGGCCCCCTTGTCTTACCAAAACAGCTCTGACATGTCAAGGCATGGACACCACAAGACCTCTGTAAGTATCCTGTGGTATCTGGGTACCAAGACGTTAGCAGCAGATTCTTTAAACCCTGTAAATTGCAAGGTGGGGTCTCCATTGAGCATATTAGTTTTTCCACCACACTCTACAGGTGCTTGACAGGATTGACACCTGGGGACTTTGGAGGCCAAGTTAACACCCTGAATGCCCTTGGGCAGTGGTACATGCAAAGAAATATTCAAATAAATGCCAGAACCAAAAGGTTTCCAAAGAGAACATTGTCCAGAGCATCATAATGCACCTGCCATCTTGTCTTCCTCCTATGGTATATCCTGCTGCCATCTCTACCCCAAGTAAACAACGCAGACTCAGAGTCATCAGTTTTTAAAAACTTTTTTTGTACGTTGATTGTTCTACCTCATCCTATTGTTTTGCTTTTCTGGGTCACTGTTTTAGCTTACTTACATACAATGCCCTTTACTGTTATATATGGCACTTATCAATAAAACAGTAATATTAAATATAATTCATTATTAAAACAAAGTTGAAGTGTTTAGATAAATAAAAATAATAAAAATACACAAAAAAAGAAAATTTTATGACCAAAAGGATATACCCAGTGTTTATTTTTCTGAGTAAACCTTAAAATATATTAATGACTGGTTATTCCCTTCCACAACACTAGGCTTGCAATGTCTGCTAATGAAAAGACCTTTAAACTCTTTTAATGCTATGCAGGCACTTTTTGCTTACATTAGGACAATAGGCAGATTCCATGTCCCACTGGGTAAAAAGAAAATGCTGACAATTCACCATTCTTTTTTCTTATCACATGCATTTGCATGCTACACTGACATTTACCATCCGATATACAATTAACAGTAGATGCATAAAATAATTCTCAGTGTTGGCTGATAATTAAACCCCTGTTCTTATGTAAACATATCACATGTGCTGTAGATACAAAACATAGAAAGAGAAACTGAAATTGCATACTGCAAAGATTTTATCATGCAGCAAGCATTCACTAATTCTACACAGAACCCAATTCAAGTTGTTCACATTTTTCACATCATGTTGTATTACACAACATAAACAGACTCAGTCAGAAGTTCATAGCTGTCTTTGCAGATTTTCACCAAGGTCAATGTGTCCAATTCTCTTAAAAAATGGCAAGTGACTCTGCCAATACTGTACTTGAGTAACTCTGCATACAGTCGAACACTGTAACCACAAGTCCCTTCCCGAGTATCATTCTGGCATGGAAGCAGAAGGGGAATGAGTGTGAAGTATAAAAGATTTACAACCATCTAGTGAACAGAAACAAATGTTTTTCGGGGAATAAAATGTGTTGCAAGGATTATAAATGAACAATGATTATGTTCAGGTCACTGTCAAAGCTTTCTCCATTCAAGGGGATGACAAGAACCACAAGTGTAGTTTTTCAGATGGGGACTGAACGAAATCACACAAAAAAAGTCATATGCCAGTCCTAGAATACATAATTTCTAGTAATTGGCCCAAGCTTGGGTCTGCTGTCAAGGTGCTCAATCTAATATAAAATAGGGCTGGCCGCAAGAAACAAACATAGTGAACCAGTAAATGGGTTAGTAAGTGAATGGAGGGGTCCCTCTACTAAAAAAATGTGATGCAAAATGTTAAGTAACATCTACTTCAAGTAATTTAAACAAAAATACATCAAATGACATTGGTGATAGCATAACCATCCATCCAACCATCCATCCATCCTCTTCCGCTTCTCCGAGGTCGGGTCGTGGGGGCAGCAGCTTGAGCAGAGATGCCCAGACTTCCCTCTCCCCGGCCACTTCTTCTAGCTCTTCCGCGAGAATCCCGAGGCGTTCCCAGGCCAGCCGGGAGACATAGTCCCTCCAGCGTGTCCTGGGTCTTCCCCGGGGCCTCCTCCCGGTTGGACGTGCCCGGAACACCTCACCAGGGAGGCGTCCAGGAGGCATCCTGATCAGATGCCCGAGCCACCTCATCTGACTCCTCTCGATGCGGAGGAGCAGCGGCTCTACTCTGAGCTCCTCCTGGATGACTGAGCTTCTCACCCTATCTTTAAGGGAGAGCCCAGACACCCGCGGAGGAAACTCATTTCAGCCGCTTGTATTCGCGATCTCGTTCTTTCGGTCACTACCCATAGCTCATGACCATAGGTGAGGGTAGGAACATAGATCGACCGGTAAATTGAGAGCTTTGCCTTATGGCTCAGCTCCTTTTTCACCACGACAGACCGATGCAGAGCCCGCATCACTGCGGACGCCGCACCGATCCGCCTGACGATCTCACGCTCCATTCTTCCCTCACTCGTGAACAAGACCCCAAGATACTTGAACTCCTCCACTTGAGGCAGGATCTCGCTCCCAACCCTGAGAGGGCACTCCACCCTTTTCCGGCTGAGGACCATGGTCTCGGATTTGGAGGTGCTGATTCCCATTCCAGCCGCTTCACACTCAGCTGCGAACTGATCCAGAGAGAGCTGAAGATCACGGCCTGATGAAGCAAACAGGACATCATCATCTGCAAAAAGCAGTGACCCAATCCTGAGTCCACCAAACCGGACCCCCTCAACACCCTGGCTGCGCCTAGAAATTCTGTCCATAAAAGTTATGAACAGAATCGGTGACAATGGGCAGCCCTGGCAGAGTCCAACTCTCACTGGAAATGGGTTCGACTTACTACCGGCAATGCAGACCAAGCTCTGACACCGGTTGTACAGGGACCGAACCGCCCTTATCATGTTATTAAGTCTTATGCTCTATATTTTTGTGTTAATCTTGGAATTTTTATAAATAATATTAACAATATTAAATATGGTAGACTTACTGTTCAATGGAAACAAAAAGTACTTTAAAGGGATTTCACCTTATAAAACATGTGCATGAAATATTTCTCCATAATACATATAGTATATAAAATAAAAAAAAATGCTTGTCATAATTACAAGCCACAATTCTAACATGTGTGTAAGATGTTTATCAAGAAGATAGAAGACTGATCTGCTTAACAAGTTCACGTGTAAAATAGGTAAATTTGGCTTTTAAGCCAACAAGCTAAGCAAAGAGGACAAGTTCTTCTTTATTTTATTTTTTTTATTCAAATAAAAAATGTGAACTGCTGTATTAAACTTAGGCTCACTTTCTGTCCACACTCCGACAAGGAGTGTCCATGTTAATTAACATACAAAATGAAAAGGTCTGAATGGACTACAGCAGCTCCTCTTTTCACTGCTGCAAAGATAAGCCTTTTTTTTCTTTCGTTTAAAGTTGAGCTGTACAACACATACTGTACATATGCCGTTCCTATCCATGCACAGGACAACTCTTTGAATTCCTTTTTCACATTTAATTATTCCACAAATTTTATTGTAAAAGTAAATATTCTGATCTGCACTCTTTTTTAGTCTATTTGGCTACTCTCCATTTACAGGATGGTCTGGTTGCAATGATACACTCAGGTGCCGTAACACAATGAGTAAAAGAGCACAAAAATTGAATTGCCATAAAGCGTGATAAAAACAGATACTGAAATAATTGATTTTTGAGATCAGCCAATTTACCAATCACTAATCAAGTCACTTGGCATGAAACCCAGCCAATTTAAATAACTCCAGATGGGTCAGAGCATGACGAATTAACACACACACTTCACCTACATCTGCAGCAGGTCCCAATTAGGTTTGCACAAAATAGGTAAATGAAGTAGGTATATTCTGGGTATGAATGGTCTTTAAAGCTGTGTATGTATGCTACTTCAGGATGCAGCACTACCCTCAAGAAGTTAGATGGAGGGGCAAGCATTAAGATAGCAGTCCTAGGTGTGTTCTGCTTTGTTCCCATGGGTTACCACAGCTGCAAATGCAGAGTTATCACAAACTACAGTTTTTACAGTATACAAAGGCAATTTTAACAGTTTTAGAACTAAGGAACAACCTAAACTATGGTTCCAGTAACTTGCATTAGGATTCAGAAATTTGCAAGTGTTAATGGAGAAACATGGACACTGGCTTTGCGAAACAATCCCTATTAAACACATGGTTCTTTTATGCCAGTGAGACTTTATATGTATTATTCTTTGTATTCAAGCAGAGTTTTTAAGAGTACATTTGTTTCTGAATAAATATATGAATTTGTTTTATATTTCTCAAGTGTCTCCACTCAGCTTTGTGTTACTGGAGTCAACACTCTTGTTATTTGCTAGAGGACCGTCCAAACAGAAAAATGCTTAATCACTTGTGAGCAGCAGCCAAATTTTATGTGTAGACGTTACTAATGATAAAGCATCCACAATGTACTTAAGTAAATGACAGAATGAATTATATTTATTATAAAAATAAGAACAGGTGAATTTACTTAAATGCATCACACCACTTAGCCAATTCCCACTACAAACGGTACCATCAAAGAGAGTTTCATTTTTGACATATGTATGTAAGAACTGATTTGCCACTGCCCTGAATTATGCACATCACTCTCTGATGCTTCAACTCTTGTATAAAAAATTCTGCTTACACAACTTTTTTCTCCGCTGGATTCGCATCAGATGTACTGTATCTCCAAATAAACCTAAAAGGCAAACAAACTTGTTTGTTGGAAAGAACCCCCCCCCCCAAACGAATTTTATGTGATGGAGAAATTAAAGTGAGGTGCAGATTCGAGAAATGAAAATACTTAGCATTTCAAATGAAAGAAAACTCATCACTACTAGAATATGACTACTTATATTTTGAACAGTTAGCTTGTATTTCATTTATAATAAATGATGAGGAAACACTTAATGAAAATCACTTCTACTCTGTACACATGACAAGCCTGAAGTGCAGACATACCTATTTGAACCCAATATTCTGATCATGTTTTGCACTCCCGGGCAAGCAATATACTTGGATTTGATTCCTTGGCTACTTTAACAGGGAAGCTTCTATCAGCAGTTTGTACTGGTTTGGATAGTGAGCAGATTTTCAGAGCAGCTTCAAAAGAGACAAAACAGACTGGTCTCTAACACAGCCAAAATATTTAAAAAGAATCAGCATTTCAGTTAAGCTAGGTATTTATTTCAGTTACCAAGATTTACATTAGGTTTCACACTGTTTAAATTTCAAATTCCATTTTTTTAACATTTGTATCTATTATTGGCTAAATATTAAAAAAAAAAAATCACAACATTTAAAAAAAATATTAAAAACATGTTTCTCTCTAAACAAAATATACAGTTTTCATTATACTATGGCTTATTAATTAAAATTGTACTGCTCTTTACACTTTATTTTTAAAAATGTAGCTTTTTTTCTTCTTCTTTCTAATAAAAAGTACCCATTCAGCACTTGGTATCAGCACATGGTGTTTATAAAAGTATTCGGTATTGGTGTTCAAAAAAAATTTCATAGGTGCTTTCCTAGTGTAATTTACACATGTGGCATAATTAAAACCCTTACAAAACAGCGCTCCGGGCAGTGACTAAAATGGTTGCAAACGCGACAAAAAATAGCATTTGGTGATTATTATTTCTACTTAGTTCGCCAGTGGCAAATGAAATCATTGAAACTTCTGTACTATTGTAACAGATGCAAAAGGCCACTTTTTTTTTTTTCTTTCTTTTAAATTGTTGAGCAGATGTGCTATTAACGTGTTGGTAAATAGGGAGATTCCCCCTTGGTGATTCGTGACCTGCATTCTACTAAAGGCTGGTTTATACTTGACGTATCCGCGGTGTGCACAAAGGCCACATAGTGACATAAATTTACCTGTGTGGCTTGGTAAACTGTATATCAAGGAAAGCCTGGTTATGCTTGTACCAAAATGATGAACGAAGGACTGAATATTCAACAGATCATTAAAATGCAAGGAAGACATGAAAACATTACAAATGCATGTGCCTATCATGTAAGTGCCCTGCTATGAAGATATCTGTGCCCCATGTAATTCAGTGCCCCTTCCAAATTCATGCAACTACACTAAGATAGTTATGTTTTTGTACCTCTTTGTGCACTGTTTCTCTGTTGATTTGACACATGCTCCATGCAAAATGCTGGCCTGTCCAACAGTAAACATGCACACGCAGTCGCCTGCCCACCGTTTCCTAACATCAGTGATGTCGTGAAGTCTGTGTTTCAAAGTTGCAAGTGTACGACATGTTGTCGTTTTACCGGGGTGCTCCGTGATTGACAGCTGACAATAAACTTTGTTAAAATGGTATCGAAAAATGCAACTTATCAGTTGTTTCTTCAGTCATTTTGGCATACGGGCTGCAAGTACTGTTAACAAATTCTTCAACTGGAGCTCAAAGAAACTTGAAAAAACAGATTTAGTAAAATATTAATATTAGTGATAATTAGAATTAATTCATTACTTGACACCAAATAACTGTACAAAGCCATTTAAAAGACAAATAGTTAAAAATAAATGGACTAATTCACATTCACACCATATGTGGTGAATTCTTTTAAACATCTACTCAGTCTTTCAGGGCATTTGGACATTTCCACAGGAAAGTCTTTGTTGTGGAACTCAAATTGAGGGAGGCTCTCATGTTAATAGCTGGTTTCTTGTACAAACTTTTTTCTTGTATTTTACACGCACAGTTGCTCATGGCAGAATAAAACTGATCTAATGTTTTTTTTTAAAAAAACTTGCAGAAAGCATTAAATTGTAATCTGTGTGCTGCACCCCCAGGCAAAATGCACTGGTTAGTTAAAATGGTGCACAGTGTTTTTAATAAGCTTAGAAAGCAGTCTTCTGCAGCACGTTCATACCTAGTGCTCCTCCATTTCACCAGAGGGGACACTCATTTCCACAGCTGAGCGTTGCTGTAGAAATGTGTGCCCCCTGTAAGCGGCTTGCAACATGAACAGTATAGCTAAAATTATTCAAAATGTATTTTAAAACACTGTTGAACGTTTGATATTAATTTCATATTTAATGCACCTCTCCACCCCATCCCTTGGAGGAGACATTCATTTCCACAGCTGGGTCTTTGTCACTGAAATGCTCTTCTGCTTACAAAATGAGCAATGGACAGCTAAAATTGAGCTACACCTTTTTAAAATGACTCTAGGAAATCTTTTGTTACTTTTTCTCCACTTATTTCCCAGCTGGAGCACAGTCATCGAAACGAATGCTTCATTTTGTAAGCAGCAGACAAGAACGCATGACAACTGAAATTCTTCAAAATGTATTTTAAAAAGGTTTTAGAAAGTCTTAAATCACTTTCATGTCTACTCTGGCCTACTGTCCCATCCACTGGGGGGACACTCATTTCCACAGCTGGAGTAAAGCTGTGGAAATGTGTGCGCCCTGCCTGCATGATGAATACTGGGATTATAAAATTGTCCAAAATTATTTTAAAAAATTGAAGTCTTCTATATCACTTTCAATTCTACTGTGCCTCTCCGTCCCATTCATTCAAAGAGAAACGTATTTCCTTGGCTAGATCTTTGCTGTAGAAATGAGTGCCCCCAGTCTTCTGCTTTCAAAATGAACACTGAACACCTAATGATTGAGGAAATCTATGACTTACTACAGCTAATAGGGAAAACATACCAGCCGCAAAAGCATGCGTGAGCCGAAAGCGATCAATATGTAATTAGGCTGTTCTATCAACACAATTTCTGCAGGGAAGACCCAGCTTTCCTTGCCCCACATTTACTGGGCACTTTGTTTTTCTGTACTCAGATCACATAGTACAGCTGTGCACCACCATATGGAACACCTGTCTGCAAGCTCAAAAACAATGGACACTAAAGGGAGAGCAAAGCACATTGCACAGAAAATGGAGAGATTGCCTTTTGTGGCATTTTGTTACTTTCTCCATTACTTGTTGTTAAGAGTTATACTTCAAAAGAATTCTTTGATTTTGCTACAAACTGTAGCAGCTGCTGACTGAGGGTATGTCAGACCATTCAGGAACTGAAAATTTGCAGGAGTTTCTGCAGCACACTAGGTTATAATCACTTGCTAAGCATAAAAATGTGGTGCCCCAGGTTAGCATACAGATCACAGACAGACTGAAAAAGAAAAAAAAAGCGGGGAAAGTCAGTGAGTAATACTGATATAGGCGGCACCTTACAGAATATCCAACTCAAATGCACAAGTCTTACCAACTTTGATATAACCTTCAACTGAACGTTGAGAAAACAGTGTAGGTTACAGTCAAGAAGCTTGATGGCTGGTTTAAAAATATGAGAGGTAATACACAGCAAGAAAGCTCACATGGATCTGCGATCACTTCATGATTCATGGCCAGAGAATTTAACCACTTTTGGAGAAAATAAGACTGACACTTTTTAATTAACTGGTATCAAGAAGTTTACTTTAAGAATGCATGTGATATCAGAGCACTATGTAAAGAATGGAGACTGCTAGAAAATGTAATTAGAGGAAAAGGTCTTAATTGTGGGAAGTCTTTCTGTGCAATATTGTCAGTTTTCTACAATATTCTACATCTTGCCAAGATCATGCTTGTTGTGCCTATTTCAGCAGCTCAGTGTGACCATGGCTTTTCAGCACAAAGCAGAATAAAATCAAAAATGCTAAACTCACTCAATGTCTCAACCTTGGCAGAAAAGGTCAGGATCAGCACAGAAGGCCCGTCACTTGAGCAGTTTGATCCCGAGACCCGTGTTAGAAAGGTAATATATTGAAAGATTAATATTTTACACATTTTATTATTTGGCATCTAAATTATAGCTATTGGCTCCTAATTTATTCTTTTAGGAGCCATTGGCTCCTTGAAGTAAACTTTTGTCTGTAATGCTGAAAAAAAAGCAGCCAATTTTTCTTTTATTCTTTGTGGAAGAGCGTATACTGAATTTTTCCAAAAAAAAAAAGTTTCTTTTTTTTGAGCTGCATACAACCAAGGTGACACGAAGAGTGCTATGCGGCAAAAATTGTCACTACAATGCAAATGCTGCCATGCTTCAGCCAAAAAAACAGATCACTTGGAGAATTGGCTAGAATCATGCCCTTTGCTTATTTCTGTTTGACTTGGAATGAGAACTTTAGTCCTTGCTCCCAGTGACCCTTAACTGAAAAAAAGCTAGTTTGAAAATGTTATATTACTCAATTCCACTGTCTTGTACTGGCAGCTCTAGCACACACCCACACCAAGTCATACCAATTCCTAATCACCAGTTAAATCCATGTGCCAGTTGTTGGATTCTGGAAAGAAACTGGGGTACCTGGTTAAAGCACAACATATCCAGAAAGAACAATAGGGCTAGGAAATGAACCACTGTCCTCAACCTACAAGAGAACAGCACTATTTACTAAGGTATCCAATGGAAATATATAATAAAAAGGCATCTTGTCTGCCAGATGTCAATTCATTTTTGAAGAATAACACTCCTTAAATATGTATTTTTTCATTGATCTTATACATAACATAGTATAACAGAACAATTCTATATTTGGGACTCTGGGATGCATAATACAGTAACTTAAGGCAGTTGGAAGGTAAAATCAAAATAATTGCTATATAAAAACTGAAGCACACAAAGATTCTTGTTCATTAGCAAAACATGTATCTTACCTGTGGTGCATCAGGTGTGTCCAAAACTAGATCAGGAAGTTCCCTGAGAAGTCTATCAAAAGATTTTTCAACATCATCAGTACTCAAGACCTTACCACAAAGGTCAGTCAGAAGTCTAGAGGTAAGCTCTCTTTGACTGGCTTTAGCTTCCAGAGCAAGTGCAACTGCAAGCACTGGAACATCACTCTTTAGTTCTCCCAAGTTCAATTCACCCAGTAGCTCCTAAAAAACAATACTTTATTTTAGAAATGACATGTTAGATGGCGTAGCAATGTAGTTTACAAAAATAACTTGAATAAGGATCCTTGAAAAATGTAAGTTTTAAATGTGAGTTTGTGGCATCTGCCAAACAAACCCTCAGGAAATATAAAATGGCAAAATAACATGTATTTCATTTTTCTTACATGGTTTAAAATTCTGGATTTTACAAGATGGTTTTAATGCATGTTATCTTCAGTACAAAAGATGATTCTACTAGTCTATTAGTGTCATCACTACAGAAAAAAAGAAAAAAAACAACAAAACTGGGGAACATGCTGGTATTTTAATCTACTTATCCATTATTGGATTCCCTTCCTTTACAGAGGTAATGTGCTCCTAAAGGTCCCAACAGGAAAAAAGTTTTCATAATGTAAACACGTTATTATTATAATGTTATATTCAGTAGTTCTGGCGCCACTGAGAGTGGCAGCCTTTTCAGCAGCTCCGTGTATGACCGTATGTGTATGACTTTATTTTTTCTACTTTTATTTTTCTCTTTTTTTATTGATCACTCCTATCACTTACTTTTACAATGTGGGCATGGATTTTTACACGCCGAGACTCGTCTATTCAAGTACTCAACTTCGAGCGCTGAGAACAAATGCCAGTGCCGGTGTGGTTCCCTATTTACCCGATGAGGTAAGAAGGCGGTATCGTGGGAGCAGAGCCGGCACTAAGCTAAAAATGAAGCGGCTTGCAAGAAAGTGGCGTTTTAAGCCTTCGGTGCCTTCTGTGATTCTGGGAAATGTGAACTCAATCTCAAATAAGATCGACGAACTGGCTGCGCTGGTGAAAAATGTGAGAACCTACAGAGAATGCAGTTTGTTGTGCTTTTGCGAAACGTGGCTAACTACCACCATCCCAGATGCTAACATGGAGCTACCCGGGTTTAGCAGTTACAGCGGACAGAGATGCAAGTACATGCGGGAAGCACAAAGGAGGAGGACTCGCTCTCTATGTTAATACACGGTGGTGTAACTCTGGACATGTTGTGAATTTCCCCTTGGGATTACAGTAATCCCTCACCTATCGCGGGGGTTACGTTCCAGAGCCCCCCGCGATAGGTGAAAATCCGCGAAGTAGCGACCTATATTTATTTTATTATTTATACATATTTTAAGGCTATATAAACCCTTCCCACACTCTTATAAACCTTTCTCACTCTCTTGTTAACCTTTCCCATGCTCTTATAAACACTTCCTATGCTCTTAAACACTTTCTACATTCTTAAACACCTCAGACCAACACTGCACACTGCACACAGCGATCAGACGTCAATGTGTCTGCACTCGCTTTGTGAAGGGAGGCAGCTGAACTCACTCTGAGCAGAAATGGACTTTGTGCCGCTTCTGCCAAAATGCCTGCTTGTCGCTCTGCGCATTCGGAAGGAGGAGGAGGAGTGTGAGTGTGTGTGTGTGTGTGTGTGGGTGTGTGAGAGCTGAACGCACCTTCGCTCAAACCCCCCCTCCCCGGAAGCGCAGTACGCTCCTGCCACTTCGCATTGTCAAGGGGGTGGGGAGCTGAATGAACGCTAAGGAGAAGTGGACTTTGTGCTGGCTTTGTGCTGCTTGTACATCACCAATTTTCCTGTCTCACTGTCTTGTCTTGCGTGAAGTTAAAATGTTTTATAATAGTGAGATGTTACTCATATCCTTAGCCCGACATCCACATATCATGTGTGTTAACAAAGTGTGTTTTATAAGTTTACATGTGTTTAAAGCATGTGGGATGGGTATTTTAAGGCTTAAACTATAAAAATGTTTATTTATATGGTCTTTCTATATCGCGGATTTTCTCCTGTTGCTGATGGGTCTGGAACATAACTTCCGCGATAGGCGGGCAATCACCTGTATTTAAAAACCTGCGAAGTCGTGAATCCGCGAAAAGTGAACCGCGAAGTAGCGAGGAATTACTGTAATAAAGTATCTATCTATCTATCTATGTATCTATTAATTTAAATGGAAAACATTTTTAAATATTCCCTGGCTTCGAAATATATCCAACATAGATGAAATAGATTAAGTAAGAATTATAAAAACAAACTCTGGTAAGATATTCTCCTTCATTAAATATTGTTTAATAAAGCTGCTTACCTATGCTTTATCACACTCAAATTTGACATGGATCTTTCTTGGGCTTTTCCAACAATTTCACAATATTTTTTAGAGCTATGATGCTCAGAAGAAATAACAGCAACACTCACATAAACATAAAAAGTGGCTGTCTGCAGATTCATCCATTTTAACAGGCATATGCCAAGAACACCCTCTGAGCACAGCAGGTTCAGCTGTAAGAATGACTAGGATTGTAACCAACATTCAAATACACTCCACAGGCTGCAGCAAGGTGTACTTGGAATAAATGCGAACATTGTCGGGTGTTAGTGCTACAGTCATGCAACTGAAAATCATTCCAGACTCATTCTTTGTAAACATGAAAATTAAGCTTCAGTATAATTCATAAAACAAAAACAGATATTAAAATAGTTTCTTTGTATAAGGAAATTTTCACAAAGATGTTGCTCATAAAGCAGGGGATGACTGCATGTTCCATAATTCTCAAAATATGTTCAATTATCCATCCATCCATTTTCCAACCCGCTGAATCCGAACACAGGGTCACGGGGGTCTGCTGGAGCCAATCCCAGCCAACACAGGGCACAAGGCAGGGAACCAATCCCGGGCAGGGTGCCAACCCACCGCAGGACACACACAAACACACCCACACACCAAGCACACACTAGGGCCAATTTAGAATCACCAATCCACCTAACCTGCATGTCTTTGGACTGTGGGAGGAAACCGGAATGCCCGGAGGAAACCCACGCAGACACGGGGAGAACATGCAAACTCCACGCAGGGTGGACCCGGGAAGCGAACCCGGGTCTCCTAACTGCGAGGCAGCAGCGCTACCACTGCGCCACCGTGCCGCCCATGTTCAATTATTTCTATACAAAAATAAAGTAAATCCCAGAGATCTGCTAATAAGATTGACAGGCAATTCAAAATTAACCCAGCACAACTGAATGTATGTGAGAGAGTTCCCTTTAATAGGCATTACTCCAGGAAATGCAGACTAGAACTTGTGGAGTTTTGGAAAAAGAATTAACATAAAAGAAATAAAAACATTATGTT
The DNA here is from genome assembly GCF_900747795.2 of Erpetoichthys calabaricus. NCBI lineage: Eukaryota > Metazoa > Chordata > Cladistia > Polypteriformes > Polypteridae > Erpetoichthys > Erpetoichthys calabaricus. The sequence goes on from NC_041395.2 coordinate 299,888,152, forward strand.
TATATCATTCTTTAGAAACATACCGAAACTTCGTAAGTGTCACCATGTTCAAAGTATTCCTGGACAATAGGGGTCACAGTCTTTTCAAAATCTCCTTCATCCAGGGGTAAAACCACTGTTTCATACACACAATTCTCCTGCAATAAAGTAATCATTATTTTTAGCTTTGACTATGTTTAATCATTCAACAGTCTGAAAAATACTTTCACTGTGGAAATCTGGTTATAGCTTATGATTACATTAATATCAGAGACTGATGACAGTCCTAACCAATTTAAAAATTATAAAAGGTGAAAAAAAAAAAAAGTAACATGCATTAACTTTAAATGAAAGGATTTAACAGTCTTCACTTGCTTAAAGGTAGGGAAGGTGCCTGCAGGTGTTTTTGTTGCTTTTAATAACATACTGAATCAGGGCTATTTTCCTTTACTATAAAAATGTTAGACAAATTAATTAAAAAAATATATATATTTTTTCACTTTTTTCTGGTGCTCAACAAAAAATGCTACACATAGGAACACTAATTTCAACAACTGACTTGAAATATACTGAACTTATCCTTTGACTTCAGACTTCATGATTAAGAGTGGCAGTATTTCCTTATGAAAGGTTTGTTAGTTTTGCTAGAAAAAAAAAAAAACAATCATCACCTGGTCCTCTTCATAATTTGGGTCTTTAACATCCAGCTCTTCAACATCATAAACCTCACCAGGAGGTCCCCAAACTCCTTTTCCCCCAGCACCACCTGAATTGGGGAATGCCCAGAGAGAGAGAGAAAGAGAAAGAAAGAAATTAACCTACAAGATGCCTTAATATGCCTAAAGATACTTAACATTCAAACTGAATTTTTATAAATTACAAGGGTTAAAAATATTAAAATTCAGCATCATTAAAAGGAATGTAAAGTGCCATTTCATTATGGTTTGTTTTGTTGTAGCTGTTTCTTACTTACAGTTAAAAAAAAAAAAAAAAAAAAAAAAAACCTTAAAAATCCAAATCAAGAAAAAATAAAAACGGTGAAAACCAAAAAACAAGAAAAATAAAATGGAATTTGTGAAAAAATAAAACTGATTCCATAGGGCGTAATGTTGGGTACTACAGGTAATGTTGTAAAAATTCAAAATTGTGCACTTACTAAAAATATGATCTGGATTTAGAAGCGGATATGATCATGAACTAACACTGGCCATTTAAAGAGAGATAGCTATAAAACAAGCAGCTCTTATGCGCCCAAAAGCAGAACAGAGTTTTGCCAAACACAAATGCATACCAAAGAAACTGCTAGCTCTGCAGTCCTAAAAAGAAAATCAAAACACTTCAATTGATGATCACTGTTTTGGAAACAATCTGTTTCAGTTATTCCAGCTGCACAAGTTTCCTGAATAAGGGATTTCAGTACCATCCTCTGAATATGATACAAGCAAAAAAAAAAAAAAAAAAACATATCCATTCTAGTTGCACACAAATATACAACTAAACACATTAATATGTAATTGCAATATTTACATTTTTGTCATATCAGGTTGTAATACTTTTGGATGTTTAATTTTTTTCTTGTGTCACATTTATTAAAACCAATTTTATTGCATTTATACATTTAAGCTAAATGAGAGGAAGTGATCTACATCCAAACTGTCAGTTCTTGCCTTCTTAATGCGTTTAGTTTTCAAACCTAAATTTACAACATAAAACCTGTGAAACATGAGTGTATTCATAAGGCGGTATACTGGTTCACACCAAAAACCGTTTTTTATTTTTGTTATGATATGGATTTTTCTTTTACCACAACACCGGTTTAAATAGCCTAAACCAGGGGTAGGCAACGTCGGTCCTGGAGTGCCACAGTATGTGCAGGTTTTTGTTCCAACCCAGTTCCTTAACGAGAACTCAATTATTGCTGATGAAGCACATATTGCTTAAGTGACATTTTAATGCTTCATTTTAGTGGTCTCGCTTGTTAAGGTTCTCCAACCTTAATTGCTTATTTCAATCTTAAACTGCTGCATTCAGTGTTTTAATTGCTCCTTATTAGCAATAAGATGTAAAAGACAAAGCAGCCAGCAGTTTTCCAGCTAGCTTTTTTCCAATTACATCTGTGTGTGTTCATCATGCACGGTTTGATTTAATAAAACACTTAATAGAAAAATGTGACAGACTGAAAATGATCTGTTTTAGGCTTCAAATCATTTGGATGATATCCTTGGAAAGGAAAAAAATCTACGATATAAAAGCCTTACATTGCACAGACTAACAAGCCATAAAATTAAATAAGGTCTGAGATTGGCAATGATTGGTTTCTAATTAAGCAATTGGGTTGAATGAAAACCTGTAGCCACTGCGGCTCACCAGGACCGACATTGCCTACCCCCTGTTTTACATCTTATTGCTAATAAGGAGCAATTAAAACACTGAATGCAGCAGTTTAAGATTGAAATAAGCAATTAAGGTTGGAGAACCTTAACAAGCGAGACCACTAAAATGAAGCATTAAAATGTCACTTAAGCAATATGTGCTTCATCAGCAATAATTGAGTTCTCGTTAAGGAACTGGGTTGGAACAAAAACCTGCACATACTGTGGCACTCCAGGACCGACGTTGCCTACCCCTGGCCTAAACAACGTTCAGAACGTGGTGCAGTGGGAAACTGTTTCAGGTGGGACCTTTTTCACTGCTGCACCGCTAAGCACGCATACAACGGAGTACATGCGTTAGTGGAGGTATTGAACGGTGAAAATGGACACAGAACATTCCAAAACTGAAGCTGTAGCAGACAATAAAGTTGAACATGATGACACAGAAGAACTTTTGCTGAAAAAAGGAGCAGTGTCTGTTGTCTGGAGATAGTTTGGTTTTAAAAGGTCGGATGTGGACCATTATGCTCAAATGTGTGAATACTGTTTCTATACTACTGGATAATACTGCAAGTCAAGTTGTACTTGTGACAACCCCCAACCCCCCCCCCCAATACTGTGTAATGTACCTGGGTACTGTGTAATAGTGTGACGACATGTTGACTTTATTCTCGACATTTCCACTTTAATCTCGACGCTTATGATCAGAATAAAGTAGACATTTTGACTTTATTATCGTAATTTGTCATTAAAGTAGGACACCGTAAACTAAACTTCATCTTAAATTGAATATTTAATTTACTAGATTTTCTCAAACCCCATCACAAGTTATGTAGCACATTAAATGCTTTGAAAATCCGAACACATTTCTCCAGTTTTGATGTCACTACACTGGTTACCTGTGTCATTCAGAATTGACTTTAAAATTCTGCTTATGGTTTATAAAGCTTTAAATAATCTCGCCCCGTCTTATATATCGGAATGTCTGACACCTTATATTCCAAATCGCAACCTCAGATCCTCAACTGAGTGTCTCCTTAGAATTCCAAGAGCAAAACTTAAAAGAAGTGGTGAGGCGGCCTTCTGCTGTTATGCACCTAAAATCTGGAATAGCCTGCCAGTAGGAATTCGCCAGGCTAATACAGTGGAGCACTTTAAAAAACTACTGAAAACATATTACTTTAACATGGCCTTCTCATAACTTCACTGTAATTTAATCCTGACACTCTGTATATCCAATTCATTATAATAACTATTCATTCAAAATTTGTACTAACCCCTACTCTCTCTTCTGTTTCCTTTTCCGGTGTCCTATTGGTGGTGGCTTGTGCCACCACCATCTACCCAAAGCACCATGATGTTCCAACAATGATGGATGGATTAAAAGCCAGAAGTCTGTATAACCATCAGCATCAAGTGACTCCATGAGAACCCTAACTACAAAGAGGACTATTTCATTTATGTTAGGTAGAATGCCCAAAGGGGACTGGGCGGTCTCGTGGCCTGGAACCCCTACAGATTTTATTTTTTTCTCCAGCCTTCTGGAGTTTTTTTTTGTTTTTTCTGTCCACCCTGGCCATCGGACCTTACTCCTTTTTATGTTAACTAAGGTTGTCTTATTTTAATTTCTTATTTGTCTTTTATTCTTCTTTTCTTCATTATGTAAAGCACTTTGAGCTACTTTTTGTATGAAAATGTGCTATATAAATAAATGTTGTTGTTGTTGTTCCCGGAACCATGTTAATTGCTAAGTGCTTCTTAAACTGACTTCCTCTTGCATGATATTCCTGCTCCCTGAATATTTAGAATGCTAAGATAAATACTTGATATAATTTTCATGATGAAATGCATTAAAGCATGTATTAATCATGTGGGGGCACGGTGGCATGGAGCAAGGGGGTCCCGGGTGTTTCCTGCCTTGAATTTGCATGTTTTTCTGGTGTGTTTACTCGGCGTGCTTCAGTTTCTTTTCAAAGTCATGTAGGATGTGGGGTTTTGTTACGTTATATTGACCCTGCTAGTGTATGTATTGCTTGTATTCACCCTACGATGTGCTGGCGCCACGTTCAGGATTTGCTTCTGCCTTACACACAATGCTCGCTGGGCTGGGTGGAACCCTGAATGGATGGCATAATTAAACATGTATAACAAAGATTTTTTTTAAAGTTCCAAACACTCCGTGGTCTAAATTTATAACTAGTTTTAATTTATCAAAGACGTTTATCGTGTGGTGATTAGTTATACGGAGAAAGAAAAAGGAAGGATAGGAACTGGGGGTTTGTTACGTCAGATAAAGATAGTACACATGCAATAAACAAAGTCCGCTCAGAAGAACATCCATTGAATTCTGGGTTCATGTCACCGACCGCCAGATCATGAACCCAACATTTACACAATATTTAAGTTAAACCTGTTCGATAACCATTCATATATCCAGTTTTTTTGGAGCCTCGTCACACCTGCCATAAAGTTCTCTACACTGAACGTACACCTGGGGACCCCTTACTGCGAGGGAGAAGCACTACCACCACACTACCGTGCATGTTAATACCTGCTTTAATGGCATTTCATCATGAAAATGATATCAAGTATTTATTTTAGCATTCTATATTTTCAGAGAGTAGGAATACCATGAAGTGAATGAATTCTGTGCAGCGATCGCTGCCTGTGCCTCCTCTTAGTGCAGAGGAAGTCAGTTTAAGAAGCGTGCAGCGATTAAAAACTGGGTTGGGGAACACTTAACACAAAGCATTTAAATGTGCTACATTAACTTATGACAGGTTTAAGAAAATCTAGTAAATTAAACATTGATTTTAGGATGAAGTTTAGTTTATGACATTCTACTTTAATGACAAAATAAACTATGAGAATAAAGTGGAAATGTCGAGAATAAAGTCAACATGTCGACTTTATTCTCGACATATAGTTTTTTCTTCTTCACCGTGGCCCTAATGTGCTTCCGTAGGACTATACTACAAATAACATTATAAATGCAAGCTGCAGTTTTATTTTTTATGTTTATAGTTTAGCTTGAAGCAAGGTCCATATTAATGCAATTTGCCTTGATGATGGTTCAGTTGGTAAATATGTCATCACCAAGATGCACTTGTTTTATTTTATTTTTATTTGGTGAATACTGTTTAATGCACCTGGGCTTGAAGTAATAGTATTATTACTGGAAGTTGCACTATTATTTATTTTATTGTTATTATTTATTAAATATTATGCAGTTTAACGATGGTAAAGTTGCTTAAAAAGTCACTTTAACGTGTCAGTGGACAGAGATTGTTAACATGAACAGAAAGTGTAGTTGGTTTACAAAACATATTTACTATTTATTCCTTTTCTAAGACGTGTTCAGTGCAATACAACTTTTAACAAGCACCTCTAGATATTTTACTAAGTCTAAATGCCTCTTTGGATGGTTGAAAATATGTTGTCAAAATTTTAGTTTAAGTTGTTTGCAAACTTTGTTCAATAAAAAGGTTCTATATTTTGACTACATCTGTCATGCAATGTGATTCCTTCTCTTCATTAGTGCCACCCCCTTGAAAACTATCACTTTATGGGGCAATGCAAACCTGTATTAATACTTGAGTGCACATTAAAATGTTTTTTGTACAATGTACAATTCTCATAACAGTGGAATAGGTTATTCTTAGCCAGTCTACTGCAGTAATTGCAGTGGAAAATGTGGTTAACATCCACTCATGCATGGGGAAAAAAATATTGTTGAATACTGTGAAACCGGTGTAATTTTGAAAAATACTGTGATATAGAATTTTGGTCATACTGCCCAGCACTATAAGGCAGTATTCAAAGCTTACCAAAAGAACTGATCCCATATGTTAAACATAAAAAGCCTATATCATGCTATGTTTTTGGAGAATTTACTAAATTAAAAAGATGTTTCATTAGCCAATTATCTTTCAATAACTACAGAAATGTAAATATTTTCGTCACAAACCTGGGGTGAGTTTGGGATAGAACAAGTGTCTGTAAAACATAACAGATCAAAGGCATTTAAACTCTTCAATAAAACATTTTGGCTTATAAAGAGCACTGTAAACTAAACTATATATAGGAAGTCATGACAAAAAGAAAAATACTTTTCATTTAAAGGATTGATATTTCCTTATGTTAAAAATAACTACTTCTTTGAGCTCCAGCAACATTTTTGGTTGAAGTTTAGCAAAGTCAACCCAGATTTCTCAGCAGAGACAGTAGTGGTTAGTCTCTTTCAAGTATCAAGGTTATCGCAGGAATAATAAATTACAATGTTGAGGAAAAAAGCAAAACTGGAGTTCACTATCTTAAACTGTTAATTTCTGTATGTTAAAATGAACTCTGGGGTGTGCTAGAAAGCTGTTTATCCTATTTGAACAATTAGCACAAAAAATAAAACACTAAAGTAAGCTTTACTCTGGGAGATGGGGGCAATTTAGAAGGTTTTTAATTATTTAAATAGAAGTTTAAATGTGGTTTTATTTATTTAAAATATGCAATTTTTTTAATTTAGTAAAATGGCGCAAATTTAGTAATATTAAAAAAACACTTCACTGCAAACAATAACCTATAAAAAAAAATAACATGCTAAAATTGCTAACTACTGATAAAAATTAATTATAAATGTTATGCCCCAGATTTGGAAGGTTAGGTTGACAAATAAGATGCCAAGGGCATCAATGGACCAACAGCATCGAAGGGATTGTGTTTAAGTGCACCTGTAAACTGCTCATATTTGAGAATTTAACAACTACCTCTTCTGACACAATGTTGGCAAACAGGCTCTTAAAAGTTTTGTCTCTCCATCACTTCATTTGAAATTAAAGAAATTACCTTTGTCTTGGAAATAAATTATTCTTACTGGTCACTGAAGAGGCACCAAGTCTATTGTTCCAAAAAATCCAGTAACTATTACTAAAGGCAGAAACTGAAAAATGAAATCAACTTGCACAGCTTAGAAAACCTTGAAAGGCTTCTGCACGATGTCTTGGTGCTGAGTGGTCCACAGAGGGAGCACTGATAATACCCATGCATTTCTTAAAGGTGTGTTAGATGGACGCATTTTCTTTTTATCCATGGTCAATTGAGAGACTAACATTCAATTGTTACTGAATGATTACATGTTACCAACATTTTATGATATATTCCAACTGCTTGTCTTACCTTTCAATTAGTAAAGCAAAGACAAAATAAACAAAAAAAAATTACCTTTCTTTGGTAATCCTCTTCCCTTTCCTGTTCGGGATTTTCTGTCCAGCAGCTTTCCCTTTGGACTGGTTGGAGTAATAATTGGACCCCTGATATTCTCTCCATTTTCACTCAAAGAGTCTCCTTTCCCAGAGTCCCTTGAAGAATTCTTCCTTAGGCGCCTTTTTGCTTTAGCTTTTACCCGTGCTTCATGGATGGTTGGAGGAGTAGCAGTTATCCAATTCCCATTAATCTCATTATTATTCTTAGTTGTCTCCTCTTCTCCAGAAAGTGAGTCGCACTGGTTTTCTTCTGAATAACAAAAAAAGATGGTTTTATAGTGCATACAACACACTTTTTCAAATGGCTTTTTTACTTTATATTTAGGAATACATAAGTATTAGATTTATGCTAATGAAATGCAATTTATATCATGTCTACAAAACAAAAAGGTAATGGATAAACTGGCAAAGAGGTGCCACACTCAGGTTTTTTTTTTTTTAATCTTTATTTTTTATTTATTTTTTATTTTTTTATTTATTTTTATTTTTTTTAAAACTGCCACACTCAGTTTTAAGAAGTGGGCTACAATGATTCTATGTTTGAAATTCTATCCAGGTTCCCAACTAGGGTTAATTATTGCTGCATTGAAACTTATTCTTTGCTCATATTGTATGAGAAACATGCAAAATAAAAGCTCCACTGTGAGTAATTTCATTTTAACAACTTTCTAGGCAATAGCTCCCACTGAGAACATTTGGAGATAGAGGTATATAAGCTATTTGCCAAATTGCAAATTGTGAAGAACTGTTGACCTCTCACTTCATTTCAGTATGTGTATGTGTGTATCTGTATTTATATAAAAATATCCAAACAAATCATGTGTTGATGTTGTTTTTGAGCAATGTAGCATGTTTATGTGTTTCACTGCATTTTACACTCTCCCCCCCAATGTCTTCAACTGCTCTTTGTGCATATTATGCTGCACACTATTGGAAATCTCGCATATGTCCCAAAAACTGGTTCACGAATTATTATGAACAGAACAATGTCTGAAAGCATCACTTGACACATGGTGACTCTGAATATTCCCAAATATTGTTTTCAGCCTTAACTTTAGCTCGCGTTTTCCAGGTGTAGTTACATAAACCTACACGAACACATTCATTCTGGGCCAAATTCAAGTTGCCAATAAACTTAAATTACACCTTTGGGATATGGAATGCCAGAGAACCCAGAAACAAAATATACATAGAAACAAGTAAAATGTGCAAACTTAATTCAAGCAAAGCCCAAACTGGGATTCAAACACACAATCTTGGAGCTGTGAGGTGGCAGTACTAATAACTGTGCCTCAGTCACAGGCAACACTAAATAACCAATATTAAATGACAACAAAAGTATATAACCATGAATTAAACCATGTAAATGAATGAAGCAGTAACAGTATCCCTTGTCTATGAAGCATTCATGGAAAAACTAATGACCTGCCACTGGGACATTATGTGAATTACAACGTAAAGGACGCACTACTCCAACAAATTATTGAAACTTGACATAAAACGATGCAAAGTACTTTCAGATCGCCATACTAGACATTTTTGCCTTCATCTTTTTACCAGATATAAAAAAGTATATGAAACTGCAATGTTTTGATTAATTGTACCAGATTAACAAACATAAAATGAAAACCAGGCTGCTAAGATATACTTGCCTTAAGTTCTAATAACTTTTTTTACTCCACAAAGTGACACTCAGTGTCATTTACAAGGCGAGTGGGTAAGATTCCTTTTTTTATTTTTATTTTTTTAACATTAAAATGAAATCTTAAAAGGTTAGAGATATGAAAGGTCAAGAAAAGAAAAGTCAAGATTAACGTTTCCTCTGTTGTTCTTCTGCCCAGCAGTTAGAAACATGTTGTATGCACCAAGAAACACAAATAAGTATGGAGGCCAAGAACTCAAGCCTATTAATTTTCACTGGCATGAAAATTACAGATACTTCAAAAGAAGCTGATTACATAAACACTAAACCACATCAAACAAAACTAATCCCATACTTAAATGAATTTACAATTTAATGAAAATGTTTCGACAGCTTGGCACACTGGGCCATCTTTAAAAGCACAGTACTCTTAAATTAGGTTTCCAACATAATGTACTCCCAATGGAGAGCAGTCATTCAAATCCCCCACCCAAGATGTACAGCTGGGCAGATCAGCTGACCGGGTAGAAAGAAATCAAGTTAAAAAAGCTACATGAATGTGTTTATATCATTGTCATCTAAAGATGTGTACCAGTTAGCTTAATTCCCTTTACACTTTAATAAGACCATTTTTGTGGTAGCAATCATCGTGAAAGTCACCCTGATGTAATAAATATAAAATTCTGACTGAAGTATTCATCAGTGGATGACGAGTGGCACTTTTATAGGATCTAGCATCCCGGGTTCAAATCTTATGCTCGATTGTCGCCTGTGTGGAGTTTGCACATTCTCTCTGAAGCTGCGTGGTTTTGTCCGGGAACTCTGGTTTTCTTTTCACATACTGGAAGATGTGCAGGTTAAACTGACTGACAATTCCAAATTGGGACATGTGTAAGAGTGAGGGCAAGTATACACGAGTAGGCTCTGTAACGGACTAGCGCACAGTGCAGGGGTGTTTCTTGTCTTTTACCCATTATTGCCAGGATGGGCAAGACCCTGAACTTAATTAAGAAAGGTGTGAGAATGTTATCTATAAATGAAGCAAGTGTGAAACTATAATAGTAACTGATCAAGCCTGATTTAGACTGGATTCAACCAACAATAGAATAATCTCAGTTGGGCATCAAAAATGGATAATTTGACAATGCCAAACCTGTGCCAATTTCAGTGCAATTAGGAATCTAGAATTTATTGTACTCATAGGCATAATCTTAAAACTGATTATGCACCAGCAAACTGGAAGCCAGCATAGCAGAGGACACGCATCACTCATTTCCAGAAAGTCAGAAATGAAGTGTCAAAATATACACCTTGTGCATGAAAGAATAAATATGGTATGCACACATTTACTTATAAATTATATACAGGCAGTTTGAATTACATCTCAATTATGTTAAGTTTATTCCACTGCATGATATGCCAACACTATGAAGAACCACATGTACACCTGTCAGGTTAATAAAACTTTTTACTTTAACCTGAATACCACAGCAACAAAGATACAAGTGAATGCAGAAACAGCCATGGCAATAACTAGCGAAGGCAAGGAGTAAGCGGGCTTAGAAGAGGAGTGCAAAGCTGGACATGCAAGATGTGACTTAACGATTCAGTTCACTAAAGAAAGTAGGTATGTGAATATTGGACTGGTGTTTGTGGTGGCCATGTTTGAAAGGGATATTAACTGATGATATAGCTGGTACAAGCTTACAAATCAGCAATGAAGGAAACTCTTTTTTTGGTGACAGATTATTCAGAAAGAGATGCAGAAGCTGCAGTGGCATCACTTAGTATAAAAGTAGTCTTAGGAGCCGTCTCATTGCCCAATATATAAAACAGCCTCTCTAGAACTGAAGCAAAAAAATTCGGCAAGCTTATTCTGGAACTGCCAAATACACCAGTGACACAGATGTTGCTGATGAACACAGGTAAAGTTTTAATTTTCTAATAATTAATTATCATCCTATCTGGCTGAGTTGCTGGTTCCATATACACCAGTCCGCTCTTTACGTTCCTCTCAACAGCAATTGTTGGATGTGCCAAGTCTAAGATGAAGACAAGGGGTGATCGTGCCTTTGTAGTACTTGCACCATAGTTATGGAATGCTCTGCCAATTGAAATTAGGTTAGCTTCTTCAACTCATATGTTTAAATCAAGACTTAAAACACACTTGTTTTCAATTGCTTTTAACTGTATATGAGTAACTCTGGTATCAATTTTATTAATCAATTATTAATTTTTTCATATCCATTATTTTTCTGTAAATTGTTTATCTTCTAATCAGTTCTTTTAACTTATTTTAGTATTTATGTAATTTTTGTCCTTTGTTTACTGATTATTGATATTTTTTGATTTTATTGTACAGCACATTGGTTTACACTTATGGTGTTTTAAAATTGTTCCTACGAATAAATTTTGATTTGATTTAAAGCTGGAGAGGACTAAGATCAGAAACATCAGGAGGTAATAATTGTTTGCATTTATATAGCGCTTTTCTCACTACTCAAAGCGCTCAGCAATTGCAGGTTAAGTGCCTTGCTGAAGGGCCCAACAGAGCAGAATCCCTTTTGGCATTTACGGGATTTGAACCGGCAACCTTCCGATTGCCAGTGCAGATCCCTAACCTCAGAGCCACCACTCCGTTGTTCTGAGCAAAGAAATGTGAACAGAGGAGAGAAATGACAAGTGTCAAGAAACAGAAAAGTGACAAGAGGAGTTCTACTAGGTGAGGAGAACCTAGTGGGGAGAAGATCAAAGACAACATGAATGGAAGGGGCAGTACACAAGACACACCAGTCTGGCTTAAAGGATGTTCCACAAACTAAGAGAAAGGAATTTATAGGGAGCTGGTCAATCTGAGCAAACTGAAACAACAAAGGCCATTAAGGTACCTATAGTTCTTGTGTAGAGAATTAACAGATTGTCTACAATTCCTCTAACAAAATGCTGCAAATGTATATTTTGCAATCCTCTTTTCAGTGTGGATGTTATAAAATTGGTACGTCGACCCATTGATCGTTTGTAGCTGTAAAATATGTTTGACTTTATTATTTTAAACCTTTATACACACATCTTCCATTTGCACATTTCCGCTTAAAGCTCTGTAAAATACGCTTTTGATTTTCAAGAACTGTCATTGGACAACACAGTACAGCGAAAGAAGAAATCGAAAAATCTGATCAACTTACCTAGTGGGTTTGCGTTAAGCCATACCTCACATTCCGTTGCCATTATTTATGTATACCGTGTAAAAAGTATGTTAGCTGTAAAACAAAAAAATATATATATAGTTTACTTCTTGATTCCGTTTTATTTTTAAGCACTAATATTTGTTCTGAATGGAAAGCTCACAGATGAAACGGAGGGGCTCAAGTCCAGGCTTGCCTTTTTGCAAGCCACTGACAAGAGGTGGTCGTGCTTAGACAACCGTTTCAACACATTCGATTAAAGAAGACACTGCCGGATAACGTCCACTTGACAGTATTTAAAAAAGCAAACTAACGAGCGAGCAAGCAAGCGACAGAAGGAACAAGCGGCCGCTCTGTGACCAAGTGCGTGCGTCAAGTGCTTCAGCGCTTCGCCGCGCGCACCGAACGCTTCTCGCAATTTCCACGCGCATCCCTGCCGAACCCACCGTGAGCCGCTTAGCTTTACGGTGGGAGGGATGGCACGAAAGGTAAAATCGTTACCACACTCTGATATCCCGGCGTTCAGATGTGTAATAATTTACAGACATGGGGACACTACGCCAAATGTAAACTTCCCACAGCATTTGCTGAAAGAAAAATATAAATACACGTACACATGTGATTTCGTTATGTATAAAACCACCCACGGCGAAAACCGTGTCGTGCACAACCACGAAGAAATGACTTAATTATTATCCACAATAAATCACTAAATGAACCTCGGATAACTTATAAAGAGCACGTTAAGTGTTACTACTGCTCGGGGTTAGTGTCTTCTTCCTTTACTCATCCATGAAGAAACTGACCCCATTAACGTATTCAGGCTTTTACAAAACCATAAACGCTGCAAACACACAGTAATCCTAATAAACAAACCTGCACACGTTCACCAAGTGCCGCACTGACCGACTCTGTCCCAACTTTAACTTCAACTTATTTTGTTTTTTTTTCTACCCAGCAACAGAATCTGATGACGTAGATCGTGTTATTGGGGAATAATTGACTGGGCGGGGCCTAAACACAGCCAATAGAAATAGAGCACCGCCTCCAGTTTTAAAGGAACCGAAGAACAAAGCGAAGCTACTTATTTGGCAGACGGAAATAAGCAAAGATTTACAGAACCGCTGCATCAAATACGACACCGGATGTTTGGTGCCCTCTGGCGTGGATGACTTAAATTGCAGTGTTCTTGTCAAACACTGCTGAACAGTAAAAACACAGCACAAGGCATTAAGAACAGGAAAGTGTTATGAAAAGTACTGTACTGTACTCAGAACTCATACTTGAGGAAAAGCAGAAGTACTTCAATTTTTTTATTTTTGCTAAGGTAAGATTTCAATTAAAATACACTTGAGTTAAAGTAAATAATGGTTTCAAAAGTACTCAAGTACCAAAAGTAAAAGTACATTTTATAATAATGAGAAGGTGCAGGCTTTACCTAGAGAGCACAATACATTTATTTTATTTTTAAACAACACTCATAATATTTTGCCTCAGAACTGGACTACAGAATAAACAATCATGCAAATGCAATCCTGCATTTGATCAGTACGTAACTGCAGTCATTGTCACGGTGGTGACCTGAAGTGTGGTACCGATGACTGTGGATATGACGTACACTGTGCCCTCCTATTGGGATACCCGATAGCAGTAGATGAGGCACCCCTACTCCACACAGAATATAAAACGCATAAATAAGAATAAAAAAATTAAGTGAAAAACTCACAACCTTATCACTTGAATAAGCATGATAAACAACAAAGACTGGGTTTGTTATACTTCACTGAAGTAAAGATTTGTTTTAGAAGAGCAATTATTACATTAAACAATAATATGACAATTTCAGAATTGTTGTTTATCTTTAACAAGAATTCTCTTAATTAAGCTGTGGTTTCCCTTACTCAGTTTGGCACCCAATTTTATCTTTAAATTACCCACTCAAGCACTCCTCTCTAGCATAACCAGATGTATTCCAGTTGTCTCATAATATGTATATGTATTTTTAATGCACTTCAGTAGACAATTAAATTCTACCGAATAACATTTTCCCACACATAAGCATTAAAGCAACTTGCATTAAATAGATAGATAGATAGATAGATAGATAGATAGATAGATAGATAGATAGATAGATAGATAGATAGATAGATAGATAGATAGATAGGAAAGGCACTATATGATAGATAGATAGATAGATAGATAGATAGATAGATAGATAGATAGATAGATAGATAGATAGATAGATAGATAGATACTTTATTAATCCCAAGGGGAATTTCACATACTCCAGCAGCAGCATGCTGATAAAGAAAATATTAAATTAAAGAGTGATAACAATGCAGGTATACAGACAGACAATATCTTTGTATAATGTTAATGTTTACCCCCCCGGGTGGAATTGAAGAGTCGCATAGTGTGGGGGAGGAATGATCTCCTCAGTCTGTCAGTGGAGCAGGAAAGTGACAGCAGTCTGTCGCTGAAGCTGCTCCTCTGTCTGGAGATGACACTGTTTAGTGGATGCAGTGGATTCTCCATGATTGACAGGAGCCTGCTGAGCACCCGTCGCTCTGCCATGGATGTCAAACTGTCCAGATCTGTGCCTACAATAGAGCCTGCCTTCCTCACCAGTTTGTCCAGGCATGAGGCGTCCCTCTTCTTTATGCTGCCTCCCCAGCACACCACCACGTAAAAGAGGGCGCCTGCCACAACCATCTGATAGAACATCTGCAGCATCTTATTGCAGATATTGAAGGATGCCAGCCTTCTAAGGAAGTATAGTCGGCTCTGTCCTTTCTTACACAGAGCATCAGTATTGGCAGTTCAGTCCAATTTATCATCCAGCTGCACTCCCAGGTATTTATAGGTCTGTACCATCTGCACACAGTCACCTCTGATGATCACGGGGTCCATGAGGGGTCTGGGCCTCCTAAAATCCATCACCAGCTCCTTGGTTTTGCTGGTGTTCAGGTGTAGGTGGTTTGAGTCGTACCATTTAACAAAGTCCTTGATTAGGTTCCTATACTCCTCCTCCAGCCCATTCCTGATGCAGCCCACGATAGCAGTGTCATCAGCGAACTTTTGCACGTGGCAGGACTCCGAGTTGTATTGGAAGTCCGATGTATATAGGCTGAACAGGACCGGAGAAAGTACAGTCCCCTATGGCGCTCCTGTGTTGCTGACCACAATGTCAGACCTGCAGTTCCCGAGACGCACATACTGAGGTCTGTCTTTAAGATAGTCCACGATCCATGCCACCAGGTATGAATCTACTCCCATCTCTGTCAGCTTGTCCCTGAGGAGCAGAAGTTGGATGGCGTTGAAGGCGCTAGAGAAGTCCAGAAACATAATTCTTACTGCACCACTGCCTCTGTCCAAGTGGGAGAGGGATTGGTGTAGCATGTAGATGATGGCATCCTCCGCTCCCAGCTTCTCCTGGTATGCGAACTGCAGAGGGTCGAGGGTGTAACGGACCTGTGGCCTCAGGTGGTGAAGCAGCAGCCGCTCCATGGTTTTCATCACATGCGACGTCAGAGAGACAGGCCGGAAGTCTTTCAGCTCACTAGGATGTGATACCTTTGGGACTGGGGTGATGCAAGATGTTTTCCAAAGCCTCAGGACTCTCCCCTGTTCCAGGCTCAGGTTGAAGATGCGCTGTAGAGAACTCCCCAGCTCCAACGCACAGGCCTTCAGCAGTCGTGGCGATACTCCATCTGGACTCGCTGCTTTGCTGGCACAAAGTCTCCTCAGCTCTCTGCTTACCTGGGCTGCTATGATTGTGGGTTGGGGTAGACTCTCTCCTATGCTGGTATCAGCAGAAGGATGGTTGGAGGGTGCAGTACTCCGAGGTGAGAGTGGGTTAGGGTGGTCAAACCTGTTAAAAAGTTGTTCATCTGGTTTGCTCTCTCCACGTCTCTCTCGATGGTGGCACCCCTCTTCGAGCTGCAGCCAGTGATGATCTTCATCCCATCCCACACTTCCTTCATGCTGTTATTCTGCAACTTCTGCTCCAGCTTTCTCCTGTATTGCTCCTTCGCCGCCCTGAGCTGGACTCTGAGTTCCTTCTGGACGCGCTTGAGCTCATGCTGATCACCGCCTTTAAAAGCCCTTTTCTTCTGGTTCAAAAGGCCCTTGATGTCACTTGTAATCCATGGCTTGTTGTTAGTATAGCAGTGTGCTGTTCTTACTGGAACTACAATGTCCATACAGAAGTTGATGTAGTCAGTAGTGTAGTCAACAACCTCCTCAATGTTCTCACTATGTGACCCCTGCAGGATATCCCAGTCCATAGTTCCAAACCAGTCTCTCAGAGCCTGCTGTGCCTCAGGGGACCACTTCCTGAATGAGCGTGTGGTTGTAGGTAGCTCCTTCACTCTGGGTTTGTAGTGAGGCTGAAGCAGAACCAGGTTATGATCTGCTTTCCCAAGTGCAGGCAGCGAGGTGGTGCTGTATGCGTCTTTAATGTTTGCATACAGTAGGTCAATAGTCCTATTTCCCCGGGAGTTACAATCCACATACTGGGAGAAGGCAGGTAATGTTTTGTCCAGCGTTACATGGTATAGAGTACATGGTATAAAGTACATTAGTATTACATTGCAATAATTCATCTTCAATACAACATAATAAAATGGCAGTTACAAATCTGAGAGTCAGTGGTGTTCTGAAGAATGCTCTAGACACAGGACAGTTCTGTTAAATTTAATTGTTCTCTACTGAATTGCACAAAGAACTAATACGAATTAGCGTTTGGAGATAATATAAGTCACACACTTTGCAGTTCCGTGGACGATGTAATTATCCAGGAACTTACCAAGACAAAACATATTGCTGCTCAGAACAGACCCTTGCACACAAAACCAGAATCTCCACCTCATAGGCCCCCTGTACTTTCCTTACTCATTGTGGCTCTAGTTGTTTCTAATTGGTAGGGCAGGGCTCCATTAGCTTTCCCCAAGCTCAAATTCCATAAAGTAGCAAGAAAAATACTTCTCTGTGCTTGAGGGAATGTTGACATCCCTTTTATTAGCACTCACATAAGAAGGGAAGGCAAGACCTTGTGTCGCTTTGTTCAGCCCTCCAGGCTCAACAGGCTCACTCTTCACCAGCCACGAGATCTCGATTGGACCCCAAGTCTGTCTCCTCCAGGTAACCAGCAACTTTTACATCTGGGCTCACTCTAGCGTTTCTGTAATTGGGCTTGTGAGAATCCATTGCAATAGCGCGTGTGTGTTCGCACACTGTAAAACTTGTGGTCTCAAGATATTACTTGTGTTGCACAAGATTAAAAAGACACCACTTTCTGGGACTTAACAGGCACCACATAAGAAGAGGACAAAATGCATACCTCTATATGCTGCTTTAAATTTAAAGATGAATTTTTCAGAGCACAGATTTCTTTAGGTGCAGGCAGGCTCGGAATACACTGCATGATATAGGAATCTAGTTTGCATCTA